>NC_140680.1:3250000-3547863 GCF_054131305.1 Coturnix japonica | reverse complement strand
TGGCAGGTATTCTGGGCTGCATCAGCAGAGGGGTGGCACTGAGGTCTGTTCTGCCCTCACGATGCCCCATCTGGAGCATGGTGTCTGTGCCAGGTGCTCCAACACTGAGGGGATGTGGGGCTGTAGGAGCAGTCCAGAGGAGGGCTGTGAGGGTGAGCTGAAGGCTGGAGCACCTCTCCTATGGAGAAAGGCTACTTCTCACAAATGCGAACAAACCTGTAATTATCAGTGTGTTGCTGAGCATCTCTGAAGTTTCTGCAGCCAGGATAACAGAGTGGTGAGGCCCTTACCCTGCTTCCTCTGGGCCATGGGCTGAGGACAGAAGCTGCTGGGTGGCACTGAGGAGGCAGCCCAGCTTGCTGCACATTTATACCCCCCTTCTTGAGTCTGTTGTGCACAGATAAGGAAATATCAATAAGCTGCATGTGGGGCTCTGCATGTTTGTTTGCTGACATCCTCAGGAACGCAGGCTGCATGTACTAACACTTGCTGTGCTGGTGTTAATCAAGCGGATCCCAGGGTGGGATTGTTACTGCGGTCTTAAGCTGCTCTGCAAATAGATCATTAGGCTGTTGCTGGCTGTGCTTTGGGTGTGGTGCAGCCCTGCAGGGATGAAAAAGATGCAGAGATGGGACAGGTGATGCAGGAGCCTGGTGCTGCTCTGTGCCCATGCACCCCAGCAGCATCCAGCTGTGCAAGGCAGCATGCTCTGTGACTTGCCTGTCTGATGTGAGCAGTGGGAGTGATAAACAGCCTGCAAAACAACAGGCATTCATAAGGCTTAAATTTATTAAAGTTTGTAAAGCATTTTGTGTTGCCTCATGTGGATGCTGATGCATGGGATAATTCTCCTCCTGTGCTGCTTGGGAGGGCTGCTGTGATTTTGTTCTCCCAGCTCCTCAGGAATCTGCAAGGACTCTTGGCTGCTTTGCAGTCCCAAATGAGATTTTCTGCATCCTTAATGTATTGAACTTTCTGTATTATAAAGAGTTTCATGACACCCAGGAGGCTTCATATCAGATTTCATATGAATAGCATTACAGCCAAGCTGAACTTCTGATAACTAAGTGCAACCCCCTGGCTCTTGGCTTTGCCAGCGCTTGGTTTTTATTGTTTTTGTAATGAAGAGAAATAGGTTGACACAAATGCATACTGAACATGAGATCCAGGGCAATCATTTTCCTTCTGCTGCTCAAGTTCCATTTAGGGATGCAGTTTTCTGATCTGGATATGGATGCATTCAGGTTTCGGTCCCTGAATAGGACCCAAAGGGAGAGGAGCAGAACCAGCTGCACACAACTGTTGGTAGCGGGGGCTCTGGGCTGGGGTGGTGTTTGTAGCTGCACTGAGGTAAGGGTGATGCCTGTGCATGGAGTTAAGTCCCAGGTCTTCAGCTGGTTCCTGTCTGTGCTATTCAGGATGAGTTCCCACTCACTGGCTGTTTCTAGACAAATTTCCTAGAACTTATCAATGATGATTATGGAGTCCAAGAAAAGTTTGTAATTTGTTGTGCTCTCGAGAAATAACAAAAAGGATTGTTTCTCAAGTAGGGGGAAACTACAATATAAAGGGGGAACAGGACTCAGTGAGTGCCTACTGAGACAGCTCAAAAGAAGGCAGTGAGAGGAGCCCTGCTTAGCATACTGCTAATGACTGGACCCAAGAGCTCTGGATTGCTGTGCATGGTACTGAGAGCAAAATAAAGCCAGCTGTAATCTGCTCACATCGAGCCGGAAAGGTTGCAGGATATTTTCTTCCCAACGAAGCTTTCATCTCAGTTTTGTTTTGGTTTTATTTGTTGTTTTCAAAAGCTGCTTTGATGTAAGATTGCCTGAGCACAGCTGGGCTGGGCTGGGTCTGGGGTCCCCTCCCCGCTGGCAGAAGGGTGGGCAAGCCTGGGTGGTTTATAAGTAAATATTTACTTATTTTGTGGAATCTGCGTTTCCTATGGAAATGAACTGAAATGGGCTGAGATAATGGCATGCCTGGCTATTGATGCAGCCCACCCTATACCTCAGAAGGTGTTTGGGGTTCACGTGCCCCTTTTCTATCCCTGCTGATTGTGATTCTGGAAATGCAATCCATGCCTTTAAGAGAAAGGAAGTGCACTTTATCTCCACGTCAATCCCAGTGCCAGGTGTAGCTGTGCCCTTCCACCAGGCAGCTGTGGGTGCTCAGCTAGAGATGCTTCAGGGCTGCACCCACAGGGGCAGCTGAGCAGCACCCTGGGTGTGTTTATTGCTAATGAGTGGGGTTTTGAGCAGATTGGAATGGCTGTTAATATTGAAGGAGGTGCTGTAACGGTATGTGCATGCAGACAGGTTGCATAGATTGCAGTGGTATTGTTTCAGAGTAAAATTAGTCTTGGAAGGAATTAGGAATTAATGCCAAAGGGTGGAGGGTATTGAAATATTTAATATCTCATTTATAATATATGTTCTGTTATAATAATATGCATCTCATTTTGACATTTTCCAAACAAAGCGTTTCTCCCTTTGGCTCCAGAGGTGCTATATGAGCGCTGAGCTACTCAGTGTATAGATTTTTCCTTTTAAATCAGAGGAACTGAAAGAGACATTCTGACTGCTAACAGCACTTGCATCCGTTTTCAAATGGAAGAGAAATTATGCAGGCTGTTACAAGGAGGAAAAATAAAACTCAAATACTCCTGGAAATAAATATTCCTTACTTGCAAGGTTGCTTCTACTCCAACTCTGCTCAGTTGGGAAGGTCTTCTCCAAGCTGAGAGGTCTCTGTTGCTTAACAGTGCCAGTTTAGTATTCTGTCAAATTAATTTTCTTCCTGTTGTTCAAATGACAATCTCAGGTTCTGAGATGGACTTGAAAGGCAATAAACAAGGGAAGTGCATATTTGCATGTATTAATAGTTTGATATGGGTTCATTTTTGTTGCCGCCCTGGGTGCTGTCAGTGTGCAGCTCCGTGGGGATGGGGAGATTTCTTTCTTGCCCCCCTGCAGGCTGACAGCTCCTGCCCATAACTCCCAGCTGCTGCTATGGGCAGGGTGGATTTCTGGTGCAGCTCGCTAGCTGGAAGCATCCTCTGCAGAGAAGGAATGAAGCTCAGGTGTGGGATGGTTGTTGTAGTGTTATCCCGCTGAGTTATTGTTTGTGAAAGATTGGAGATGGTTTTCAGGGTGAAATTTAAGCGTTCAAATTAGAATAGAGGTTAGCAAGGATTTCTTGTAATACATGTTCAGTTTCGATGGAGAGCCCATTTCCTACAGGTTTAATTAAATCAAGGTCATTAAAACTATATTGGGGTTGAATTTATTCCTAATTGGCATGTCTGGAAGTAGCAGTTGCTGTGAGGTTCTCTGTTGCTGGGAAGAGTTTTACAGAAGTTTGCTGGTTTACTGGAATACAATGAATAACTTCCAGTAAAGCCCCTGGGGATGGTAGGGCTGTACCATGGCTGCGCTGTGGAGAAGGCAACCGTGCTTTGGTACAAGTCAGCATAGTGACAGCTCCCTTTTCCTCCTTCCTCTTTTCTGGATGTATTTGCTCCTCCTTTCCTTCATATTTTGAGACTGTTTCACAGATGCACAGGCAGTTCTGTGCTGCGGGAGGAATGCTGCTTAAATCCCTATTAAATGCATACTTTGGAAATATGTTTTAACTGGATGTCTGTTGAGGTACACATTCACTGAGGGTAATGCGGATAGGAGAGATGCTGTTGCTCTCACTAAAGAATGAAGACCCAGCAGCTGAATTGATCCCACCTGTTTAACTCTTAATGAATTCATTCTTCTGCTCCTTAGCAAATGTTACTGTATTGACTGATCGGTTGGGATGGAGTGGCACACTAAGAGGTTGTGGGATAGATTCTTTCCCCTTTTGGTGCTTAAGAAGCCAGATGACAATTTCAAGTGCTCCTGCATCCTCTGCTCTTCCAGGTTACATCCAGAACTGATGATTAAGCTTCCTTTAACTTTTTAATCTTGGAATGATATTGAGAGGTCTTTAAAAAGATGTTAGAGTAAAACAACGAACTTTCTAATCAATCACATGATATTATAACATATTGGAAACTTATTAAAAATGGACCATTATTCTTTATGTATCACATCTTACTATCTAATCTATCTGTATTAGTTACTTTTAAAAGGAATTGGGTGATAAATTGCTCCATTACAGTGGAACGGAGAGACTTAAGTTCTTCAATGGGAAAAACTATGAAGGAGATTCGATTCTTACAGAGACTCAATTGTTGCAAACCACGTTACCTGCTGCTGGTGTTGGGGCGTTGTGTGCTGCAGAGGATGTCTTGGGCAGGGCCAAGGGATGTACACCTGTTTAACTGCTGTGTTGTGGCATTGCAATATGTGCATGCTCACAGTTGGTGTATGTTGTTATTTTTTCTAACAGAATGACAAATATATTTAAGATCATGGGGCTTTCTTGTCTTGGGCTCTCAGCTTTTGCTGGGTGTTTATGGCCATCAGTGAGAGCCTGTGCAGACCATGGCTTATGGGAAGCTTTCTGTTAGCTCCATGTAGGAGCTGGTGGAAGGGAACTAAAGCAGCAGCTCTGCTGAGACTCCACACAAAGTGTGCAGGGGAATATGGCAAAGAACTGTCAGGGCGTTTGCATTCCAGTTTTTGCTCTGTATTTTGCCTGTTTCCATCTAATTTTCTATCACTCTAGGGTGAGGTTTTTTTTGTAAACTAAAACAGTCTGCTCAAATGCAGTTTTGTTTCTGTGGGCACCTTTCCCTGACAGGTGTGAATTTATTACATCGTTTCCATACTGCGCTCCTCTCCCCCTCCAGCATGCCATGTGAGCTGTTCTCCTTGTGATCTCCTGGGTACGTGCTGGGCTTGGGGAGACAGGAAATAAGAGAAATGAGCACATCTGTGTGTGCATTTGTAATGGATGAGGGAAAAAGCTGCAAAACAACGCTTGGCTCTCCTGCAGAGTAATGAAGAGCATTGTCTGTGGATCTCAGGGAGTTTCCCTTTTAGATTTTTTGCTTGTCTTCTTGTTGGGTCCAATTCAGACCTAAGTGGAAGATCTGGACTGGGTGCCTCCTTGGGAAATGGGATGTGTGGGACCTCTGGAATGCTTTGGGTGCCTCAGGGATGATGGATGGGTAATATTAATAAGGTACTGTCCAATATTAAGTTCATTCACTACTTCTGCTACTACAGCTCACTGCTAATATAGCACCTTAAAGACTAGATTGGCATCGTGCTGCTCAGGGGATGCTGCATCTGAGATGCCAGGTGCAGAGGAAGAATTTGGGAACTCATACAAGTGAAGAGAGGAAATTAAACTAACAAGCAGAATGGGATTCATCTATTTTAATGTTTTAGTTGTGCAGTGCACATATAAAGGAAAAATCAATTTACTGAAGCCCTAAATAAATAACTGATAGAAGAATACTTTCATCTCGAATTGAAAACAAAAATGGGAATGGTAAATAAATGACTGTCTGAATGGGTAAAAGTGTTAAAAGCAGCAGCAGCAGAGTTGGAGGGCTAAAGGCACTACATTTTCATATAAAAGAAAATATAAAAGTGGCATAAATTGAGGATAAAGGCCTGCTAGGAAGAGGCCTTTGTTTACTGATGCTTTAAACAGCTCATTTCTCCCCTCCCCCCCCCATCATTTTAACTTAAAATAATCTAAAATGGTGAGGAGGGATTTGCTGGGAAGAAGCACAGTGTGCAGCCTAATCTCCCATCCCACAGACATGCAGCATTATCATAAAAATGCTGGAGGTTTCCTTGGTTTTGAACTCCTTTTTGTGAAAGTCTTGACAAATGAGCCCATGTGCATTAATAATGGAGCTGGGATGGTTTTCATGTGTACAGGGGAAAAGACAGTCTGTTTGAATGTTGTATTTCCATTGCTTTTGACAGTCTTTGTAATGTTTCCCTTGGTGATATCAAATCCCATGGGTTTGGGTTGGATGGGTTCGGGTTTTTCCTGCACCCCATACAGTCTCCATTCAAGCTGTCTCTGCTTAAGACGTAATACTGGTGACTGGAAACTTCCCCATTGGCTTTGGTGGTGAGTAAATGGTATAAATGGCAGCACAGCTGTTGTATGAATGGCCATCTTCATGGAGATAGCCATCTGATTCACAAATACACCATCTCAGATTGATTCTACCATCTTAGTTGTAACCAGCAGTAGTAAATCCATTGGTTTTCCCTGCTATCAGTGCTGAACAACACAGTGTGATGCTGAGGATGCAACCACCTTGTGGTTGGTGAGATCTCCACAACCCAAAAAGGCTGCAACCGTAGAACCTGGGGGTTGGTGGAGGGAATCTTCCAGGGCTCTGCAGTCACCAAGCAGCCATTTATCTGCACTGAGCTCTGTATACACTCATCACTGTGGTTGGTAGCTGGGCTGGCAGGTACCTCCTGCTGCTGTGATGGCCTGGGTTGGTTTCTTGGGATGTGCCTGGTCACTATCAATGAAGTTGTGGGTACTGGCAGAGTAAAGGTTGGGAGGTGAAACCCTGAGTAAACAAATACATTGAGAAGGAAGCTGTTCTAGATGACAGTCCAGGAGGAAGGGATGGAAAAAGTCCAGAGAAATATGTCTGTAGGTCGAGTGAGTCCATCTGAACAGTGTGTGGTGCTCAACTGCTCTGAGCACTGTGTCCAGTGCTCTCAAAATCCCACATGTCCAACTGTTTGGCCAGAAGCAGCATCACCTGTTTCTCAGTTGGCTTTTAACAACGACTGTGTGTTGCAGGAGGTTTTATCCTCTAGAACAATAAATATCTTGCAGGGCAGGTGGAATTTTACAACCTTATTTTGCTGCTGCTGCTGCAGCATGTTTGAAGCTTCTATTGAAATTAATGGCAATTGCAGCCACATAACAGCATTAGGAGGGAACCCCCCGACCTTATAAATGCAGGCAATATTGTGAAGCTGCAAGCTGCCTCTTGGAGGGGGAGAGTAAACAAATTCGCGCTTTGGATTAGATATCACTCATTCATCCTTTCTCTTCATCCGTTGCTCTCTGGGTCCCGATCCTATTTGCCACAGTGTCCCCTCATAATTTACAAAAGCAATGTTTTGTGCTGGGTTGGGGGGAGGAGATTTTCTGTGCTGCCTTGGTTGGAAATGCTGTGGGTGGGTGCAGGGCTGCAGTGGAGTTAAGTGTTCATGTAAATTCTCCCTAATTCCTCCTGGTTATTCTCCTTTGACTTGTTGCTGTAGTTAATGGAGTTTTTGCCCAAATAGGACCTCTTCTTAATTCCCCTGTGCATTACTTTCTGGAGGAGTGTAACTTCATTTTCTGAAGTCAGCTGAGTGTGTGTGAGCTCAGAGGTGCTGGAGCAGAATGGGAAGCAGTGCAGTGTTTCCTGAAGGTATCCCACTGGGGATCCCTTTAATGCTGACACAGTTGTCAGAAACATAGATGTTTCTTGGCTTCCATGGTAGGATGCAGTCCCGTCCTTCTTGTCACTTGGAGGGTTTTTTGCCTTTTAAATTCAAGTATGTAAGTGCTCAGGAGAAGGCTATGGCTCGTGATCTCAGGTCACTCACCCATGCTTGGAAATGTCTCTGTTTATTCCAGAATGTGGTTTCATGGCATGTTTGAGTTTCAGTAAGGCTTAAAACCCTTCTTTACATTACTGATATCAGTGAAAATTTCACACTGATAAAAATGGGCTTGGAAATGGTTTTTCTAGGCAGATCAGGGAACCTATGTTGTCTTCCATCAACTTCTTTAAAATACATTTGAATATTAGTCATATTTTTCCCCTCTAAAAGCATTTGAAGTCAAATCTTTAGGCACAGTACTGATGAAAACTGTTGAATTTTAGGCTGCTTTAAAGAGATTTGAGCAGGGTTTGAATTTATGCACTTTTTAAAATCCCTTTTTAAGATTTATTCTAGAGGTGGAAAGAAAGCAACTCTCTTTCCTCACTTCCCCCATCCTATATCCATGGAGAAAGCAAAGGGATGTTCCAGGGTGGAGACCCAGGGAAATGCAGGTCTGGAAAGAAATGGCACCATTTGCCCAGGTGGAGCTGTGTGGCTGGGGCTGGGTTGGTGTGTTGGTTGTTGGGACTGGATGTGCCTGGAAGGGAGGAGCTGGAGAGGGGCAAAATCAGGTCAGATCATACTGTATCTCCTTCTCGGGACAGCTCATGAATTATGATGCACTGATAATCCCTCTGAAAAAGTTCTGGCTTACCCAAAGGCAGATCAGTGACTCTGCAGAAACTAGTGGAGTTGATTTTGATTTACTGAGTTTAAATGAAAGGATTATGCCAAAGGGCCCAAAGTCTTTAAGCTGCTGTATTTTATTGAAATTGACAGTGTCACGTTATACCAGCTGAGGACATGGCCTGATTTATTTTGTTTCTGGGATGTAAATGTAAAACCTCTCAATGGGAACAGTTATTTTTGGGAGCCTTCTACGTTTTCTCTAAGTTATGGCTGTCTCCTAATTACTCAGTTCTAAATAGCCCAGGAAGAACATTCAGCTTTTGATTGTGGGATTTGGCTTTATTTTAATTTCTATTCATGATACTGTTTCCAATAGCTGAGATTCTGGAGATACGGGGATTAACGCTTCCGAATCTGGTAATATTTAATAGACCTGTCATTATATGTTAATTCACTGCTTCCTTTTTTGGTCTTCCTTAAAATACAGTTTTATCTGGTTAAATTCCAAGATTGTTGAAGCTGGGTCTGTGGTGGTTGTTTTTCTTGTTTGCAAGATGCTTAATAAAAGCCCTCTGAAACCAATGGAAGCATTTGCTAGGTGCTGGATGTGTCATTAGCACATTTGCTGCTTGCTCTTGTGTCCAGGGCTGCGGAGCGCTTGGAAGCAGAGCCTGAGTGCAGGTGCCTGACTGGGAGGCTCTGTTCTTGTAGCACCCCTGTGTGCTCCAGAGAGCTTACAAATGTCCAACTTTGATGTCACAGAATCACAAAATGACCCAGGTTGGAAGGGATGTCAAGGATCATGTAGTTCCCACTTCCCTGCCGGCCACCAAACATACACGTTTACTAGATCAGGTTGCCCATGGCCCTGTCCAACCTGGTCGTGAACACCTCCAGGGACGGGGCATCCACAACCTCCCTGGGCAGCCTGTTCCAGGACCTAACCACTCTCCTAGTAAAGAACTTCCCCCTAACATCCAACCTAAATCTTCCCTCTTTTAACTTAAAACCATTTCCCCTAGTCCTGCTATTGTCAGCCCTTTTGAAGAGTTTACTGCCCTCCTGCGAGTAAGTTCCCTTCAGGTACTGAAAGGCTGCAATGAGGTCACCCCGCAACCTTCTCTTCTCAAGGCTGAACAAACGCAACTCCCTCAGCCTGTCCTCATAGGGGAGGTGCTCCAGCCCCCTGATCATCTTCCTGTCCCTCCTCTGGACCCTTTCCAAAATCTCCATGTCTTTCTTGTACTGAGGGCTCCACACCTGGACACAGTACTCCAGATGGGGCCTCACAAGAGCCAAGTAGAGAGGGACGATCACCTCCCTATCCCTGCTGACCACCCCTCTCCTGATGGAGCCCAGGATCCCATTTGCTTTCCGGGCTGCCAGAGCGCGCTGCTGGCTCATGTTAAGTTTCTCATCTATCAGGACCCCTAGGTCTTTTTCTGCCGAGCTGCTCTCAAGGACAACTCCTCCCAGCCTGTACAGGTGCCTGGGGTTCTTCCGGCCCAAGTGCAAAACCTTGCACTTTGCCGTATTGAACCTCATTAGGTTCACCCAAGCCCAGCTTTCCAGCCTGTCAAGGTCCCTCTGAATGGCATCTGTTCCCTCCACCGTATCGACTGCACCACTCAGCTTGGTGTCATCAGCAAACTTGCTGAGGGTGCACTCCATTCCCTCATCGATGTCATTAATAAAGATGTTAAAGAGCACCGGTCCCAAGACAGACCCTTGAGGGACGCCGCTCGTTACCGGCCTCCACCTGGACATAGAGCCATTGACCACCACCCTCTGTCTGTGGCCTTTCAACCAATTGCTTATCCATTGAGTTGTCCACCCATCAAATCCACTTCCCTCCAATTTGGAGATGAGGATGTGATGGGGGACCATGTCAAAGGCCTTGCTCAGGTCCAGGTAAATGACATCGGTTGCCTTCCCTTCATCCACCAATGCCGTCACTCCATCATAGAAGGCCACAAGATTAGTTAAGCATGACCTTCCCCTGGTGAAGCCGTGCTGGCTGTCTAGGATCACATGCTCATTCCTTATGTGATTGAGCATGTTGTCCAGGAGGATCTGTTCCATAATCTTCCCAGGCACGGAGGTGAGACTCACCGGCCTGTAGTTACCCAGGTCCACCCTGCTCTCCTTCTTGTAAATGGGAGTGACGTGACCCTTCCTCCAATCATCCAGGACCTCACCTGACAGCCACGACTTTTCAAATATGATGGAGAGCGGCTCAGCAACCACCTCAGCCAGCTCCTTCAGGACCCTGGGATGCACGCCATCTGGCCCCATAGACTTATACTCATTCAGTCTAAGGAGGCACTCTCGGACTTGCTCTACCCTGACAGTGGGGAGGGATTTACCTCCTTGGTCCCCACATAGAGGTATGGGGGTGCAAGACTTAGGGACATGAAAAAGACTAGAATCCTGGCCACCAGTGAAGACCAAGGTGAAGAACTCATTCAGCACCTCAGCTTTCTCTTCATCTGTTGAAGCCAGTTCTCCTTTTTGTTTACCAAAGTAGGTACGCCCGTTTTGGCCTGTCTCTTCTGGCCAATGTACCTGTAGAAGGTTTTCTTATTGTTTTTCACGTCCCTCGCCGAGTTCAGTTCTGCCTGCGCCTTGGCTTTCCTGATTCTACGTCTGCAAGTCCAGACGGCATCCCTGTATTCTTCCCAGGTGACACAGCCTTGTTTCCAGAGCTTGTACACCCCTTTCTTCGCCCTCAGTTCTCTTAGCAGGTCCTTGCTGAGCCATGCTGGTTTTCTACCTCTCCTGCCCACTTCCTTAATCAGGGGAATGGAGACCTCTTGTGCTGCCAGGAGGGCATCCTTGAAGAGCAGCCAGCTCTCCTCAACGTCCTTGTCTTTG
The DNA here is from genome assembly GCF_054131305.1 of Coturnix japonica. NCBI lineage: Eukaryota > Metazoa > Chordata > Aves > Galliformes > Phasianidae > Coturnix > Coturnix japonica. The sequence continues at coordinate 3,536,830 of NC_140680.1, read as the reverse complement.
AGAGCAGCGCGCCAGGGGATCTTGGCCAGCATTCCATTGAGTAGCTTGAAGTCAGCTCTTCTAAAGTTCAGCGTCCTGGTCCTGCTCTTTGCCAGGCCCACATCGCTTGAGATCACAAACTCAACCAGGGCATGGTCTCTGGAGCCCAGGCAGCCTCCAACCTTGACACCTTTGATGATCTCCTCAGCATTGGTGAGCAGCAGGTCCAGCAACGCTTGGCCTCTGGTCGGTCTGTCCAATACCTGAACCAGAAAGCTGTCATCAATGGATTCCAAGAGCCTTCTGGAGCTCTTGCAGCTCGCCGTGTGGTTTTTCCAACAAATGTCCGGATGGTTGAAGTCCCTCACCAGGACAAGAGCCCGTGAGCCAGACGCCTCATGCATCTGGAGCAAGACAGCCTCATCAGCAGCCTCCCCTTGATCAGGTGGCCTGTAGTATACCCCTAATACCAGCTGACCTTTATTAGTCCCATCTCTAATCCTAACCCACAGGCTCTCAATCTGTTCTTGACTGTTACTCATGGGGAGCTCTTCACAGTTTATCCAATCTCTGGCATAGAGAGCGACTCCTCCACCCTTCCTACCTCGCCTGTCTCTCCTAAATAGTCTATAGCCGTCGATGGCAGTATCCCAATTGTGGGAGTCATCCCACCATGTTTCTGTGATAGCAACAATGTCATAATTTTCAGAGTGCATCACAGTTTCCAGTTCCTCCTGCTTGTTACTCAGGCTCCCTGCATTAGTATAAAGGCACTTCAGCCGGGCTGTCCGTCTCACCACCTTCATAAGCGATCCAGGACCCGCTAGAACAGCAGCATCCCCAGCATCCCCCTGCCCTACTCCCTCCTTTTGCACTCTGCTGTCATTGCCCACGGAGTTTGGTACAATCCCTCGAATGAACCGTTCAACCCCAGCAGCCCTTGTTTTGCCCCCTTCCCCCTTCATTCCTAGTTTAAAGACCTGTCAATGAGTCCCGCTAATTCTTCAGCTAATACCCTCTTACCCCTCAGGGACAGGCTGCTTGCATCAGCAGCCATCATTCCAGGTGCAGTGTAGATTGCCCCATGGTCAAAAAAGCCGAAATTCTTGTGTCTGCACCAGCTCTTAAGCCATCCATTTAAGAGTTGGGTTTTTCGGATCCTCCCTGTACCTTTTCCTGACACCACAGGCGTAGAAGAAAAGATCACCTGCATCCCGGCTCCTTCAAGTATTCGCCCCATTCCCCTGAAGTCTTTCTTGATGGACCTCAGGCTTTCCTTGCCAACTTCCTCACTGCCAGCCTGAATTATTAAAAGTGGATAGTAATCTGAAGGCTGAATCAACCTAGAAATTTTCTTTGAAATGTCCCTGACCCGTGCCCCAGGAAGGCAGCACACTTCTCTGCGGGTAGGGTCGGGCCGGCATATAGGGCTTTCTGTTCCTCGCAGAAGGGAGTCACCTATAACAATCACCCTTCTGTCCTTATGGGTAGAAGCAGTCTTGAGGCTTCGGGGTGACCGCTTCACCTGAGGCAACCTCATGGGTGCACCTGTCTCCACAGTCTCACTAGTCCCCCCCACAAGTTCCAGGGCCTCAAACCTGTTTCGCAGAAGCACCTGGGGAGCCGGGGATGGTCGTGATGGAGGATGCCCCTTCCGCAGAGCGGGTACACGTTTCCACTCCTCCTCCCTTCTCAAATTGCTGCTGGGGGGAAGAGAGGCCAGGGGGCTCGCAGCAATGCTGCCAGCTGGCTGGTTCCCCTTTACCACCTGTTTGTGAGGTGGCAGGGGCTGACGTGCTCCATTAGGAGCCTCGACTGTGTGCTGAGAACTTGAGGCTGAGAGGGACTGACACCACCAGTCAATCTCCCTCTCACACTCTTTTATAGTCCTCAGCCTCTCCACTTCCTCCTTCAGGTCAACTACGAGGCTGAGCAAGTAGTTCACCTGGTCGCAGTGAACACAATCACTGCCTCCTTCACCCAGCACTGCAAGGGCCAGGCTCTGGCACTCAGTACAGCCAGAGACCTGCACACCAGCATTTCGGGTTGGGGGCTCAGTCTGAGTCTCCTCAGACATTTTGGCAGCAGCCTTCTTATAAGGCATGTGCAGGACCTCAGTCTGGGTCTCTGCAGTCTTCTTGTTTGCTGGCGACTTCGGCGATCAAAAAAGATTCTACCGAGTACTGCGCCCGTTTAAATCTCCCTCCGTAGGCGGGGAACGGCCACAATCTGCGTCAGCGGCTGCGTCAGCTGCTCCGTGAGAGCTGCCGGGCTTCTCCTCTGGCCGGGGGTTCCCTTTCCGAAGGAACCGCCCGAGATCCCCCTTGACCACGCGGTACGCTGGTCACAGTACGCTGTAGGGAAATTTGTCGTTCCTGCTCCCTTCAAAGTATCATCAGGAGGAAATGCGTCCGATGCGCCTTCCGGATCTACTGGACCAGGGTCACAACGATCCCCTGGTTTCGGTCCATCCGCGTCTTTAACCACGTTACACACGGGCTGCACAGACGGCATGGCGAGGTGCAGAGAACGACGTGGGCGTAGCAGAGGGCGGGGGCGCGACGAGCGACGTAGGCGGACTGAAGGGCGGGGGGGCCGTAGAGGCCGACAACGCGGTGAGCGACGTGGGGGGGGCAGGCGGCCGTTGGCTGGTAACGGCAGCTTGTGTCGGAGCGCGGCCGCTGTTCTTTCCCGCGCTGGGCTGGAGGTTTCTTGACCGGCGTCGGCAGGTGACGGTGTTGTGGTTGTCCGAGCGGCAGTTCTGGCACCACACACCGACAGCTTGGCGATTCCGTCGCAAATGTCCCTTAACGCCGCACCGGAAACATTTAACAGAGGTGCTTGGGCCTGCACTGGTTACCGCAGACGCTTGTAAGGGCGCAGGAGCTGCTAACACTTGATTCTGGGAAGCCTCAGCCTGTGCCTTTAATCCTGCCCCTGGCTCTTTAATGGCCTCAACTATGAAAGCCTGAGCCCCCGTGGGCACACTCGATAATCTGTCTAACGCCTCCTCTATTGTCCAGTTACTCCTCAAAGTACTTAGAATGCCACGAACTGTAGCATTACAATTCTGAAGTGCACAATGTTTTAGCATTATTTCCCTCATGTATCTGGTACTCCAGCCTTCGCTATGGCTCCAGCTACCTTATGTATAAACGCTCCAAAATCCTCATTTCTTCCCTGCTGGATTCCTATATAAGACGGCAGCCCACCTGGCGCCTTGATCTTATCCATAGCCTGCCTGGCCAGATACATTGACTCCCTACATTTAACTGGTCCTGATAAAGCCTGGGCCTCCGTCCGGATGAAAGGACCCAAACCTAGAAGCTCTTACAGTGACATTATACAAGGGGTCACCGGACTGCCTAACTATCACAACGCTCTATTGGCACATCTCTTCCCAATAAGCATGAAATAGCAGTTGTTGGTGCTGAGAAAAAATCAACCTAGCTATAGCCTGACAATCAGATGGCAACAAAACTTCCTTAGCTTGCTTAGCAGCTCTAGTAATAGGGTCTGAGACAATTGAGATCTGACAGGCACTTTTCCATACCAGCCCCCTTGGATGCCGAAATCTTCTGGTTCTTTCCACCAGCTGTGCGAACACCAGAACTTGCTGGACTTACAAGTTCCACACTACCCCTCTTGGGCAAGCCTGTGTCCTAAAAAGCTGGTGGGGGCATCTCTGGTTGTCATTGAACGAGGGCTAGTAGTCTACCTCGCTGTGAACTTCCAGCCTTTTCAGGGGGGTGGGTAGCCCCAACCAGCTCACACTGGCATTGTGTTGAGCAGAGGCATCTGTTTTACTCTCCCATTTTCAACAACAGCAGTCTATTCTTCTCAGCGTTGTTTGGCAGCAAGTTTCCGTGGACTCTGCACTCTGCTTTTGAGCTTCCATGTCTGCAAGCATCTTGTCCTTCAGCACGAGTCCACTCCAACGATGTGAAAAGGCTGTTCTCACAATATGGAAAGGCTGTCATCATGATTCAGGAGACAGCTAGAGCTGGGGAATGGATGCATGATACCTTGACTCTGAGCAGCAAGGAAATTAGGAGAACAGAATGCAGACACCGCCAACTTGTACCAGTTCAAAACTGCTTCAAGGTTTATTGCAAAGTCTCAGTGGGAACATGTATCACGTCATGTATTCAAGAACAAGAACAGTGTTGGGATTTTTGTTAATTTTATTGGGTATTGATAGTTTGATTGGTTTTAAAATACAATGAGACTAAGCAGTTATACTGTCAGCTACCTCAGATTGTTCCTAAAGGAGCTGATCCAAATCCTGCTCACACTCGAACATCAATTGGAGCAGGGGGTAGTCTTGCAGATGAATTAATGCTGGCATTTTGACAGGATGTTGCTGCATTATGGAATCTCCACATCCACTTAATCGTCAGTGTCCAGCAGGAGATCCCAAAGCTCTGGAGGCATCGTTGTACCCAGTTCTGAAACTTCCGCAATCAAATTGAAAGTATTGGTGATGCTTGTGCTGGACAACGCAGGGTTAGGGACAAATGCTCTGCTGCTGACTCTCTGTTCTCACTTGCAGGGCCGTCCTCTTTCACAGCTTTAAGTTCACGCTACAGGCCTTCAAGATGTCTTAGAAGACATTTTGGATGGCAGAACAGAATCATAGGATCATAGTCTCGTCCGAGTTGGAATGGACCTGAGGGATCATCGAGACCAACACCCCGGGATTCGAGCCTCTGTGCTGCAGAGCGGCACTTCTACCACTTGCGCCACAGGGGGGATTCGAACCCAAGGCCTCCAGTGATGCAACGTGGCATCCTTAACCAAAGCGCCACCGGAGCCACACTAATGGCATGGTATCGTGGTTGTTGTTGTGATCCATGTATGGCTCATCAGGATTCTCTACTACTGCCTCTACCATCTCCATTCTTCTCTCATCTCCATCTGGAACAGCCTCACTGTCGGTATCGGGATCAGCTTGTTCTGCTGCTCTCTCGTTCCTCATGCATGGTCTGTGAAAATGAGTTTCAGAAAGCACTACTCACTGACAGGAAATAAGGAGAAACTTGGAAAGCTTTGCAATGTAAATGTTGGCTGTCCAGGATCCTGGCACCACAAATGCTTCCTTGCCAAACGCAGCAATAAAGTGTTTGGGGGAAAAGCCAACTCACCGGTATTCTTTGCATATCCATATCACAGCACCACAGGCCAGCACCAGCACAGACATCAGAACACTAAACATCACCATCACGAGGCGCTTTCGCGCAGATCTGTGAACAGCAGCCATTGTGCTTTTCTTGGCATTCATCCCTGGAAGAAACAAGACAATGTCCCAAGTTAACCTTCACCTGCATTACAGATAATCCCTCAGTGTGCTTCATAGGCCCAGGAGATTGTCTTTTTCTTCATTGGGAGCCTCTGCCCCATGTACATGAGCATCAGGGACAGGAAAGATTGCTTCCACCTCTCATTGCATAGGGAGAGGCTGCACAGGAACTACCCGTGTCTTCCTCTGGGCTGAGGGCTGGGGCTGTGCCCTGGGCTCTGGGTTTTGTCTGTGAGCAGCACTGCAGAGCAGATTCCCTCACACTTTCCCCAGCTCACGCTTCCTGAGCTCTCCCGCAGGACACACCGCCCCCCCCCAGGCTGAAGGTCGGGCTCCAGCCAGCACAAGGCACAGCCGGAGCCAGCCCAGGGGAGAAACACCCCTGCAGGCTCCTGCCACACAGGATCCCTTTCAGCCAAAAGGTCAAAGCTCACAAGTCTCTGGGAACTGGGAGCGGTGGGAGCTGAGCAGTGTCACAGAGCTCTGCACGCACTTTCTCTGGCACGCTGCTGAACAGCTCTCCAAACCCCACTGAGGTCAGCCATACTCAGAGAGCCTGGCTTCTTTTACATGTGCTCTGTGCTCACACTCTCAGCTTTGGTGCTGACCTAGTGTACAGGAGCAGACAGGAAGAGCCTGCAGGCACACAGTGACTCTGATTAGTGACACTGGATGGCCACGGGACAGAAATTACCTGGCATGCTAGTTGTCGGCGCTGCCTCTGTTACACTGTCTGAGACTGGCTGAGTGGGATAGCTGTCTTCCTGCAGTGCATCCTGCTCAGTTGGCTGTTCCGTTCCTTTAGAAAGAAAGCAGGACAGCAGGATTGGATGGGATGTGTTCTCATCAGGAACCAAGCTACTCCAGTCCTGAGCTCAGGCAAAATCTGTTGCTCCCAGCCCCCCAAAGCCACTACAACCCCCTCTGTTGCCCAAGGGCATTTGGTCCCTCCCAGGAAATGGAGGGTGCGGACCCTCTCACACTTCCTGAGGAATCAGCTCCTACGCAGGGCCCTCACACACTGTGCTGTGAGCATCACCAACCATCACGTTCCACCCACTACAGACAGGCATCTGCAGGCTGAAATTCAGGCTGCAACAGAAGCGCCTTCTCCACCTCATTTCCAGCAACAACAAAGGCAGCCATCCCTGCTCGGGATGCTCCTCCTGCCTTCAACTAGCTCAGCTCCACAGAGGGCTTTGTACAAACAGAAGCACAGCACTCGACAGTTGCTGCCATCTGGGTGCCCATGTCTGCACAAAGCCGCTCTGACAAGTCATGGTCATGCTGGGGGAGCACCTGTCTCTGTGTCTTGGCCGGATGCAGAAGTGGCAGCAGACCAGCTCTGGTGCTTGACAGCACCTGCAAGGCGTTAAGTGGAACACCACTGCAGCATGGCTCTGAGAGATCCCTTCCTGCTCTGCAGGCCAGAGCTTATCCACACATCTACATCAGACCTCAGCTTCCCAGGGCTCACGGTGAGCAGACTGAAGTATACCCACCACGCTCTGCCTTCTCCATTTCCTTCAGCAGTTCCTTTAGGAGACGGGACGAGCCCTTGGTGTATTTTCCAATTTTGGATTCGTCCTTTACTCCTTCCAGACCTAAACAGAATGTGTGAAGTTAAATATCATGTACATGAGCTTTTGAAGACCAGTGGTGAGTCAGTGGAGTCAGTAACAACAAAGTACTCACCACTGGGATTCCAGCTGGGCTCCAGTGCAGGGGGAAAGCGAGGATCGGGCAAGGCCTTCCCTGGGGGCACTTCTGCAACCAAAGACCCATGAAAAGATTCAGTCATACACTACAGCATCACGGAATAGCGAAGCATACAGGGGATCGTGCCATGAAATGGCACTGAAATGGGCAGTGAAAGCTCTCTAAGGAATTACAAAACCATGACATACCCATGCGATCTGCCAGAGTTTTGGAGCCGGAACCTAGAGGGGAACCTGGATCACCTCCTCCAGTCACATCTGCAAGGAAACGCGGGACAGAGCAACTCCCATTAAACATCCTTCCAGTCAGAATGACACAGGATGCAGTTAAAGCCGGGGATTCCTTCCCAACACTCTTCTCTCCCTTCCACAGGGGAGCACTTTGGAAACAGTTCCTGGGCGCCTGCAGGGGCACCTGGAAGTGAGCCCTCTTGGAGCTCACCCCCAGCTCTAAACTCAACTGCATGGGCTGGATTAAACTTAGGCTTTGGTAAGCCACTGCTTGGTGACACAGCTGAAATCAAGGACAGAGGGGAAACACTCCCATGGCACGTGCCCATCTCTTCCATAGTGACCTGCATTGATGGAAGGGGCTCAGGTAATGACATGGGGGGAAAGTTCCAAAGTTGCAGAGAGGCCAGGTGTCCTGCTGGCTGCTGTTCCACAGCTTTCCAAATACTTTCTCCAGGTCATGGGAAACTGTTCTCAGAGACCTCATGGAAGAACATTCGGCCCCTTGACATTTTCTTACTGGGAGACCTTGGAGATACAGAGACAAAGCCAACACAACGCAGACAGCACGGAGCACCAAGAAACGATGACCATCCGTGCTTCTCAGGGAGAAGAACCCGCTGGCTGGTGAAAAGCGGGATCCTCGCTGAACTATCCCAGACAAATCTACAAACAAATGAAGCCTGGTGACTTACCTCTGGCACCCCGCTCAGGTTCATAGACGGGATTCCATTCTGCTGACTCACCAGCAAAGCCTGCAGGCACAAGTGTGATGAGACACAGGTGAGGAGAGCTTCCACTGCATGTGGGGGCCTCCTTTTCCCTGAGACACCTGTAGGGTCTGGCGGTGGCAATGACACGGCCCAAATACGAAGGTCTGGGCTCTCTCAGATGAAGAGGGGCAGTGGTAACCTTCCCATTGAACTGTGGCTGCTCTCCCGGTAAAGAAATACTCATGGTCCATCTGTGCAAGCCCTTGAAAGCACAAACAGACTTGGAAGACCTTGAGAGGATCTGAAGTCAATTGGCACCCAGCTCAATGATGAGAGCATGAAGGTTTCTGCATTCTAGGAGACAGACACAACTTACCTCTGGGTTGTCCCACAGGCACACGCAGAAAATCCGGATCCAAACGATCATCCGAAAAGGGAGCACCAAGCTCATCATCTAGAGTCAAGAACAGAGGAGAAAAGTTCCAGTTGCATGGTGTGATCTCTTTCTCCCTCAGTAACTGGATGTGGGTCGTGGAACGGGATGGGAGAAGGACTCAGGTCACGATTTCCAAAGTTGCAGGGTGGCCAGGATGACCCGCAGGCTGGCACCTGGCAACGTACAGAGTACTCTCTGCAGGCCGTGTGCCACATCCCTCACAGACCGCATGGAAGAAGGTGCAGCCCCTCGGGGGTTTCTTACTGGAAGGCCTCTGGTGTAGAGGAAGGTCACACTGAAGTGCTGGAGGAAAGCTCACCTGCCCCTTCCTCTGGGCTGTGGGCCGGGGCTCTGTGTAGAAACTGGGATTCATCTACAGGGAGTACCATGAGCCTGGAGCAGAAATGCTCCCGCTTTTCCCAGCACACGTCTCTGAGCTCTCCCCAGGCCCCAGGGAAGTGTGGCACAGGGCTGTGGGGACACGGCCTGACTTCTTGCCCCCAGTGCTACTCAGTTTGGGTTCCATCTCTGCCCACCTACCTGCTCCTGGTGCTCGCCACGGAGCAGCACAGGCCTCCTGGAAACACATGGCCATCAGTAAGAGAGGGAGCACAAGGCGGGAAGGGGCCATGGCCCCACACACTCGCACCATGCTTCCAACACCACCGTTGCAGCCACAGTGAGTGTCGCACAGAGAGAAGCCTGCGGCACTAGACAGTGTCAGAGCCAGGCCTTGTGAGCTCACAGCACAGTCATCGGGTGGGCCATGGTGAGCTCACAGCTCCACGATTCCGGGTGGCGGCTCCCTGCAGGCTGTAGCTCTTCTGAAAACAGGGAAGTACAAGGGGAAAGGAAAAAGAAGTAGTTCTCTAACTCTTTATGCAACTATACATGGTGTGTGCCAAAACATAAGGGGGCACCCAGAAATTAAATGATTTTGCAGAGGGAAAGGAGAGGGCGAAAGCCTTCCTTTCAATGCTGAACTGCCCTGAGTATATGAGAAAATTTAAATAAAAAACAGGAAAAAAAAAAAAAACCTGCAAAACAGAGAACACCATTTCTGGGGTTGTTATAGGAAATGGGGAGACTTATGACAGATCCAGTGAGACAGGACCTCATTGGATGCATTTTAAATGAAAATCACCCCAGCTCTTGGTTGGGCTGTTGCCCTCTATTGCTGGGGATCCCTGACCCCCAGGCTGCTGGCTTTCCATCCATGCATCCTTCCTTGGAGCCAAGCGTGCCTTTCCCAGCAGCAAGCAGCAGGTTGGAATCAGCACCAAAACCAAAACCTCCCTGTGCCTTTCCCTGTCCTTTTTTCACACACTGTCTTTTAATTTCAGAAAATAGGGTCAGACCCCAATGCAACAAGAGCTTTGGGACAAAGCAGCTGCTTTATTTTCCTCCTTCCCTTTCCTCATCTACACCCCACAGAAAGACCATTTGCCTGGGCAACCTGCTCCAGTGCGTCGCCAACCTCTGTGTGAAGAACTTCAACCTAGTATCAAATGTAAACCTCCCCGTCTCAGTTTAAAACCATTCCCCCTTGTCCTATCACTATCCACCCTCATAAACAGCCGTTCCCCCACCTGTTTATACGCTCCCTTCAAGTATTGGAAGGCCACAATGAGGTCTTCCTTGTAGCCTTCTCTTCTCCAAGCTAAACAAGCCCAGTTCCAGTTCCCAGTGGTGCGCAATGAGCTCCCAGCTCTGGACATACCTCTTTCTGCAGTCAAGGCACTCAAAGAGGCTCTACATTGTATCGCTTCACTGGGGTCTGGTAGAGGTGGAGCTGCAGCTGAAGCTCTTCCCACACTCCTTACTGACAGGCTTTCTTCCTCCCTGGTGACTTCTTGATACTGCTGAGGTTTCCTTTGGGTCCTCACCTGCTGCCCCACAGTAGATGGGTTTCTCTGGCGATAAGAAAAGGTGACTTCCCCCTTCATTTCCCTGCACACAGGCATGGCCAAATTGTGCCACTTGGCAGAATGACCCACTTGCTTACATCCCATGGGTTTCCAGTGGCTTTGCCACAACCTGCTCTGGACTCTCCTTTTCATGTACACTCAAGACCTTGTCTCCAGTTGATAGAAAGCACTGTGGGTTACTCCCATGCAAGGAAGAGGGATCGTGACTTACTTTGGCCCCAAGCCCTTCCTCTGCTTGAGGGATTTGTAAGGTTCATCACTGTGCAAAGCCACAAGTGTTGGCCAGGCTGGGGCTCTGGCTGAAGCTCTTCCCACACTTGTAGCACTGGTCAGGTTGCTCTCCTGTGTGGATACGGTGGTGGTTAATGAGGTCAGAATTTTTCCCACAATCATCACATGAATTCTGAATTTTCTCCTGGCAAGCATCCTTGCTCCTTGGGCCTTCATGCTGCTTTTGACCTGTACTGCAACCCGGGGTGTTCCTCGCCCTCTCTCCCGGACAGTTACCCAGTGGCTCCATGAAGTGCTCTCCTTGTTCTGGGCCCCCTTGGACATCTCTTCTGTTATTTCCCCACAGAGACTCCACCCCACTGCCTTTGGGCCGCACCACTTTTCTGCAGATTTTCCTTTATATTTGTGATCCCATCTCCTGCTGGATGACAGAGGGAATCTAGAAATAGCATATAGTGCTCAAAATGTTGCACGGAGATGGCTTTTGCAGGCCGTCACCTTCTCCTTCCCTCCACCACCTCACCTGGGTGGAGGTCTCCTGTCACGGCCTCCAGGCTCTGTACATCTGGGATCCTCTTTCAAGCAGAGAGATCACCTTTGGTTTAGGGGCTGGAGCAGTCAAGTGACAGAAATTATTTCCATGATTCTGGCAGAGCTGCTTGTCCAACAGCCTTACTGTGCGTCCCTCCCCACAGTTACGGCCTGAATGACGCTGGCCCAACACACACCAGCTTCCTTTGGAGCCCAGAGTGCCCTCCACATCTCTAAAAAACATGTGGAGAGATTTTCTTTAGAACTCCCTTTAGGATGTTTTGTTTCATCTTTTCCAAGTTGCTCAGTGCCCAAGGCTTCAGAAAGTTGTATGGAAATTGAAGGAGAAGGCAAAAAAAAAATGCTGAAGGAGTAACCTGTGTGATGTCTGGGTGCTGGAGCTGGTGGCACCATGCCGTGCAGCAGCACAAGGACTGTTTGCAGGGATGAGCTCCAAATCCAAACCCTCCAGGCTGACACCTGTGTGCCTGCAGTGAGTGTGGGGCTTTTTGCAGAGTGCTGAGCACACTAATCCTTTCTGAAACTCACGCTCCTCTGTGCTTCTTTTGTTGTTGCTGCTGCGCTGGTCAATAAGAAACTGCACTGCATTTCTTCTATGCCCTACTTGCAGAGGCTCATACTGCACAGCCATAGGTGCCCTCATAACACCTGTGGGAGGTAGATTGTGTTTTTGCAGCGAAGCAAGTGCTTCTGGTATGAAGAGTAAGCCTTTGGTGTGGGACCAGCATTTTCTGTATGTAGCGTAGGCCTTTGCTGATCCTTTTCATGAAACAGTAAAGCCGTGAGGTGTGTCATTTCTCTTCCACTAGTTCAGGGAGCACTGACAGGGGTAGATTGTTTTTCTTCTACTAGTGGGGCAGTTTAGCACGGGTAGGACAGAGTAGAGGAATAAGATAAGTCAGGTGTGCAGGGAGAATGGAGATCCTAGTACAGAACAAAGTCAACGTGCCTAAAGAAAAATTGCCCACCTGTTTCATGGTACAGTGCAAAAAAAAAACAAACAAAACAGTTTGGTAACCACGTATGGAAACGTAGCATAGCCACAGCGTCGGGCAGATTGTGAGCCTGAGACGCTCAAGCAACAAGCGAGTGCCAGGAGAGCATTACCTGCGTCAGGTTTAGAGTATATAACGGGATGGATTGCACTGATCGGCACGCAATTTCTCCCTTGCCAACAAGGGTTGTGCTCCATTATTGCAATAACCAATAAACTTTGCTGCTACCACTAAGATCCTTGCCTCACCCCAAAATTTTGACTTTGAGAGTTTCTCACACAAGGAGGTGGAGCAAAGCATTTTTAATGATAGTAACAGCTCCTGTATTTTATGGTACAGTTTCCTTGCCCCCAACAGGCAGATTTCAGACACACTTCCAACGTTTGGCAGATTATTCCTCTATCTTTGCCACCCAGTTGAGCCTCCATCATCAGCTGCTTTCTGCCTCTTCCCACTTATGCCAGTAATCACGAGACAAAACTTCAGGGAATAAAGGCTTTGTTTGGACATCATGTAAGTTCATGTAAGTGTTTGCTGAATTTCCTCATCATCCTGCCATCTCCACTAATTTGGCATTGCAAGAAATGGCAAATGTTTTTAACTCGGTTCTGTCTAACTGCAGATGAAGAGCTCTTACTAACACAAAGCAGGCCAGAGGACCAATTTGGAGGTTACTAACGTGATGTAATGAAATGTGAGAAAATTAAACAGGGACCTGATTACAGATTTGCAGATGACAAGATTCATGCTAATGTAATATCAGGACATCCCAAATCAGTGTACAGATACTCTCATACACAAACATACAAACACACAGAAAATGTGGAAAAGTAAAATATCTCCATGTCCACAGGTGTGAAACAAATATATATCATTAAAACAAATAAATAAGTAGGGAGATGGATGGAAGAAGAGCAAGCTTGCTGTTGCAGAACGGCGGGAGAAAAGCAAACGACCACACCTGTCATTGACATACGATCAGCTAATCTCGTTTATTCCTTGGCTGCGTGTACATTTTTAATACGGATAATTAGCTCATACATATTGCAAAAGTGGAGCTCATCACTGGTTCCCAATTACGTAGCATCCCCGAGTATCTTTGCAGCTTGTTGTTATCATCCTGAAAGTTACTCCCTTGCTGAGTTCACAAAACCATGGCTAGTTTCTCACCATCCCAGGGCATCCTGTTGTTCTCACCGTCCTTGCAGGTGGTATGGCTCCTTGATTAACTGCACCATGTTTATGACCCTTCTCAGCTAACTAGCTGTAAAAAACACTCTCTACATTTCCCCCGTTTTCTTTTTGGCTGAAAAAGGGTTTGATTTAATGACCGATTAATCATATTTAACAAGCAGATCAGTTCATTTCTTCAGTCAGTTCTCATGTAGTTTTATCCTGCTCCGTAGCTGGTGTTCTGTGAACTCCTCATCTCGATACATGGCTGCTGCTCCGTAGAATTCTTCTTGTATTACAACAATTCCAAGATACTGCCTATGGAGTAACAACACTACTTAAATTAATAACATAACTATTATAACTCAATCAAGGCCTCGATTGACAATACTCTAAAATGAAAAAAGGAGACAAGTCAAATACAACATAACAACATTACTGTTAAACCTACTGAAAAGAACAGACATGTTTGTACTGCAACCTAAGTTTCTGCAACCTAAAAATAAATCCGTGAGGGTCCCATTGTGTTAATCTGTAACTGATCAGGAAAAGTCTTCAATTTTTATATACTCTGATATATTGATTTTAATGTCCACTAAAATTTGTGCAATAAATGCTTTTAAGATGCTCATAACCATGCTCTACTGACTGAGTTATCCGGGCTAATAATTGATTAATGATCGTGCAATTTTATGAAGTAGCATGTCAAATAGAACCAATTTTAGAGGACAAATGTACTAGAGTATCACTAGGGGCATTATTACTTATTGACCCTTGAAAAACAGCAAGCCATGTTGGTGGTGGATGCAACAGGTAGTGCCAGCAGGGCGTCCCCTGCTTCAAAGTGCACTTATGCTCTCTCACCCATCACAGATTCTCTCCTGCATTCAGGGTCTGAAGGATTTCTTCCAGTTGTACACCACATCCGCATGGCCAGTGCGTGATATAGAGTCCAAGTGGTACACCTGCTTGGAAAACAGAATAAACTATCAAATTTAGTTCTATTAGCGTGCACTTTTGTCTGAAATGATGCATGGTTATATTTTGAAAATCCCAATTAATTGGATGTAAGATAGGTATCTATTCTATGATACAGGGTCATCTCTTTGACTGGGATTCCTTTCCAGGTTTTCTCTTTCCAAATTAAGAAAAGCTAATTAATAGGCTAATAACATCATAACCAAACAGTACTAAAACATTGAAAGAGCTATTCCGGTAGATTCTAGCATTGATTACATCAACTCATGTTTAATACACATCTGATCTATTACTAAAATAGAAGAAGCACACAACATGCTGGCTAATGCCTTAAACTCTAATTCTTGAGACTGCATTGGTAAAACAGAAAATCACACACTATGTCAAACTATTACTAATATTATCTATAACACAGCAAGTTACAAAGCAATACCACTAAATAAGAAACACACAATTACAATTACTATAAAGGCTGGATGCTATTTTCCGCCTTCAGATGAAGCCAAACATATACTGGAACCCATGTAGGGCCAGTCCCTGTGGAAATATGAGCATATTCACGACCCCAAGTTGTCAGTGGTAGGGGACCGTCCCAAAGTCCTGTGGCCATATTCCAAACATTAACCATAGGCTGTTCCTTTAGCACTGGGGAAGCCTCAAAATGACGATCCGCATAAGCTGTATCTCTATGAACACGATTCAAAAACTTCAGCACAAGCAAAACAAGCAAAACCTTACATAATATTTCTTGTAGTGTGTCACCCATATTCCTCCTTTTTTGTTTAATAATAATAAGAATGGATTTCAATGTTTGATAAATGTGCTCAGTGATAGCTTGTCCAGTGGGAGAATGAGCAATGGCTGTAGTATGTTTAACACACCCTTCTTGGAGGAAAGTTTGAGCGGCCTTAGAGGTATATGCAGGCCCATTATTTGTTTTTGTAGTATGTGGGATTCCCATAGCAGCATAAACAGATAACCAGTGTTTACACGCATTGCAACTGTGTTCACCTGTATGTGCTGTGACAAATATGTAAGAAGAATGAGTATCTATTGTTACATGTGCATATTTTAGATGGCCAAATTCAGGAACGTGAGTGACATCTGTCTGACACAGTTGAAGAGGTGCTGTGCCACATGGGTTTGTCCCAATTTGAGGCAAAGAGGTATCAGTCAAATTATGTAGCCGGTATTCAGTCACAAACACGGTGTATTGCATAGGAGAGAGGATCATTCTTAACACAGTTTTCCGGTCGTGAGGGGTCATAGCGTAACTGTCACTGTTTGAAACCGAAAGATTGTATGTAAAGGCTGACTGAATTCGGTATGTTCTCACTGACTCCCTTAGCTCCTTCACTGCCTCATAAGGCAGGGATTCCCAACGTGGGGCCTGATTCGGCTGATACAACACAGGAAAAGTTTGCAACGTGTCAGCATCACCCCTTAATATTGCTTCTTTTCTGCACTGCTCTAAGACATCACAGTACAGAATCACAGAATCACACAGAATCACAGAATCACAGAATGACCCGGGTTGGAAGGGACCTCAAGGATCATGTAATTCCAACCCCCCTGCCTTGGTAGCAGGGCCACCAAACATACACCTTTACTAGATCAGGTTGCCCATGGCCCCATTCAACCTGGTCTTGAACACCTCCAGGGACGGGGCATCCACAACCTCCCTGGGCAGCCTGTTCCAGGGCCTAACCACTCTCCTAGTGAAGAACTTCCCCCTAACATCCAACCTAAATCTTCCCTCTTTTGACTTAAAACCATTTCCCCTAGTCCTGCTATTGTCATCCCTTTCGAAGAGTTTACTCTCTTCCTGGGAGTAAGTTCCCTTCAGGTACTGAAAGGCTGCAATGAGGTCACCCCGCAACCTTCTCTTCTCCAGGCTGAACAAACCCAACTCCCTCAGCCTGTCATGTCGTAGTGAAGAACACAGGGTTATCCCTTTCTGTTTTGCGTTGGGATGCCTGTGTCTCATCTCACGTTGAGCAGGTGACACAGCAATCCCAAGGGTGTTGCACATCATAGGGTGTGGGATTTTTACTGATTTGGGTCCTTGACTCAGAACAATCACAGTGTTTTGTAATAACTAGAAGCTCACAGTGTGAAGCTGGGAGTGAGTCTCTTGATACAGTGACCACAAGCACAGACCAGCTGTGGCGTGAGTTTGTGGTCCTCCTATTCCCCATAGTGGGGTGAGAACCACCCTGTTAAATGCTGTCCTGCTCCAGTGCTCCCACAGGGCACCTCCCAGTGCAGCCTTAGCAGCCAACCCTGGGCACACTGCAGGGTGCAGGCTCCTATTTACTGATGTCTTTTTAAATACATTAACTACTTAACACACACAAGATAATCGCTGAATTGCAGATGATTCAGTTTTCTTCTATAGCCACAGCTTACTGGGTTAATGCGAACTCTGCTTGTTCCTTAGGTAAAAGTTGGTGTTATAGGAAACCACTCTACCTTAATGACTGCATTAAAGCAGTCCCGCAGCTTGCACTTAATGTGTGGTATTTTTTCTTTAATGTACCGATGAAGCACTCTGTAGTGTATATACATACACCTGCTACTTTCTCAAGGTCCCTCGGTGTGCTTTGGGATTAAGTTACTGGAGAAAAGTCTCGCAAGAAGGGGCATAAAAGGGCTGTGCTTGTTGTGGGGTGAATGGCCATACAAAACCTTCCTAAGGAGCAGGCACAGGGCAGGATTATTCTAGAATATACCATGGTCAGTTCTGCAAAGTTCCTTCTCTAGGTGTACCTTGGGTAAATGCCTGAATGCAAGGAGTCAATATTGTTCTGATCTCTTGTTCAGCCCCAAACAGACTCTGCTGTTAACAGCCCTTGCTCCAAATCCTTGTGTGGGCTGGGTGAGCTAATGTTGGATTTCTTTCCTATCTTTAACACTGGAAGTCAACACAGACATGACAGCAGGCAGCCAGCCCTCCTGGTGCCAGGTCTGCATGCAGTCCCTGGAAACAACAGAAGTGGCAATGGTCGCTGTGGGGTTTTTTCTTCCCCTTTTTTCCCCCCTGCTATTATGATAGACATTACTTTGTGAGGTGCTGCTTTGCTTTATCTCCTTTGAGTTCTGTAAGCAGCCTGTGCAATTAGAAGGCAGAAGATTAAACAGCTGTCAGCAGTTCATAGCATGAGCCATTTTCAGGGCACTTAGAACTCCAGGAACTGCAGGAGTCTCTATTGAGTGTTTAACTCCATAAACAAGGTGAGGTTTGGGAAGGTTACACAAGCAGATTCTGTCAGGGTACCCAGCTCCCAGTGCAAGGATTGACATAGAAAGCATTAAGGCCACTGTGACTGTCACTTTAAGAATTTAATGCAGACTTAGTACAAAGATGGACAGCATTATGGGATGGGATGCTTTTAATGCAGCGTTTTATTTTCTACCATACTTAAGAGTTTTTAGATCCAAGAGATTCCTTACAGCAGTCCTGAACCATTGCCTTGCCCTGATTAAGTTCTTAGTACTCAAATTCCTGTAAATTGCTGCAAAGTTAAAAGTCACCATTTAAAAAGATTATTATAATG
This sequence comes from Coturnix japonica, assembly GCF_054131305.1. Taxonomy (NCBI): domain Eukaryota; kingdom Metazoa; phylum Chordata; class Aves; order Galliformes; family Phasianidae; genus Coturnix; species Coturnix japonica. The sequence continues at coordinate 3,519,040 of NC_140680.1, read as the reverse complement.
AGTTTTGGATCCTTTTCCAGTTTATAAATGAAACACTGCATTAAGTGTAAGCAGGATTGTGCTTTGTTACACAGTCCTGGGTAGCTCTCACTCAAAGATAAATCAAAGCGGACTAAAGAGGAGCAGTTTCTGTAACGCAGATTTATGGCCGTGAACAACAAACCACTTCTCAGCTGCAGCTTTTTTGGCATTCTCGTTAACATTAAAAGTGTCCAAATAAATGATTAAATTTAAATTACCCTCTAACACCTCTGCTACCTCACACCAATGTAATAAAACATACTGAAACTGTAAGAGCCAAATGCAACAACATCCTCCTGCTGTGCCATTAGCTTTCTCCAAATGCTGAGCTATTTGCAGGTCGTGCTCTGCCTCTGCAATACAGAGGGGAGGAAAAGCAAAGGCACTCCTGAACTGTGGGCAGCAGAAAGAGGAAATCGTGGGGGAGAGAAGTGGAAGGGTAAAGCGATGAAATGTGAAGGATTTAACTACTAAATCTATGTCCTGCCACCACAGGCCCTGGCAAGTGTGAGGCAGAGACCCTTATCTCCAACCTAGTGCTTGGCAGCTGTAAGGAAAGGGACCTGGAGTGGCTCAGTGGGATACGAGTGTATCCAATTAGGATCTCTGTTTTGTGCTGTATATTGAATTACATGTCTAATTTGCCTGGTGGCAGCCTATTGCTTTGCATTTCTGATGCCACTGAGGAGGGGGGCAGGAAACCTTCCCTGCATTTGGCACAAGGACTTGCTTTTGGACATGCTTCAGTCCCTGTCCCCTTATTTTCCTGAGCTGGCAAGCATGATGTCGGTCAGTGGGATGTGTTCAATGACAGGCAGAGTCTGGCCAGCTGGAAAGAAGTCTTTTGGCTTTGCTTAGAAGTGTGTGTCTTGGGGCTGAAGAGAGCAGTCTATGGTATGTTATCATCTATAGGCTTTTAAGAGCAGAAAGAATGCTTGCTCAGGGAGGTGGTGGAGTCACTGCTATGGCCCCTGTTCATTAGAGGCATCGCCCTATGGCTTGAACCTGACACAAGAGGAAAACATTTGGGTCACAGGTTTCAATTAAACGAGCGGAATGTAGAAGTTGATGGTATTCTATGAAAACTCAATAAACCTTGAGAACAGCATCAGGGCTGATATCTGTAATTTAAAATAATGGATATCAAGAAATTGTTTCTCATTTATCTTTGCTGCCGAGTTTCAGAGGCACCAAAGAGACTTCATTAGATTTTTTTCTTTTTTTAAATAGCTTCATCTATCTCAATCAATGATGGGTTCTAGAGGTGGCTGACTATTATGTTTAATAATACACAGGATGGGGGAAAAAAAGTCCCCATCCTCTCACAGTTTCTGACATATGTGGGAAGGATGTATGAAATCACTTCTCAGTGGTAGATAGAAATAGGCTTTTTCAGAGTAACCCCACCACTCCATTACTCAAGATAAATGTGTTTTTGTTGCAAAATGTGATCTGCAGGCAGAATATTTAAATCTTTGTTTTACACAGACTGAAATTTCATTAGAAGAAATTACTTTGGAAACTTGGGTTTAAGCAAACACTGCTCCCTAAGCATGCCTGGATGTCATCCTGCGAGCACTGCCCTGGGCTTGGCTGGGCCTGGAGGGTTCACTTAAGAGAAGTTTGGTCACCTTTGGAGCACTGACAACCAGTGTTACCCACCTGTAATCTCCCCTACTTCCCCCGCCCCTCTGTGGGTGCCCGAGGCCCTGTTAGCTGCTGTATGAGGACAGTGAGCTCAGCATCACCACCAGGTGCCTGACCTGAGCATTGGAGGTGAAGCACAGAGGAGCTGTAAAACTGCTAAGAGAAGGAAAAAAAGAGTTTGTGAAAAGAGCGTGTGGATTAATTCCTTTTAGAGAGGACTGAGGTGGCAATTTCTGCACATGCATGGAAAGAAGCTTTTCAATTGCCATTAGCATGTGGAAGAATTGGGATTCTTTATTTTTATTGCCCCTGTCTATGCAGTGGCCCAAGCCCCTCAATGGAGGATGAGGTTAGGAGAAGCAAGTCTGACTGGTTCATGGGTGATCTGGATGTGGCGAGGAGGTGGGTGATGGTGAGTTTGTGCGGGGTAATGCTGCTGGTTAGGAGTTGGACTCGATGATCCTTATGGGTTCCTTCCAACTTGGGATATCCTGTGATCCTTGTTAGGATGAATACAAGTGTGATTATTATTGAAGCACTCAGTATATAAATATCCAGACTAATAGAAGGGCCTGATTTTAAGAGATGGCCACGTGCTTTCCTACATGATTCCTAAGTATCAATAAAACCAGTTTGGGAGGAGGGGGGCAGGACTGCTTACAGGAGTGAGTGAATGAGATTAAGCCAGACAGGAAATGTACTAAAAAGGGGATCTTTGGAGATTTTGCTCGATTAGACCCAAGATGCATCATCTGGTGCAAATATTAAGGCTGGCAGAGTATCTGAAGGTGCTACTGAATGATTTCTGTGTTTTGGCAAGAATTAATGTGCAGCTGCAGAAGCAGGGAGAGAGGAGTTAATGTGGTGGCTGTTAAGGAGTTAACTGAGTGCAGAATCGGGCAGATGCGAGCTGCTGGCGAGGTCTGGTCATGCATTAGCACAGTTAACATCAGGCGATTAAGTGCTCCAGATAAGTGCAAAAAGATTAGAGCCCTCTGATAATTCACACCAACAGTTTACCTGGAATGGGATAATCAGACATGATCTTCATTTCCAAGTTACAGCCTGCCTGAAATGGGGTAATTGAATGTGATATTCATGAGTTATTCTGTTCTTAACAGAAGTAAGTAATAAACCCCATGGCGTCTCTCTTACAGGGATCTCAGATACAGTGTTTTCTATCAGAGCTTATTTCTTTCAATTCACTCCTAAGAAAAACCCCATCACCCTTAGTTATGTAGTTGTATTTTACCTCCTAGCAGCTGTATGGATCTGCACTGACAGCGACTTCTAAGCAGTCTCTGCGTGCTGTCATGAACTACAGTGTTTGCAGTGTATGCTGCACAGCTGTCTAATTCAACTTTCAGGGTTTAAGGTACTTCTTCTATTCTTGTGTTGTTAAAAGTGTGAACCTGATCTTCAGTGAGGAGATCCAAGGAACTCCTGGAACACCAGAAAGGGTCAGACTCTGTTTTCAGAAGGTAAAGCTGCCACTGGTTCCTTGGCAGGGCTGGAGCAGGAGGTTGTCTGCCATTTGTTAGGAGGCAATGAGTTGTTACATACACTTTGAAAATGAACTCTCTGTTCATACTGGAATTTTCAGGCATGTTATTCTCTGAATACCATTCCCTTGCTTTGAGCACAAGTGAGAAATAGTTTCCAAAGGTTACAGCCACTCCTGGGATCAGTAATTCTGGCATGGTTGTGTACAAGGAATAATTGAATCTTGGCATTCAGATGCTTGGGAGTATCAGTTTCTGTGTTCATGTGGGACATGATGGATCCCTAGAACTGCAGGAAGAGGCGGTGTGCTCATACGAAAGGTTGCTTAAGTGTGAGCTCCAAGCAGGGGAGGAGGTTCATGTCAGAGCTCCCTGGAAAGAAGGGTTCTCCATTATGCACTGTGGGCACCTGGAAGAATGCATTTTGTCTGTGTGGGCTGCTGGTCCCTGGTGGATGCTCCAGGCTGTGAAGATGCCCTGCAAGGAGAGCTCCCATGTGCAAAAACCTCCTCTTAGCTGTCCTTGTGTTTGCTGTGGAATTGCAACATCTTGAGTCAATACTTGAGCTGGAGACACTACATTAACTACTGTCACATCTCATAAGGTGATCATTAATCAGTAATCATTGGCCGTGTTCAAAATGTGTTTGCTGTGTTTGTAGGTTTTTTTTTCTTCTTTTTTTACACTAATGGCTCCTGATAATAATATCAGAGATCTAAGCATGTCACTAAAGCTTGCAAAGTGGATTCATCTTTCTCATGCTAGTGTTTCCAAGTACTGCTCTGGAATTCTCTATGAAAATATTGAGCAAAACAACTTGTTTTTGAAACAAAACCTGCTGAATGGAAGCAGTACTCTGAGAGCATAACAGTCCATCTTGCTGGGATGCTCTGTGGATGATGTCTTCCAAATTCTCTTCCATCCTTGTAATGAAACCCAGCCTGCAGCACCCTGCAGCTCTACCAAAACTGCCACCATTACTACTTACCATGTTTGGCTCATTCTGGGGGTAAATGTCTCATTATTTGCAGTTCTTGTCTGCATGAATGTGCTGACGGACACAGCTTTCTTTTGGATGTCTTACCAAAGATCTTGAGATGATGATGATTTTTTTGAATCGTAGAACAATTTTAGGCTAACGTGATGTTTAAAGTCCAGGTTTTCTTGTGTTTGAAAGAAATGTGGTTAGTTCTTCCTCATTACAGATAATCTCCCCCTCAAGGGCATCTCATCACAGTGTCTTGTTCAGACTCTTTCAGGTCATTCTCCTGCCTTGATCCCATTGTGTCTGGTGAAGCCTTCAAAGGGAAAAAGTGAAATTTATGTGAATCCCTTATTGGTATACAAATGCTATTTATTTTGAGTGATATTTGTGATTCTGAAAATGAAATTCTGAGGGGAGCATCCAGAGCTCTCCTGCTCTTCACTGTGGTGCTGTGACTCAGTGCTCATGGGGACAGGTGCATCCCTGAGCAGGAGGAAGTCCATGCAGTGAGGTTCCTTGAGCTCTTCTGGAAAGGGTAAGAAAGGAAGGAGGAAGTAATAGTATTAAAATCTAAAAAATATTAACTTTATTTGCATAGGAGTTCTTAAGTAATTGCTTCTGTAGGGGGTGGGACAAAATGAATATAGAAAACCCAAAGAGATGCAGGATTATAACTGCTTTGTGCAATCAGGTGGGACCAGTCTGTCCTCCATTTGCACTCCTTTAAGCATTTGCTCAGTTTTACTTGACTGTGTCTAATAGTTTTATTTTCCTATTTCTCCTCAGGCTTCCTAGAAAACCTGAGTTTTCTGTCCCCTAAAGGTCACAGACTCCACAGCTCAGTAAGGCTGATTGTTGTTGCACAGCCTTCTGCTCCATTAGCACAGTCCATAGGTTGTTTCTAATCCCCAGAATTGATTTATTTAATCCTTGTAGGTGCCATTTGTTACGCGTTATTCTCAGCGTTTATTCACAGCACAAACAGATGGTCAACGAAACCAATTAACCTTTCCCGATCTCTCTTTCAGGCTTTCCACATTCTCAGAGTCCACGGACAAATGAACACAAACTACTGGGAGATGTCCTGCCAGACAGAGATGAATAGGACGGCCGGCGGGCGCGTGCTGCTGGGCACAGACCCAGCCTCAGTTCTCAGAGGGACAACTGCTGACCCACCAGGTAGGAGGACAGAGCTGCCAAGGCGCGGAGTGATGGAAGTCAGTCTCTTTGCTTATTTAATGCTGTTGGGGGTAGAAGTCGTAGCAGCTTGATCTCTTTCCTTGATTGTTTTTAGGATTTGGGGGATATAAAGTGTATATTTTGAGGTTAAAGGAAAGGATGGAGCATCCTCTGGTTGTTTCACAGCCTGTTGCTGGAGCATTGAATGGTCGTGTGTTGTCTTTTTGTGAAATCCTAAACAAAATGAACTGAAGGGACTCATCTGAGTGTAGCAGAACCACATTGGGGCTCAGGATGGGATTTTTCTTGTTTCTTTAGTTTCAGTGGGATTTCCTGATCTTCCTCAGCAGATACGATGTTGCATGGCAAGATGTGGTGGTTTTCTCAATAAAAGTCATGTCTGTCTGTGCAGTGACTGCAGTGATGTCTGTGCCCGCTGCTACCTACTTATCCCATGGGGGACTGGCTTTTGTGGTAAGCAGAATTACAGCTACCCCAAGGGGAATGCAGCAGGCAGACAATTCCCAAGTCTTAGCCCAACTGTTCCTTTTGCACAGAATTACAGAAGTAATATATTTGGGCATTCTATAGCTGATATAGCAGAGTTGTTTCAGAGGGAAAAAAAATGAACTTAGTGAAGGTAAATGGCATGAACAAAAGCCCAGCTGCCAGATGGGAAGTTGTATTTATTATTTCTACATGTTCTTTTCCTTTTGTTTTCTCTCTCTGTTAGATGAGCTGGCTCTACCCAGGGATAGATGGTACAGATATTCCTTTCCCCTCCTGCCCTGTGCTTTGGTGGCTGGTTTTATGCTGGAGCTCAGTGGCTCAGGCTCTGCCCAGGGGTAGATGGCTGAGCCAGAAGGCTGAGTCCCTCAGCTGAAGTGCAAGGCATCATAGTTCAATCAAAATCTCTGCATTTTGGACCCCTCTCTATGACAGAAAAGAAGCAAAGATTCAAGTAGGAGCATGAGTGTGTTCTGACAATCGGAGTCTGTTTTTCTTTTTTGCTTTTGAAGAGCAGAATCTGTAAAAACAACATTTTTTTTTTTTTTTTTTTTTTTCCTGCTAGATTTTCAAGTGGTAGCAAGATGTTCTTATGTCAGGCTGGATCTTAGCAATGCTGCGTGGAAAGGGTTTGTACAACAGAAAGGAATGTTTGAAGGCTTCCTTGCATTCTGTCTGTGTGGGCAGCCTCTAGGGATCCCAGCTGGGGTAGAAATCAGTGCCACAGCCCCATGTTGCTGGGAAGGTCCTTCCCATTCCATGGTCTTCCAAAAATGGGCTCTTCTGAAGTGAGGGTTATCCCAATTTCAATGTCATTGTTTGGATACGTTCAATTGCAGGTGGTCCCGTGGTTTTTCACAAATATACAAATTACCATTTGAGAAGGAGTTCTTAAAATCCCATTGTCTGCCACACTAAAAGAGATAAGAAAACCTAGGGCAAAAAGTTTAATGGTGCTTAGAAGCCTTCACCCTTGTTTTATATTAGATGGGAGAGGCCCTGGACACTCAGTGGTCTTGTGGGACGAGGGTCCAGGTAAGGTGTTCATCTGCTCTTGTATTACATGGAAACACTGAGTATTTACTGTAAAAAGCAGTGTCAGAAAGACTGGTTTGAGCCACTGATATGGTTTTCCATAAAAGCCTCAGGTATGATGTCACTTTTAATTTCATTTAATTTTGAAAGAGTCATTGAGTTGGTCATGCTGTGATGCTCTGCTTCAAGTCTTCCTTAAACTCCCATGTACAGGAAGGCTGAAGGGAAGGCACTTGCCTATGTTCCTCCTTCCAAAAGCAGGAGCAACATTCCTTCTCCTTCAAACAGAAGGGCATTAATGTCTGATAATGTGTTTCATTCCCCAAACCTTGAGATTGGAGGCTGAAGTTTAATTTTGAACTTGACATTCTCTGATTAAAATTTAAAATTTAATAGAGCTCTGTATGTGTCCAGCCATAGAGAGAGCGGTACTCAACATCCAGCTGGTTGCTCCATCTGTTAGAACATACCCATGTAACTGCTTGCAAGCCTGTGTGGGGAACAACAAGGATGGGTTTTTATAGAAGAGGGATCCTGACGTGCACTGCGGAAGCTGGTGAGGGTGCTGTCTGGACAGGAAGAACTTCTTTGTATGGTTTATGTACCTGATCTGCTGTGGTTTTTCTGAGGATGTAAAAGAAAAGACTGAACCTGGTCCCCCTGCTTAGGTTTAGGAGACTTTGAGTTTGATAAAAGATATAGTCCTTCCACAGGTGGACATATGACTTGTACTGCAGTTTTGCCAGCTTGGTGATATCTCTATGGATGGAAGCAACTCCTGATTCTCTTGCTAGGTGCTGCCATGTGCCCTGTAGGTGATATGCGCAAAAGCTGTTGGCGTTCTTGGGCAGTGCTTTGAGCCCATCTTTGTAGCAGGTTAAAAAAATAAATGATGAGTTGTCCTTCTTCTGCCCTGTGTGTCCTATTGATTACAGATCTCCCCACCCTCAGTGGAAATGGGGCCTGAGCAGTGCCTGCAGAGCCAGGAAGCAGAGTGCCAGTACTGGAACGGTTCTATAAGCAATCCCAAATTTAACTTCAGACAGTAAATTTCTTAATTCCCTTCATGAACAGTTTCCTGCAGGAGTTAATTACATTTTAAAGCGATGATTGATTATCCTGATGTGGTTGAAACCATTGCAATTAAATGTAAGAGCAGTCAGAACATTAAGAGCAGTATTAATATGCAAAATGTTCAAATAACTTTTTCCCAGCTTCCTCTTGAAGCATTTCCACATCTATGTGTGTTTAGCTCCTTTTTTATTTTTTTAATGGCAGGTAATTAACAAGCTGGTTAACTCGACAAGCACAGCAACTGTTTTATATGATGGTGGTTGGGAGGGTATATTGGTACTGAAATATCTCAGCTTGGGTTGAATGCTTCTTTTGGATTAAATCTAAGCTGCACGACTCAAGTATTTTAGTGGCTCTAAAGCAAGCTGCCTTTTCTTCTGTAGTTTTACCCACTTGGAATTGTGGATTTGTAGCTATTGATTTCCAGAGAAAATAAATATTTTAGGAAGTATCTCCTTAAATGGAGAGTTGGATCTCTTCATTCTGTGTTTTAAATCAGGCCTTGATGGCTGTGTGGAAAACTCTTCTGCTCCCTCTTGCTGATTTATGACTGGAGGAGACTTAAAAACATTTGAACGTTTGAAATGAGTTCATCTTTTCGCACAAGGGATCTCTTCATAAACAAATATTGTCTTTAACGTTAAAGATGAGCTTGAATAAATCGTCTCGGTTCCATTGAACCTCCATCAGATTATTCCAGCAGGGAGTACGGCTGACACATCCAGCAGAATCCCGTGTGAGACTCAATTAATGCACATGAGTCTTTTTTTTGAAGTAAAACCCGATAGTGTGTCCACAAGCTACATGAACTTTTCTATTTTTATCTGTTGAAAGATTTACTAATTGTTCTGCCTAATGGTGCCTGGCAGACTCTGGCAAAGTGGTCTAATTTCCTGCTTTGTGTCATTTTATGCTATTTTTTTAAATTTTAACTTCCCTTGCTGTCAGAAACGCCCCAAACATCCATTAGTTTTATTTGCTTTCCAGATAATGAATTAATTTCTTATTCCCTCCCTCTTCCCCCCTCCCCCCCCCCCCCCATCTTTTTGCTCACTGCAGATTTAATTAAGAATAAATAATCTGTTTGTGCTGCCTGCTTTTTTCTTTTTTTTTTTCTTTAATATTTTCTTAAACTATTGCCCTGGGAGGTAGTGGGGCCTGGAGGTTTCTAAGAGAAGGGTGACCATGGCACTGAGGGTTGTGCACAGTGGTCATGGTGGCGGTGGGTCAGCGGTTGGACTTGGTGAGCTTAGCGGTCTTTTCCAACTGTAATGATTCTACCCAATGCCAAAACCCTTCATTAGGCCCCAAAATAAACTCCATAGGCAACAGCCTTCCATTTTGCTCCTGTCCCTTGGGAAGAGGCACAGAGGCACAGCATTTGAATTGATAGTCACTGCACCTACCAACATGAGTCTGAAAAGCGAGTGCCGTCTGTGCACACCCGTTAGTTAACAGCTACTTCCATGAACACCACCTCACAAGACAACTGTATAACTGCCAAGATGATTTATGGTTCTCTATTGCTAAGCTCCCAGTCAGATAATTTTTCAGCGTCCGCTTTTCTGCAGCCCTGTGTAAAATAGAATTAAAATTTAGAGTTTAGATAGATCCTTCACTTTGGGAAATGATTTCTCTGGGAAGGGGACATCAGTGGTGTAGGAGGGAAGGTCTAAGATTTTCCTGGTGGGAACTTAGTCAGCATGTCAAGTTGTGGAGCTTATGTAGTTTTGCTTGCTCTGGTTTCTGAGCTCTCATTATTTTATTGAGCGCTGACTCTTCTGAATATTTGATTAGTGAAAACTGTCCTTTTGCATGGGTGCATAGTGCAATATGTCATGTTTTGTATTAGGCACTGTAGTGAACCCGGCAATTCTGCGGAGATGGAAATTATGCAGTGCAGTGATAAAGTATGAAAGGTGATGTGAAGTTCATTAGAGAATGGAGAAAAGAAACCGTAGGCCAACATCTCTGGGTTTTACAACTTCCTAAGGTAGCAACTGCTCTGCATTGCAACTCTGTTACACAAGTGCTGCACAGAAATATCTCATTGAATGAGACAAATTTGCCTTAGAATAAGACTAAATTTGTTTACCTTTGCATAAGTGTTTGGTGATCTACAGATAAGACCCACAGGAGAGCTGCTTGGTGTTAATGTAATGGGTGAGCAGCAAGTTCCCAATGCGATGGCAACAGCTGGGATAGATGGGGATCCTTTTGCTATCCTTCTCCCTCCTTAGAAATCAGAAAATGCCTGGCTGAGATAAGATACACATATAAATCACTGCAAATGTGTGCAGTGTTTATGGTGCTAATTTGTTGTGCTGGATTTATCTCCTGCCTGGAGAGAGGGAGAAAGTTTGCTCTGATGCTCTCAATGGCTGCTGCTTCCTGGTTTATATCACTCGCTGTCATCTTTTTTTTTATATCCTTTGGAAGACTGTGTATGAAAGTGGAGTTTGTACCAACATGTTGCAGTGCTGATAAAAATAACTTTGGTGGTTGTCCAGATTTCCTTCTGTTTGCTGGAGGAGCAGGGAGCTTCCTCTCAGAGGACAGGTTAATTGGATGTCTGCCTAATGGTGCAAGTTCATCTCAAGTTTTACAATGGGTGCTGTGAAGGGCTTTGCAAGGCAGGAGATGTAGGGTCAAGTGGTTGTTTTTTGAGCTGCAAAACGTCCCATATTTCTGAATGGTTTGGGTTGCTCCTGGAAGGAGTTTTAAGGAATGTGACCTCCTACAGAATGCATTCTTTGCTGTGATTTGGAGAACTGTAATCCTTGTGTTTGTTTGTTTGTTTTTTCCCATGTTTGTTTTCCAGACGTTATCTTTGCTCTGTAAGAGCAAATTTCTGGATGAGCTGTGGTTGTGCCAACCCATAGAGGGGGGTGGTCCTAAAGTTGGGTGACCCGAGCTGCAGGCTCGCTGCCAAGGTTTGCCACCAGCTTTTCTTTTTGTGTACTCATATATTTGAGCAGCACTTTGTAAAAATGGCTTAGCTCTGTGTTTAGGACGGGGTCAAAGGAAGCAGAATGCTGAGAAGCTGTGCTGCTGCAAGCAGTGATGGGCATGGGGTAAGGTTGAAGGAAGGCCAACCCACCTGCAGTGCTTGCACTGCAATTTTTTAGACAGCTGTGAGCAAGCTTTGATTTTTAAATACCTCTGGACAAATTAACATCTAAACCCGGGTTATGTTCAGACCTTGTTCTTTGAGATAATGTTCCTGAGGCCAGCAAGATAGCACAACTACTAAGATGCTATCAGGTTAAAACGTTTTCCCTTGAACCCCCAGTATGAATTTATTCAGAGTTTTCTCATTAGTATTCATCCATATAACCTCCGTTGTCGCTCATCAAAGGTTACATTTCCCATCTCTGCCCAATTGTTCTTGTCCCTGTCAAGACCTCTGAGCCCCTATATTTTTTTAATAAGCACTGAATTCTGTGCACACCATTGATTGTGCCTGTCCTACCTAACTCATGCCACTGCTGGAACTTCTTATGCTTAGCTAAGGCCTTGTGAATGACAAGCCTACAGCAACATAAGCTTTTGTAGCTGAGCAAACCACTGGAGAGAGCTGAAGTTTCTTGCTGGCAATGCCTGTTTGTTGGTTGTTTTTGTTTTTTTTTTTAAGGTCATACACTGCAGCAAATGGTGTATACTGGAGTGTTTCGGTCTCGTAGGACCTGGGGACTAATCTTGAGGAAGTAGTAAGGGACGGGTTGGTGGCAAGTGGATGAAGTAGAAGGTGAAGGAGGGACAGATGGAGTGTGCAGATGTTCAGCAGCCAAGGTCTTGACAGAAAGCTGGGAAGACTTTAAGCTGTTTTACTGACAAGTTGTAGGTATTCAGGCTTAGACGGTTCCCCTGGCATGGGTTTCTTTTCATTCGTGTCTCTCTCGGAAGCTGTGTCTGTCTGTCTGGAAGAGGGAGGCACCAGAAAATGGACATCAGAAAATCCATGCAGGAAAGCACCCCAGGGAAGGCAGCATCTTGAGGGTTTGATTTTCCTGGATTATGTTTTCTCTATTCGGAGCAGGAGGTGAGCAGTTGTGCAGGTGCTGTGCCCAGTAGCCATGGAGAGGTGCGTTGGTGAGCCAGTCTGGGTTCATGCTACAGCATCTGCAGAGGCAGGAGGACACCAGACAGTGGGAATCTTTTGGCAGCAGCAGGCACATGGAAAAAACCCTACTATCTTATGTGGCCAGAAAGAAAAAGCGTTCCTCCTCCTCCCCCTATTCACTCAATTTCTTTTAGCATAGGTAAAACAGCCAGTTTAATCTGAATGCAAGTAGGGCGTTGAAGTTAATTATGAAATTAAAACATTTTAGGAAATAATGAATTTGCGCATAATAACTACAACTTGTTTAAAGGTCGCTGGGTAAGGACTGCTTAAAAATCTATTAAAGATCTTGCTTCTACAAAACTATGTGCTCAAAATGTTTGCTCACTCAGTCGCAAACTTCCCTGAGTTGTTGAGATTTATCCATAGGTAAAAGGAGGGAGGAGAGGTCTTGCCAATGAATTTTACTTTAAAAGTGAAATTCAGTGTTAATGTGGAAGCTGATGATTCAGCCTTGGTTGGGGTTGTAGTGGTGATACTGGATTTTATTTCGTGGGTTGTTAAGGATGTATAATAAGCAATCTGCTCTGCTGCTGGTGCTGGTTTGTGAGATGTTGCTTGATTTCTTGTGGCCATGTCTGAGTTGTAGCAGAACTGCACAGGGGCTTTTTGTACCTTTTGCTCTTGGACCTGCCTCCTTTCTTGCTCTGGCACTCAGATCTGTGGCAGTCCAGTCTGCTCCTTTCCACCATGCTGTATCTGGGTACTTCTTGTGTTCATGAAAGCTGTAAGTAAAGCTAAAACTTCCATTGGAGAAGTGAAGAGCTGGGGGCTGGGTTGCTGGGGAAAAGGAAGTCCCATTTAACACGAGGACTGTCTCTAAATCTACCGATATGGTAGGAAGAGAAGAGAGCACCAGCTGGGCATTGGGTACCCAAATCTGCAGTTGCTGGGATTGATTCCAAGGTATTAATGCTCTTAATGTAAAATTACTAGATCAGGGGAATTCCTAATAAGCACTTTTGAAGAGTTCATCATTCCTACCTCTGCCAGCCGGTTGTGCCTTCTGCTGGCCAAGGCCGTGCTATGTGTCCCTCTCCCTCCATTGCATTGCACAGAGAGGAGAGGGGCAAGCAAGGACATGGGCTCTGCCGCCTCCATTATGAGAAATTCAAACCCATGACATCTGAGTGACTTCCAATTTTTTCCACAATTGGCTGCTATTATCCTTGCTCCTCTGGCTGAATGAACCGACACAATTTTATTAAATTAGCCATTTGTTATGTCTCTTGTACACCATGGAAAGCAATTTTGGAGACTAATGACTGCAAGGTCCCACACAATAGCAGGCATGAACTCTCCGTGTCACAGCTGGTCCTGCTGGGGATAGTATCACCAACACTGGCAGCAAGTGGGAAGAGAAGATAGAGCATGGGTGACATGTGGCTTCTGCCCTCATTGGACAGAAAGCATCTGAACCCAGGTCAGAAACATGCCAGTGAGGAGATATCTCCCTACTTGAGGCCAGATCCCCAAAGACATAATTATTTATTCCATCTTGTGTCCCTGTGCAGGGTCACTGGAGTAGCCAATTGCAACTGGAAAAAGGCATTTGGCTACTCCAGTAGGTGGTGTGTGACTTCTGTATCCTGTCAGGAAGGTAACGCAGAGCTGGAGTTCAGTGTGTGAGGAACATACTCCCCCCTGTCCTCTTGCTGGTGGAATAATGCTCCTGAACAGGAGAAATTAGGTACTGAAAATAGGAAAAATAAATAAAATGAGAAGGGATGGCAAATGATGTGCTGGTGTCATGGAATGTCATTCCTTGAGGAGATGTGTGCACTCAGGCCTGGAGGAGGTGGCACCGGATGGGCAGTATCTGTGTTGTTGGCTCGTAGTTGCTTTAATGCAGAGCTTTGGCCCCTGCTGCAGGGTGATGTGAGAGCTGTGTGCATTGCCCCCTCCCAGGTGCCACTGTCATCTTTCTGTGGCACCTCTGTGTTGCCTTTTATCTTTTCCCAGAAGCTTCCAGGGATGGTTGCTCTAAAACAACACTGTGCCCTGGGTCCTGTCTCTGCAAACACATGGAGCTGAAAGCATACTCCTTCCAGAAGGTCATTGGGTTCCCCTTCTACAGAGGCACTGGGATATTTATGGGGCACCTGCAGTGTTTCTGTCAAGATCCTTTCTCCTAATATATGCATTAGAGTTTTTGAGCTCAGTGTGCAAGAAAGATTATAAAGCCTGCACAATAAATCTGCTCGTATTAATTCAATGACTCTCTTGTGCAAAGCCTTTTTACTGCTACAGGTACTGAGTAAACACAAGGCAAAGTCAAAGCAGAATGATATTTTGGAACAACTCGTGGGCGATGCATAGTGCTAAGGAAACTCAGGCAGACAACCTCAGAGATAAACCACAGGAGACATTAAGCTGGAAATAAATAAAGAAATAACCGGTCCCCCTCCTATGAGCTCAGCAGAGAATGTCAGGCGCTGCTTTGGGAGGCCTGGTAAGCTGTTTCCAATAGAGGACAGTGTTGTACAGCCACAATGGCTTCTTATTAATCAGAATTCAGAATCAGAAGTCATGAAATTACCTAGCTTTAAAAACAAACAAACAAAAAACTACAATTCTGACCCAATGGGCTTAGCTGTCCTTTTTTGTTAAACTCTTTCTGTTGCAGTGTGGGACCCCAATCTCTGTGGCTCCATTGTGGATGCTGTGGGCTTTCAGTGGGTCTTTCATACTCAAATACCTTTTACATGGCTGTGTGTCACAAATGATATTTGGAACAAAAGGATCTTTCCCAAAGTAAGTTGTTTTGAACTTTAACCAGCAAGTAGGTGTTCTTTTTGAAAGAGGTTCTTGCAGCATCTGCTCACCCTTAATCAAGTGAGATGGAGGGTTGCCTGAGCCTTTGGTCACTGCTGGTTGCATGGGGAGAAGCTGGTGGCATCCATGTGTAGCCAGAGAATGCTTTTCTTTCCTTAGCTCCATACCGATATGGTTTTGACTCCAGTGTTAGGAAACTGGGGAAAGCATCTTGGGCAAATAGATGCTGCCAATAAACCCCAAAGGCAACAAAGCCCTTCTTATTGCGTTGCGAGTCTATGCTTTATTGGTGAATTAATAGGAATAACTGAACTATTTTAGTGGCTAACTGGGAACGATACATTAACGGCAGTATTAGTAAATGTGGAGTGACAGGAGACTTGTAAGAGTGGCAAAATGAGATACAGTACTCATCCCTTGTGCAAGATCTCTTTTATTATTAAAGACATTGGGCTAACGGGGGATAGATTTAAAACTTCAACTCTGTTTTTATTGGATAATTAGCAGTGAGCAATCCCAATCTGGGGACAAGGACAGAAATCATGAAAGGATGTGGGAGAGAAGGAAAATGGGTAACACGTTGGGTTTTCACCTCTTATCCATGTGCTGTTGTCTGATCTGCAAAGCTTTGTTGGAATGGATGGAGGAGGTGCATGTGATGGGCAAGGATGTGGGGATAGCCACAAAATGTGCCCTTCTGGGCCACTTTGACTCTCTATTGGATATCTTATCAGCCACCACTTTGTGCACTGGCAGTTCTGTTGCAGGCAAGATCAAAGGATGCGCCTGTGGTGTGATGATGCCAGTCTTCCTGTTAGCTTTCTACATAAACACAGGTGCTGAGAATGTTAACAGTGAGGTGCGCTTTCTAAAGGACTGGAATAGGATTTAAAAGCTGGGATGTGATGTTTCCAAAGGCTCTGGAGATGTTCGGTGTTGACAAAGGGCAGGTGGGATGCTGGTGTTAGGGGTGGGGGAGAAGTTGAAATATGAACCACACTTCCTTAGGCTAATTGTGCAGAAAAAGAGCACATTGCTGCAGATTCCTCTGCAGAATGGTGTGATTGTGCAGCAGCACTAACGTTTATTGACAACAGAGTCTGCTTATTTCCCCCAATTTTTTTTTATTATCAGCAAAACTTTAATTACAGCTTACCTACAACCTTCTGCCTACATTTACAATGCAATAAATTTTCTTTCTCCCTGTGCAATCTGCATCTCAAGCAGCACGGTGCTCTGGCGATGGACGTTATTGATTCCTTGAAGGAATTATAATGGCATTTGTACCAAGGAAAACAGGAACACACAGGCATGCACACATACGCATCAGATATTAAAATGTCCCCTCTCCCGCAGCAGCTGGTTGTCTGCTTTTTATTGAGTAACACAACTGCAGGTTAGAAACTCGGTATGAGTATTTTAAAGTGATTGATGGGAGCAAAAACAGGAGTTCTGACCAAATTTGATTCATGACTTCTCCAAAAAGAGAAACAGCTTTCTCTTTCTTCATTTATTCCCTCCCTCTCCTGTGCTTTAAGCCTGTCTAAAGCTGGAAAAGGTGTTTGCTTAATGATTTTAAGTGTATGTGAAAATAATCTGTTGTGTTTAACTGATTTTCTCTTTGAATATCTGGAACAGATGTGACTGAGCAGTGTTAAAAGTGAAAGCAATGGGAACCTTGCTGTTAGGAAGAAAAATGTCTGAAAATGGAGTAAATTAAATACAATATGTATATAGCCCTTAGATTACTTCTGGCTTGGGGAGAAATGCAGCCAAATTCGTTAAAGGTTTGAAGGTGACAGTTTGGTTCTCAATTGAAGGTTGTGTTAATTTGTCATTAATATTCAGTGACTTAACGAATGCTGTAACTGCTGCAGCATCTGGCTGACCCCAGATGAAGTGCCGTGTGCTCTCATGTGCTTTACGAATGCATCCCACATACCTTCATTGATCAGTCAGTATGGCCACGTTCTCATCTATAGTGAGTTAGAGTGAAGTGGTGAAGCTGCACTGATTGATGCCCATTGGTGATGGTTGCTGTTCCTGTTGATCTATACTCAGCTACAGCGCACATGCACTGGTGCAGTACAGATGTGTAGGAACTCTCTGCTGCTCTCCAGGGAGGAAATAGCTGAAATGCTGCAAATGGGAGACAACCTGAGCTGTTGAGATGATGATGTGGGTGCAGAGCCTGGGTGTTGCTATCCCTGGAGTTTGGGCAGGAGCACAGTGTGACTCTCATGGATACAGGGCAACTGCTACAGAGAGCCCCACAGATCCTATTCCCCTACATGGGAACAGGACTCTACACCTGTGGTGGAATGAGATGCTGAAAGATCACGTGCCTTTATGGCAAGGAGCACATGGTAGCTCTCATGTTCATCCTGAGCAAGAGAAATGTGCCTGTTCTTTTACAGCGTTGGCAACTGAATGTCAGTAATTGTGATTTATCTCTAGAGCTAAGCTGGAAGAACATTAAAAGGTCGTAATTGTTGAGGAGCAAGCTGGGTTTTAAACATGCTGCATCATATTCTTCTCTGTAATGAGGAGACAGAAAGAACTTTGTTCTTTCTGTATCTCCTGTGTTTCAGTGTCATGTTATAAACTACCCCAAAACAAGATCCACTGATGCTGTTGGGTAATACAGCTTTGGGAAAAAGTCTTGGAATCCTTAGAGCTGGAAGGGACATCTGAAGGCCATCTAATCCATCTCCCTGCAATGCATGGGGACACCACAGCTAGATCAGGCTGCCCAGGGCCTGGTCTAGCCTGGCCTTGATGTCTCTCCAGGGATGGGGCATCCACCACATCACTGGGCAACCTGTGCCAGTACCTCACCATCCTCACTGTAAAAGACTTTTTCCTTATATCTAATGTAAATCTACCTGCTTTGAGCTTGACGCTGTTTCCTCTTGTCTGTCATCACAAACCATGCCAAAGAGCCTGTCCTCTTCTTTCCTGCAGGTTCTTTCCTGCAGGTTAGATACTGATAGGCTGCTTTCAGGTCACCTTGCAGTCTTCTCCATGCTGCACAGCCCCAGCTCTTTCAGCCTGTCACATCTAAAGGAAAAAGATTGGCCAAAAGAGAGGGGTGCTGACTTATTCTACAAAATCTATCTGAAAATGGGGGTAGCAGCCTGTGCTGCAGTGATGGGGGCTACAGGGGCATTGGGGCTGTCCCAGCTCATTCTGCAGGACATGGAGGGCAGCACCTGCAGGATGGTTTTGGCAAAAGATGCACTCAGAGAAATTTTGTTCTTTTCCTTCTGCAGTTTTCAAAGTACTCCAATGTTGTTGATGTGTAAAAATCTCTCTTTTAAAAAAATATTATTTATTTTTTAATCTTTCCTAGTAACAGATGATGTGATTCTTGGAACAGATTATGTGATTCTTGGTCATGGCACTAGGTGGTGTTTAACCAAGCAAGAGTGTGGGGAGATGAAACCAGGGTCCCAAGCAGACTGGAAATAGGTGGAGTTGTGTAACAGAGTTATGGCTCAGGCGTTACCCAGGTGAATGAGTACCATGGCCTTCACTCCCATTTTTTTTCTTTTTTTCCTTAAAATTCAGGCTCCAGCACCCTTTTTGTTTTTGAAAATCAATAGCACTGACACCAGATTAAAAAAAGAAAAGATTTCTACTCCTCAGCGCAGTCTTCAGACCTTACGTGATCAATAATAATAAAGGAATAAATCTAACAATAAACCTTAAGGATGCTGGGAAAATGAAAGATATCCTGCTGGGTCCTGTAAGGATTTTCAGGTTATAGGAACTCTTAAACACCTTCCTGCTGCTTCTCAGAGTGAGTTACGTTGGCCTTGCCCAGGAAGCTCCACATGCTATGTGTGGTATATAGAGGAGCACAAACCCTGCTATAAAGCAGCGCCAGGTGGAGTGCAATTATGGCAGAGTGTCTTTGTGAGGCCGTCTCTGTCTTCTCGATGAGACAGAAACGAGATGCTGTGCCTCTATAGCAATAATGGGAGGTTGCCAGATGAGCAGACTCAGAAAAATAAAGCAACAAAAAAGCCCCCAAACACACACACACACACTTACTTCCTTTAGGGAGCAGTCAGCTCCCCGCAGTGTGAAGTCAGTGCTTGGCTCCCTCTGTGCAGTGGCTGCTGCAGGACCCAAAGCCCTGAAGGGAACAGACGTGGATCTTCTTGGAGACTTTGTTTGGAGGTTTTGTTGTGGTAGCTGGTTTCAGAAATTTGAGAGACAGTGTGGAAGTTATTGCTGTGGGAGTTCTTGCGTGGAATGTTTGCTAATGTGAATGTTGGAGGGGCTCTGTTCAATGAGTGATATCCCTCTATGGGAGCATCTGCATTTCACTCTGCTTCCAGCTGCTGCCCTGTCCAAAAATATGTTTACAGTGATAGGCAACTGTTATTTTTGTTTAGCTTTAGCATCCTTCAATGTTCTACAAACCTGGTGTATGTAAAGCTGACTAATAACCTCGCTACATATAATTAGAACAGCTTACCCTGAGCTGTAGTGGCAGTGTTCTCAGTACTTGTTGCATTCCACACTTGCTTGTCTTTGGGATGTCTGCTCTGAAGGAGCCCCAGTGGCTGAGCGATGCATGCTGCAACCTGCAGGGCACTGGGTTCCCAAGGCAGCCTTGGTAATTCCAAGTCTTTTCCCTTGCCTATGCGTGGGGTGACAGAGGACTCTGGTCCCCAGCTTCTACCAAGCTTTGGGCACCAAATTAAATAGAGAAGAATAGTTCAAGAATTATCACATGGGGTGGGTCCTGATGTGTCGGCGTTAGCATCCCATAAAATAACCTAACTCCTCCTGTGCCAGTGCCAAATGAGCACTGGCATCAAAAACTTTCATGTAATTCATGCTTTTTTTTTTTTAATTATTATTGTTAATTTTATTTTTAGTTTCATTATCAGATTTAATTATGTTGTTTTGCCTCGCTTCTATCAAGGCAGCATTTCTTTCCCTGCAGCTAGGACAGTCGAGTGATGTACGACATACATAATGCTCTTTGATTAATATTAAATGTGCAGAACAAATACATTTTGGAGGATCTTTGTCTTCTGATAGAGTCGGCTGTGTGCAGGGCTGGGATTTATGACAGGTCCTCGGGGACACGTGGGGTGTCCCTTTTGTTTCTCAAGGCTCCTTACGACTGGCTGAAAAGTGGGCCTTTTTTTCAGGATTACTTTCTAATATTTGGTGTCTTGTGGCTCTCTGATATCTAATGTGTTAAAATTTGCAGATCCTGGTTTTAGTTGACTTTTAAAAGAAGGCTGGGATTCCTGATTATTAGGGTTCATCCACCGCTGCTCTGTCCTTGTGCGATAGCTGAACGGATTCCTTTGGCAGTCAAGGTTTGCTTTATGTGCAGTATAGCATTATGCAAAACTTTGCCCAGCATAGTAAACAGGCATCTATAGCTGCTCTGCTTTATTGTATTTTAGATTAATTTTGTATTCTTTGAGGATGACAAATGTTAGGAGGAAAAAGGCATTTTTATGAATGAAAGATGTATTAAGCATACATGAAAAGAAATGTAATGCTTGCACCAAGTTCTGCAGCTCTTACCTTTTTGGCCAGAAATAACTTTCTGCTGCCTACAAATTGCTGTAGAATGCAATTGGAGATATTACCACCAATCATTACGTAGTTTTGTTGTATCTCTTCTGCCTTCCACCACTTTTCTTGACAATTTACGTCCAACTGTTTGCTCTGTGAGATGAAGGAAGTGTCATTGCTGGAAGTAAACGCTCTGGGCTTTCAGGGAACCCTGAAGGATTGCTGATGAATGACACTGTGGGGGGAACTTGAGAATATGGAGCACTTCTGCCAGCACTGACCAGAGTTAGAGGTCATCAAAGAGGAAGGGCAGGACACCCTATGGAGATGAACTCCAGTGCTTCCTATGCATGTTGACCTTGGTCTGTGATGTTGGCTGTAGTGAATCAATGGCATCTCCCTGAGGTGGGGGCTGACCTTGGATGTGGCTTCGTGGCTTGCAGTACCTACAGCAGGCAGATGTATCCATCATCAGCTTAGGCTTTCATTAAGCTGTGTTAGTAATTAAAAGCAAACAAAGCAAGAAACTGAGATCAGGCCCAGATCTGGGCTGAAGGAAGCTTCCTTTTGCCCCAGGGAAGAGCTGGAGGCAAAGGCTGAAAGCTGGTGGTGCTTCCATCGCTTCATCCAGCATCTGTGGCCAGACACTGCATTGCTGGAGCTTTCATCAGGTCTTCAGGAGGCAGTGGTGTAATCTATTACAGCAAATCTTTTGTTGTTATTTGTAAATAAAAGGCCTTTCTTTCTGCCTATAATAGAATTCTACAGATAAATCGATGTGCACCTCCTTCCCTTTTCTGCAGCTTCCTGTAATTTTCACTGTAAAGTTTTCACGTAGGACGGCCTCTCCAGAGGCTTAAAATGAATCACAGACCAAAATGAAACCTGACCTTTTATGCCATATGTATTTTTTATGATGAGTGCTGATCTTACTGGGCTCAGTTGCCTAACTTGCACCAGAAAGAAATTTTGGCTGATGTTTCCTAGGAGAAAGAGATATCGCTTCTTTAAGTCTTGATGGTACCATCAAGCTTGCATCTAGATTTCACCCAGGCATGACCCCACTTAAGTATAAAGCCATTCCTAAGCTTTGTTTCAAGCATAGCATAGCAGAGCCCCATGGCTTTGGCAGCAGCTGAGCGTGGAAGGAAGGGTGCAGCGAGCAGGCTGACGGTACCACTGCTTCAGCTCAGCTTTGATGGTAATCAGGTTGGGCAGATGTCTCTGACAGCTGCAGTTAATGGGCTGCCTTGCTGGGCAGGGACCAGACCTCCAGGCTCCTTCTGCTCCACAGCCAACGTGTGGGGCTGAGAGCCTGGGAAAATAAAACCTCTTCTGTTTTTGCCTTTTTAAGAAGTTCTGCCCTCGCTACTCTATCAACACGTCATTGGTGCTGTGTGCATGGAAGTCAGCTGTTTTGGAAGGGTTTTTTATATCTTCTAATTTTGTTTTTTGAAATGGAGAATCTCTGAGCTTAAAAGCAAACTAATTCACTTCAATTTATCCAATAGGCAAAACTGTTTATAGTTAGCAAAGAAACAGAGGTCACTCCGGTGTGTAATACCTGCCAAGTCAAATGAATAATAATTAGCAAGTTTTTTATGCTAAGCTTAAAGTTATGTAGGAGCTACCCTCTGAATAGCATTGAGATGATTAGCAAGAGATTCAGGTGATGAGCTCTGTGGAAGGAGGAAAGAAAATCCAGAGGGGTCTCCAGGCTGGGTGTTTATTTATCTTGGTTGGACTAGCTGTGTCAGCACTGGAAACAAACGATCTTTTAAAACAGACCTTATCTTTAAATCACAGTGACAGCAGAACCTATTGGAGATACATGACCATATGTAATTGAAAAGGACAAAAGGTGAGGGTTTTGCATGAAAAGGATTTGAATGGTGGCCCTGCTTCATTTGGTGGGTGTTGGGTTGGGAAGTTCCCTGGGCCCTTGGCATACCCAGATCTGGTGGAGATCTATTTATTTATTTATTTTCACCTGTTGTTGTTGCTTTTAACATTCCAATGGGGAAAAAATGTCCCCCATGTGTCCCTGCCACTTTGCTTAGATTCCTCTGGGGTTTGCATACTATTGGAGAAGGTGAGATGAGGAGGAATGGCCTCTTGCACACACTGGGTAATGTGCTTTTGTTATCACAGCCTCTTTTATTACTGTGAAACAATGAATAGTTAAGAAAGAAAAAAGAAATTAATGTAGGCTACAATATAGAATTATTGCACCAAAGCTGAAACAAGGCTAAGAAGTAGCAACAATTGCATAATGGAGCTATAAAAATCTCCTTACCTTTGCTTGCACGACATAATACCAGTTCACAACACAATATAATTAGATTGCCACATCACCCCTTGTAAAACCAGAAAGAGAAAGAAATGTAGGGGTGCATTAAAACTCCTTTCATTTTCTAATGCCTTTGGAGAGCTACTGGTCATAGAGGACTTGCTCTGGCAAAAAGCTCTAGTGAGCTATTAGGTTTTTAACTATTTTATAGGATTTTTTTATTGTTGCCAGACCCAGTTTTTCAGCGCAATGACTTTGTCCTCTCTCCCCCTCCCAGCCTGTCGCACGTTTATCAATCTTAGAGTCAACATTTGCTATAAAGATAAGTCCAGGCTCTCAGGAAGCGCTGTGTCCTGCTGACAGTACCTTTCCTCCCCTCAGCTTTTTATAGTAGGCTTCACGTGGCTTCTTTTATCCGGTGATCTTCTGATACAAATTCCTTGTGTCAGCTCCAGATCCCAGGAACAAAACCCTGTAGTGCAAGGAAGTGGACACCACCACCTCTGGGCCAGGTTTGAGTGGAACGTGGCAGAGGGGAACAGAGTCTCTTCTGGGTCAGAAACTGCCCTTTATGAAACTGTTCCTTGATATTTCACGTAAAGTTTTGCTCCCTGTTAGAACTGTACAGCTAAAATGCAAACGGTCTGAGAGGAAGGGAGTGAAGCTTGAAAAGCCACTTTGCTCTCCTGGTGAAGCTGAAAGCATTTCACTTTCAGAAGACAGCTTCAGCCAAGGACAGATGGCTGCAAAAATCATGACACCACCGTGGGTTGATTAACATTGGGCCTTTTCACAGGAAAACAACATTACTTATTAGTGAAGGTGCCAAATTTTGTCCTAACTCAATTCATTTATTATTATTATTATTTTTATTATTTTTTTAAATGGAAATGTCAAAGCTGCTATAAGTGCGTGCAGCTGACAGTGATAAGTTGTGTGCATCCCTAAGCAGGAGTTTGAAAATGATGCATAGGAAGAGCAGCTGAAAGAAAACTTGCAAACTGATATGAGCAGGAAAAATGTTCCTGATTAATGCAGTGGAAACTTTGCTTGTGCTCATGTCGGTTATGGCAGTGGGGCACCGAGGCTGGTGGTTAAGGGTTGACTGTGACTGTCACCACCCATGCCAAGCACTTTGAGGCTTCCTGGGCATTTTTGAGTGCTCTGCTAAAGAAATAGGATGCTGACCTAGTAAGGAAATGTGTCCTGATGACTCCCAGTTCACCTCTCTCACCTATTTCATGTTTAATTGGCTGTGACTGCCCTCCAGAGCAGTCTTTTGGGTCAATGATGAGCAAATTTGGGTTGCTGTAAAAATAAAAGGCCATGCCTGCCTTGTTCCTCTCCTGATTATCCATCCGTGTGAAAATTGGCTCTTGGGAGGGAGGTCATGTTGTTTTCCAAGTCATTGTGGTAACTTTGGGTGCCAGGGCTGGAGTGCCACATCTGTGGGCTCTGCAGAAATGCTTCTGTGGCTTCCTTCTGGTCCCAGTCATAAAGCTCACAACATTGTTTTGGCACCAATGGGGAGTTCAACTGGGCATTTTGGTTTAGATCTGTTTGTCAAAGTAAAGAAGAGAGCAGGAGGGGTCTGCTCTCAGCTCCCAGGTTGAGTTTCCTGCCTGAGTGACAAGACTTCCAGCATGTTAAATATGCTGAGCTGGCAGAAGGAGGCTGGAACACACCATTCCAGAGCTCAGATGTTTCCAGCTGGCCCAGGCTGACATAATCTGTATATTAAATTAAATTAAATACCACAAATAGCAGACAGGACAGGAGGAGGCATCTTTATTAAGCTTTTTAAGCTTATACTCACGTAGTGGGTGTATGAGTGGATATGCATGTCTATGCCGCAGTTTGTATACAGTTATATTTGTAATGTATCTATATGTTGTTCAATTATCTCTGCTGTTGTTAAATTTTATTTAACTGTGTTGACTCTCACTGCCTGCAGTGCAGCAATTGAACAGCATATTTGTAAGCATGTAGAAGATAACAAGAAGAAAAATAATTAAGAAGTCTTCATGTCAAACCCATTCAGCTTTCATTTACGGCAGCAACAAACCTTGTGGGTAGAGAGCCAGTTACACATAACATTACTATAAGAAAACACTTGCAGCATATGTACAAAGGATCTGGAAAATTCTATTCCAGCCCTATAACAGAGCATGCTCCTGTAGCCTGCTCTGCATGGGGTGGAATGGAGCTTAGCCCACATGGGGTAACTTTTATCTATGATGAGCATTCAAGCAGAATGAGAAGCAAGGCTATGGAAAGCAACGTGAAGAACAGGTATTAAAATGTTAATTATGGTAGTGTTTTAACATGGGGTTTCTATGCTAAATCACAAAAGTTTACCTAGAAGGTAAAGCCTTGTGCTGCTGGGTGATCAGCTTCCATCAGCAACCGAAGATGAGGGCTTTTTCATTTGTATTTGATGTTTGTTGCTAATTTAAATGTCACAGCTCATATCTATGTCTTTGTTACCTCAAGGGTAGGTTACTCGAGTGTGAACTATAATAGAGCTGCATCTCAAACACACTTGAAAAGGTACTTCAATGTGGAATGACTCTGTTTACATTTAAAATGATATATTAATATTTATTCTTTATACCACAGTAATACCCAGCAGCTCTAGACATCTATTAGAAAGCCTTTATGGTCAGTGCAAAATAGACCATAAAGTAATGTCCCCAACCCAATAGCTTTCATTTATAAGTAAATCCGACCATGAATATATCAACATGTCTTCACAGAAACTAGCTACATCTGTGTTGCAGCACTGAGGCATTAGTTTCCAGTTATGTTGCTGCCAATGAGCTGAGATTTGCCTATATAAAAGGCTTCATCTTCTACAGCAAAAAGCACTTCAGGTATTCACATCTGGGGCTACTCGGGTAAATGACAAGAAGTAGTTGGGAGAGTATTTATGGCTTAGCTTTAAAATTGGACTTGTTTGGTGCAAATAGAAATTGGATAATATGTAAGCGACCTTGCAAATGTCTCTTGAGACTTTCAGGACATTAGTGATGGAGCAGTATTGTTCAGGTAGTCTCAGTCTCTGAGTGTTTCCCAGAGCTGAAAGCTTAGAAGACTCCACCACATGGAAACTTTTAGATCTATTTACCCAGAGATTGTTTTCCCTGCAGACACGTACTGACTGATTGGCTTTGACAGGCAGTGCAGCCTTTGTCTCATGTGATGAGTAAGGACCTGTGCTAATGAACTAATATTCTCAGTTGCACTCATAAGTGATGCGGTGATGCTAAGGGGCTTTTCAGCTGCTGCTGAAGTTCCCTGACCCATGTGCTTAAGTGAACATAAATGCTACAAGAATAGGGAAGGTTTACTGCATGTGTTGAGGAATGGCTATGGCTGCTATTGTGCAACACGAGGATGTGGCACCCTGACCAGAGCAATGGCTTAAGCTTCAGCCCTGTTTTCTGAAAACTGTACATGATTCTAAAATATATATCATAGGAGATATGTCAGACAGTCTCTGTAATGTAGACTAACCAAACTGATACCCATCCTTGGGGAAATTTCCAGGTCCTTGGTGGTACAGTCAGACCAGCACTGAAGCGGGTGGGGGCCTTCGTGTCTTGTAGAATTAGGGCTTTGCAGGGAAGTTGTATTTTATAATTGTCAGCATCTCCAGCAAGCTGTGTTGTCTGCTATCCAAGCTGGGCTCTTGTTCCTCCTTTTTACCACTTACTATTGTTTTGTTTCTGAAGAAAAAAGGAAATTAAGTGAAAACAATATTTGAACTTGTGTTATACAGTGTGCATGTGCTCAGTATGCTTGGCATGTATTTTCCTGAGATCTCCTTTGTTTTTTTTCCCTTATACAAAGACATTTCCTTAGTGTTCTTGGCAACAGCAAGACTGCCTTCAAGTCAGGCTTCTGTGTGCAGTCCCGATGTTCCTCCTGCCTCATGTCAGGGCATGGGTCTCTTCTTCCCATGTGATCAGCTGTGCAGAAGATGGAGAGCAAGGCTCTTTGCATCCATGATCTGTACTAGAAATATTGGGAGAGTGGTGTCCTAGTGTGCACATCCAATGTATGTATCTAGTGATGCACCTGTGTAAACTTTCACAGTCGTATAAGCACAAATTCTACCTTTCCTCACTTCTTGCTGCCAAAATTCATCTTCCCCTTAAGGCTTCCCTTTCCACCCTGAAAAAATCCTCATCTGTTAGCTTGCAGGCTTCTGTTTGGTGCTTTCTTCTATTGAGAGAAAGATGCATTTTCAGGCTAAATTGTTGCTTTGCTGCATTCCTCCAAGAACAGATCACGCTTTGTTCTTCTGTTCCCTGTCTGCATTGAAAAGCATTTGCCTGAGTTGAACCCAATAAATTTACTCACAATATTTAGGAAAAGCTGTCAGTGGTGATGTGTTCCTTCTGTTTAATTCGGTAAGCATCTTATACATTCTGAAGAATAGGACTCAATGCAAGATGTTTTTGTATGCTTATGAGTGTGCATCTGGCTATTCTTCCTTTCTGGTTTTGTGGCTACTCTTCCATAGCTTTGCCTGGACATCAATGTGATCCACCCTGCAAACAAAACCCCTTTGTTCTATGAGGCTTAGCAGAGTTGAGTTTGGCACAGGGGCTCTGTGTGTGCTTGGCACTGGGTTATGAACAAGGTGGAGAGATGAGCTGCTGGAGGATAGAACCAGGGTGTCTGACGGGGACAGCCTGTAGGGCTCCATCCAGGGCCTGCTGTGATTTTGCTGGTTGCAGTTCCAATGCACTGTGCCATAAAAGTGGATGGACAGAAGTCAAGGCTATGAGTCACAAGTAGTTCCATCATCTTTTTGAAGCTGAATCAATGGATATCATGTTGAAAAACCTCTAAAATTCTGCTACCTACCAAAGTTTATCTGTACCAAAATGTATTTCAGCCTGGAATTTCAAGATCTTTTTGTTGGTGCCATATGAATTTTCCTGAAGTGCAAAAGCAGGTTGGTTGGGCTTCTACCTCCTACTAATTTTAGTGGCACAGAAGCACCTAATCAGTTTTATATTCATGTGGGCTTTTTGAAAATGCCTCTTTGAGTCATTAAGCACCTTATTGTCTCTGGAAGTAATCTGGCTCTTTGGACAGCAAATACCATTCAGAAGCACAGTCTTTATCAATAAATGATCGCGGTAATTGGCACAGGGTCTTAACCAATATTCCTTAATGGCAATATGACTGTATATGACATATAGATATAATTGGAAATGGGAATATGACTGTAGATATCATTTATTATTAGGAATGGTGTTGTGATGGGGAGATTAAACTGTGCAGATAATGTCAGAAGATCTTACAGGGGTAATAGATGATGAAGTTTAATTATTCCTTGATGTAAAACTCATGGATTTCTTATCCAATACTCCTTGAGCCCATTGGGAGAACTGCTTTCCAACATCTAGTTTTGTAGATATCTCATATAAAATAAGCTTTAGTCAAGCAACTTGAATAACACCATCTGAATTAAATGGAATAGTTAGAAAGATGAAATCTCGTTAGTGTTTTAATTCAAAAATGCAAGCTTGAAAAGGCAATCTGACAGAGTGAGGAGCTTCTGAAAGGGGCTTGGAGCTCCTTTGTGCCAGAGGTATAAAACCTGCCTGACACTGGCATCCCTCCTCTGCAGGAGAACAGTTGTATGGAAGGGCTCCAGGCACGTGTACCTTTCCTGGGGATGTGTGGGAAACTGGAAAGGAATGGAAAAAATGAGATTGACTGCGGGCTTGGAGACGTGCAGTGAAGACTGGTGCTAGAAGGCAGAAGCTTGTCAGCTACAGAAGTCTAATGAGGAGAAAAGCTCTGGTGTGTTCTCTAGTCACAGAGTGATTATGAACCTCTGAAGCAGTATGTCTGTATAGGGAAATAAAGACAAATGTACCTTAAGATTTCCTTGATTTATACAGAAGCATTAATGTCTTTCTGGGGATCATCAGTAA
This sequence comes from Coturnix japonica, assembly GCF_054131305.1. Classification (NCBI taxonomy): domain Eukaryota; kingdom Metazoa; phylum Chordata; class Aves; order Galliformes; family Phasianidae; genus Coturnix; species Coturnix japonica. Next base: position 3,490,395 of record NC_140680.1, on the reverse strand, counting down.
GAGTAGTGAATACACCACTGGTCCCTCATAGTCTAAATAGATGGATTCAAGCTGGGGAAAGTGCAGACCAAGATTTAGAGTGTGATAATTATGTGGGAGAAAGTATTATACAGGAAGAAAGTAAAAGCAAACAGCCCCTCGCTTCTATGGCCTAGAAAAAGGAAGTTTTTGAAGGGCAAGTTTTCCTTATATAGCTATATCAGAGACATAAACACTGTAAGGGAGGAACATGTTAACCTAGAAGATGGTATGGTGGTGAGAGCAGCATGGATTTCAGAAGCCCTTGCTCGGGATTAAAGAGAAATGGCTTTTAGGGTGATATTGGAGCTGTGCGATTTGTCTCTGTCTCTCAGGGCACAAAGTGACCCTACAGATTCTTACCAAACTCACGTTTCTGTGATTAAAGCTCCTCTTTTCCCTTACACCCGGCCAGGTATTAAATACCTTCACTTATTAAGCAGGTGACTTTGTCTCTGCTTGCAGCGTACGTAATTCAATTCAGATATCCATTCAATAGTCACAGAAATATTCATGAGTTCTGATTGTTTTGTGGATTTCAGTACCATAATCAGTCAAATGAGATGTGTCACACCTCGGTGGCTAGACAGTAAAACACTAGTTCTTTGCTCCATATAAAGTGACAGCGATTTTAATTGCATGCTTGGAAGGTCTGGGGTTGTTTCTGAATGAATGAATGAATCTATTAGTGCCGTTGTCTTTGCCCGTAAACGCTCTCGCATAACGATGAGGCAAAGCCATTACATTCACTTGTACTGAGAACTCCCACTCCCGTGTTGTTCAAATTGTTTTTAGTCAGTGGTCAACGCTGCGTTTAAATCGTGATCCCTGAGAGGCAAATGGGAGGTGGATGTGAAGCACTGCTGACCCTTTTCTAATGGCAGCACTTTTCAGATGATGAGCAGCAGGGTACCCTCACCTTGCTCACAAGCTGTGGGGAGTGGATTTTGCATGAGCTTCATGTGAAACCCCATCTATGTTGGAAGATTTATTTTGCAGGCAGGATTGGTCAGCTTAAAGGATCAAAGCCACTTTTTCTCTTCAAGAGTAAGGTATATCCTTTATTTGGTTGTATCCAGCGTGATGTCTTTGGAAAAGACAATCCCTAATGCCTGAAGTACGGGTGGATAAAGCCACAGGGAAAAGTTTTGCATCAAAAGCAGCACTGCATGCTTTGCTACTGACAGAATATCCTGATGCCTGCTGGCTGCGCTGTTGTGAACCTTGCTTTAGTGCCCAAAGCCTCTGCAGGTACAAAGCCCTGTGATGTGTGGAAATCCGGAACATTGCTGTAAGATTTTCTTGGGCGTGCTGGAGAGCTTTCCCAAAATAGTTAGAATAAACAACAGCTTACCTCAGCTGCTAAAGAAAAGGTACATTTTTCATCTTGCGGATGAATGTTTAATATACAGTAATAAGTACGAATGAAGCCAACACAGAAATTGCCCAGAAGGCCAGATACACTAATTGCTGTGCCTGAAGAATGCTGAGTTTATTTGTGGTAAAACTGGAGAGGTTTGCTTTTTCTGGAGTCTGTCTGTGGAGTGTTTTTAGGCTAAAAGAGGCACTGTCACTGTTCAGCAATGACAGGCCCCCGCAGTAGCCACAGCTGATATCAACCAAAGACTGCTTTGGGCACTTGCATTTCTATCAGTTCCTTAAACAGTCTCTTGCTGGGAAATGATGTAGTAGTAAATTAGTATCATGCTCATGACATTATGCCTCACTGGCACAGTTACCTGCCCAGGAGTCATGTCCCAGTGAAAGTGACAGATCTGCAAACTGGGTGAATTTATCCCAATTCATGGGTGAGTTTACCCCAGTTTGTGTGCTCACCATTATTAAGAGTCATGGGTGATGAAGAAATGGGCAAAATAACTTCAGTGGAGGACAGTCGTCCCTATCCCTTGTCAAGGCTGACTTTACACTGCTGAACCTGGAAGTTTCTCCCTTTGTACCAGATTCCATGAAACACATAGAAACGCCCCCATATGTTTGCACAGAATTCTGCACTTGGCTACAGTATGGGCAGCAAAGAGGAGAATGGTAAAATGAGGCACTGGAAGGACTTCTGGTTCCTTGCATGTAGAGCCCTGCAGCTCAGAACAGTTTGAGAAGGAGGGTAATTCAATTTAATTATATTGTTTTGAGTTGGGTCTGGAGGACAAAGAAAAGTTTGGGATTAGCCCTGGGCCTCTCCAAGTACTTTTCTTCGGGTGTCTGAAAATGTTAGATACTAAATTCTGCTCTCACTGCTGCAGACCTGTGGTTTTTCTACTCTCATTTCTTCCTTAGAGCTTGTGGATCCTGAGCAATAGGAGCTTGAAGTTGCCTCATTCGTGTCTAACTACACAAACCCAATACAAATAAATGACTGAAAGACAGACAGCATTATGGAATAAAAGCTTACTCCTCCCTTGTTTTTCCCTGCATGACGCAGGCTAATGACATATCCTCAGAATTATTACACAGGAGGTTATAATCTCTGAAGGACATCCTGAGCGCTGCTTATTTCCTCTGACACTGAGAAGTGATATCTCCATGGCACAAAATCAGTGCAGAGTCAGATTTCAAATGTGTGATGATGTCTTGGTGCTAATAGGATAAATTAATTCTCGCTAAAGAAAGTGGCACCCTATTTGTCAAGGGCACCAATAAATTTTTGCCTATGTTTCCTTTTTGTGAGCAGAAAGCAGAAAAGAGGACTAACAAATGGTTCCTCTCTCTCAATGCCTCAAACATCGCTATAATGATGGAAAAACAATGGCAACTTCTATAACCATCACAGAACTAAGAATTTACTGTCATGTATCTCATGGGATCTAATTTAAAACAGCGTTCTAAGAGAAACTCAGGTCAAGAGTAAAGAAGAAAAAGTTGATGGAGATTTGGCTTGACAGCCGGAATATCACAGAGCGCACCAGGTTAAACTCTGAAGGGCTTTACGGAAAAGGACTTTTACAGGGAACACGCTTAAATCTCAGGTATCTGAAAACAAACAGCAAACCTTTTGTTCCTTTCCATATCGTCTCCTTTATGTGTACATGCTGCAAACGCAAGCACAGTTTTGCCAGAAATGTATTTGTGATGTTTCTGTGCCAGCACTGGCCATGAATCTTCCCTTTCTCTAGGTCCTGCTTGGCACTAAGGTCAGTGAGCAGATGTGTAACAGCTCTTTGAAGAGAACTCAACCTGAAGGCATAGCATTGCCCAGTCTGCTGCTGTCCATCTTTTGCAAGGGCTTCTTGCGTCATGGAATCATTAGGGTTGGAAAAGACCACTCAGATCTCCACCCCCAACCCATCACCATCGTGTCTCTCAGTGCCACATCTCCCCTTTTCTGTGGGTCCTCAGCTCTCATAGCTTATGGGAGCTAAGAGGTAATCTTTCAGTACTCTTTCTGACCAGTGAGGATGTTGCTTTGGTTACCCACCATCGTGTGTGTAATCCATCTTCTGGGTTTCAGTTCAACCCTACTGAAGTCCAAGAAAATGAAATCAAACAAACTTTGATATCTTTTCTTTCTCTGCGCATCCCTTCCACGCAGAAATTTAGGCCTAAATTTGGCGCAAATATTTGGCAGAAACACAACAGCTAAATATTCTTGCTAAATTCTCTGAAAGGAAAAGAACGTAACCTTTGGTTTTAGTCAATATTCCGAACTTCAGAGAAGCAAAGTGGTATTTTAAGCTCTCAATTCCTTGCAATTTGTTTTAAACCTTTGCAAAGGTCATGTAAGTGAAGGGGTGGGGGGTAAGCTGGAAAGAAACGTCTGTTTTACAAGAAAAGCAGGAACCTACAGTTAAGGTTCTTTTTGTGGGTTTTGCTAACAGAATGGGGGTTTTTAGCCACCTTTATATTCTGGGTTTTCTTATTACTAGAGATAGCAGGACACTTTAGCAATATTAAAAATAAAATGAAGACCCTGGGGAGCATTTTATATTTGAATTAAATGCTCCTTTTGCCTTTAAAGGTTCAAGACTTTGAAATAATGGATGGTGAGGCCTCCTGCATTTGAGGGCTTTTCTCTTTGAAGCATCACTTTTGTTTTACCATCTGAAACATCCTTTGGGACTCGGAAACGCTTTTACAAAGCTTGAGTCCAAAAGTCGCCAATTTATGGCCAGTTCCTCTTCAGAAGAAGGGAATAAGTGGAACTGAAATAATTCACCTCAAATAAAGGGGGGGTTGGGGGGAGACAAATATTATCAGGCTTCAATAAAATATTGAATGCTGCCACGTTGGAGAGGAGGAGAGCAGGAGAAAGGGGAAAGGCAGGATCTCAACCTGCCGTGATTTTGTGTTTATTGATATCATTCATTGTAAGGCTGGCAGCCTCATGATGAGGGCTTCCCCCAAGGTGATATTAAATACCGTGAGCAGTAGAGATGTCTTTTTTTATTTCTTTTTTGTTCATTTATTTATTTTTTAACTCAGGAACAGGCTGATTATAATGAACCCACATCTAGAGCAATAGCTCACACAAAGCCAATGAAGATTGCCCGATCGTAGTGGCACAAAACCCCACCAGGCCTTTACAAGCATTAGTGTAAAAACCAAACAATGTGATGACAATAAGGAACAGGTCAGATTGGAAATATAAAATAATCTGAACAATTTGCTGTCATCTTTTGTAGGAGAAGCTGTATTACATGTTTAGAACCTAGATGGGGTCTATTAGCTGTACTGAATGTGGCTTTAGGAATAAAGTGTTGCTCAGAAATAGTTTTGCTTTCCCCAGCGTACCATATTTGCTCAGAAATATCAGAAGTCTCCATGGGTTATGATCAACAAATGCAGGAACTGGAGTATGTTGCTGCATTTCCCCATGCGCTGGCCATATTGTGTTTTCTCTAAACAAACCTGTGCTCGAGAGATGCCATAAGCTGGTAAGGCTAAAAGCAACGTGTCTGCAGGAAGTACAGTTTGTCATTCTATTCTTGTAATTTAAATGGAATAACAAGAGCTGCTACGTGTGACCCAAATTTTATTTTGCTGAAATGGGAGCGTGTTCTTCTCTATGGAGAAAATAGCTCAAGGCTGGAGAGAGGGGCTCTCTGCCATTAATGAATCCAGGCTTCATCACAGCTCTTTGGTTCTTTGCTTTTCATTCAGGCAAAGGACATGTACTTTGGCATGTACAGTTTATAAATAGTTCATTTGATCCGTGTTGGGGAGCCACGTCCAAACCCAGGGACGTGCAGTACCCCCAATGTGTCTGCTCCCAGGTCAGCACACGTCCTTTGCATTGCCCTCCTCTGCATGCTCCACTCTTACATCTCATTGTATATAAAGTGCATTTTTGACATCAAGAAGCCCGTGTTGTAACATGAAAGTATGTATTTCAGAAAAGACATTTTTGGCAACCTGACAAAGGTCATCTATGCATGCCGGTTATTCATCTAAAACCTCAAGTTCTCCGGTTCTCTAATGGTGCTGCAATATGTTTTCATGCTTTAGAGACTTGTTTACTGGGTCTTTGAGTTAGCTTGCTGTAGAATGAAAAGATCGGGTTGGTTTAACATCTTGGATCAAGTTTCCTTGGATATACGAGTTTGTTTGGAGTCATTTACTTGTTTAGGTAAGACTTGCTGCCCCAAGGCAGTACCTGCAGCCCAACACTTCAAGGTGCTGGTGTGACTAGAGGTTAAATTAAAAATAAACGAAATCTAAAGAGGGGTATAACTCTCAGCTGTTTGCCAATGTTTATTATAAAACGATGAAAAAAAGCCCACTCTGTGATATCATCACTGTGTGATGAAAAAGATTGATTTGAAAGGAGCGCTCAGCTTTGTTGCTGGGCATTGAGGCTGCTGTTGGGACAGCACTGACCTGGTGCCTTGCTTCCATGTAGGGCTGCAGCTGGACTGAATGCACCCCATGAGGGTCTGTGGTCTTAATGTGCCAAACATCTTCTGAAGGACTAGAATAAAGTGTTGCTGTTGAATAAATCCCGATTTCATCATCCTTAGGTGGTGGAGGTGAACAAGTGTTGTAATTAGGCTAATGTGGTCAGTGTCCTTTTGAGAAGAGTTGCTTTAATTAAAAGCAATAGAACCCGAATGAGAAAATAATTGGATTTATGGGCTTTGGGACATAGATTTGATAATGCTTTCTGATGAAACATCTGATGTACAAACAGTGAAGTCCCACAAGGGGTCAGGCATAGGAAGGGCTTGAGAAGAAGGTGCACAGCAGTGCACAGCACCATACAGCTTCTTTGTAGAAGCTGTACTGCTCTGACCTTACTGCTGTAGGACCCTTCTTGAGAAGCACTTGCACATTATTCCAAATTTTAGAGCAGGTTCCATACACTGATCAAATAAATGTGAATTTTGCCTAGAAGTTGGAAATCTGCAGCTCTGCTGAAGGTGCTGCTCTCTTGGTGATCTTGCCACCTGTTGGGTAGTCTCTTGTGGGCACTTGTGCCTTAACAAACCAGAGCTCCTTGTCCTCTCCAGGGTGAGCCTACCATGGTGCCCATCTCACTTCACTGCCTAACAGCTCTTCCCCAAAAAGTTCTTTGCAAATTAACTTAATTAGCAAATGACCTACCATTAAATTACGATGCTGTTTTCTGTCCAGAGAATGTCACTGACAGGTCTGGAAATACCAGAACATTTTTATCTACCAATCAATAGCAAAGCTCCCCAACACGTGTACTGTCAGACAATCAAAGTGCTGATAGCATGGCAATCACTCACAGCTATGAGAACACAATGCCTCTCCTAATGACAGGAGCGTTATCTGAGATTTGCAGGTCCTGATCAATTGAACAAGGCACTCGCTGGTAATCAATAGTTTTCTATCATTATAGCAACCCCATTCATACTGCCGGAGTAAAGGTTTGTCAGCATTTTCATTTCGTGCATCTTTGTGGTTTCTCTGTTTATCTTTGTGGTCCAGTGAGATGGCTGAGCTTGAGCCTGATCTGCCGTGATGTGGGCTTGGAAATGGTCACCTCCCAATAGACGAGTGAATTTGGTAATTCCTTTTTACTGAATTTTCTTTCTGACATATCCAAAAAGGGAAGGTTAATGGGTAACTGCCCTGGATAACAGTGTTTGTGGGAGTTGCAGTGGGTATAATGCTGCCAAAATGCCATGGCTGCTGATATCAGTGCCTGCAAGACTGGCAGGGCTCCGTACTGACCGTACTGTGACCGCTTCAGTTGCTCCTCCATCTGCCTCTCAGGTGTGTTTATGTCAGCACAGGAGCACAGTTTTTAAAACCTTGAATTTTGGCGTTTATTTTACAAATAGACCTGTACAAGTAGAGCGTGACGTGAGAGTCTTTCGCCCAGTATTTTTTAACAGTAGAAGCCAAGATCAGTCTCCTAAATCTGTATCCAGGCTCTTAAACAGAAGACCTGATTTTGTGAAGCGCTAAGCCCCTGCTAGCTCCTACTAATTGGATACTCAGCACTCTTCAAATTTACTTATTTATGAGATGAATTACGGATTTAAGAGCTTAAGTTCAGGTTTCTATTTCCGACACTCAGTTTTTTTTTGTGTTTCTGTTTTTAAACTTGGTGTTCCTGCCATGCTGAGTGCCTGGTTAAGAGGCTCACCCCACTTGCAGCAAATGTTTGCAACTTCACCCTCAGATCAGCAGCGTTGAGGTTGTTCCTGTCCCTTCCTCGGTGCTGTTGAGCTGAGTGAAGTGTGGTCAGTTCATCCAATACCCAAAGCAGTGTGAGCCTCGGCTTCCCAAAAGGACCTTGTTATTAGCATCACCTTTTCTATGAGTTGGAAGGAGACTTTGGTGGTGACAATAGCTCTGCCAGGATTAGCTTCTCCATTAAATTTAGGGCAAGATTTGATAAAGGGGAGGTAAAACATCCCCATGCCATGGAGTTACTCAGAGATGATGCTTGCTGCTCTTTCTTTATCTGGTTCCTTTTAACAGAGCCCAGAAGTAACTCAAAGTGTCCCCTTGGAAAGAGTGTTTGGCATTGCTGTTTGGTGGAGAAGTGGGTCTAGAAGGGTGATTCTGGAGCTAAATGGCACCTGTGGGGCAGGATGGGACCAATAATTTGCCTTCAGCTCCAAAGTGGCTTTCTTTGCTTGACACACAGCCCATCATCTCTCTTGGATGGGAGTTCATTGTCTGGTTATAAGGCCAATGGAAAAAAATGGTTCTTGTTACTTGGGGTCATATAGTTATCCTCACCTATTAAAACAAAAAACAGAGATTTAAGAGCAGATTTCCACCTTTGACTGGAAGTTAAAATGCTGGCCATGTGGAAAGCCCTGTGCTCTGTTTTCATTCATTATTTTGCTGCGTAAATAATTCAGTTTAATATTTCCTCACAAACTCTCACCTTGTTGTGGTTTAGTTGTCCCCATGGCCGCCAATTTAAGCAGGCCTTGCAGCTGGTTTTGAGTTGCTGACTGAATGGTGGGTTTGGGTTCCCGACACGAGTGCATCTCTTTATCAGTTCTTTATCATATTTGTAAAGAAATATACTATCTATCTCATTTCAATGTAATTAACTTTGTCACTGCACAATTAGTTTATAGGATTTATTAATGCAACTATTAAAGCCAGCTAACAAGCTGAGGCAATCCCAGGGTGGATTTTAAACCACAATGCAGACAGGCATAATAATAAAATGAAAACTTTTCAATATTCTCCTGTGGGTGAAATTCTGGCTCCCTTATATACTCTACAGTGCCCTGAAATTAAAGAGTCTGCCAGCAGCTCAAACCCCAATGTCCTCACTCTGATTTTGCTTTGGTTGGTTGAGGCAAGCTCTTACTGTCTTGTGGATTTTGGGGGTGTGCATGGGTTTTTTCAGTGTAACTGTGATGAAGTGTTCCCCCATGTTTAGCCTGTCATGACAATGGGATTTATACTGCTCAGAAAGGGGACTTTTTCTGGACCTCTCAGTTTTCCTGGGTTTGGCTCTGCCTGTCACTTTAGCAGCAGAAGTGAAGCTACCTCAAGAGGAAAATTAAGGCAGAGCTGGGTGGGTAAGAACAGAGTTGAAGTATGGAAATATTTATGATTTCAGTGTTATGATTGAAAGAGTTGTTCTAATTCTACATTTTATGCTTTCAGAGTAGGAGTTTCTATGTAGGTTTAGACTAAAAATAAGGAAAGAAAGAAACCCCCTAAGCCAAAGCTTATACTTGCCTTTTTTTTTTTTTTTTTTTTTAAACTTAGAAGGAAATTAGGGAGCACTGGCCTTTTCATCTTCAAGACTCCTACTTGAAATAAAATGGGAAAGATCAGGTTTTCGTTGCGGGGTTATTAGATTTGGCGTTATGTGGATTCAGTTTACAAGAATTAAAGGAAATCTTAACCGTGCACCTTGCCTTGCCCCTGTGGCTCTCACAGCGGCAGAAGACGTGATCCCTTCCCTAGAACAAACAATTATCCCTTTAAACAGCGTTTAAGTGAAGCAGGCGCAGCTAAGTGCTAGAAAAGGCTTTTGGTGCTGCAGGGCTTGACCATGCCAGCAGGCAGCCCTGTGCTGAGGGACACTGCCCAGCACCCCAAGCCTGTCACCCCCATGTCATCCAGGAACGCCTCCTTGGTAATTAAATTGTACATTATTGAGTGTAATAACTTTGTCAACTGCAACACTTTGTCTAACTGTTGGCTGTCTATCTGTGCTTCAGTTTGTCTATAAATTGGATGTAATATGACCTTAAATTAGAAGGCTGAAGAGTTGCTCGTTTCTTACTGCAAACTCTTTAGGTGAGACGTGAATGCAAAAAAGTTTTATGGGCATGTTTGATTGCCAGATGGGGAGAATTGAAGGATGCATCTTCTTTTCGCTAGGAAAACACCAATGAGAAAAGAGACCCCAAAACACAGAGATTTCTTGCTGGCCATCATGCGAGCCCAGCTGGTTTGTGCCCTCTTTTCATAGAGATTGGTCTGGATTTTGTGCATGCTTTGCTCTTGAACTTAAAGGAGAGGTCGCCATACCCTGGAGCCTGCAGGTGTCTCTCAGTTTCTCCCCAAGGGCAGAGGATATCTGTAGGTGTTATTGAGTTAATGGCACTGTGTGCTTCCTTCCAGGTCAGGAGCTGTGATCTCCCCGATTTAGACGTGTTTGCTCTCTTTCAGAGTCTGTTATGCAGATTTGTCATGTGAGAACGCGTGCTCCCAGCTGCGTTGGAGGTGCTTGGCCATATGTCACAAGATGAAATGTCTGACTTTAGGTGAAGCATCAAATTGATTTAAATATTCTACTGAGAGGTGGAAGTTATTTTCAGGAAAATACTTATTGTTTTCTCTTTATGGGATTATTAATTCCATCAAGACATCAAAGCTGATGTTATCAGAAAAATAAACACAGTCTTCGAGTGGAAAAATACAGGATTTATGTTTATGTACGTAAGCACAGAGAGGAAGTAGGCCATTAATTAGAAACTTCAGGTTTTGAATCAACATACATGCAAGAAGTGATTGGAGTATAAGCATTAGAAACAAATAACAGTAACTCCGGTTTCATAAGCCCAGGTTATTTGCAGTGGTTCAGAGCTTCCAGTGTGGGATATAGCAGCTGAAATGCTGGCTCTGCTGAAGCTGAGGGGAGCTTTGCCATCACCATCAGCACAGCCAGCATCCCACCCCGAGGGAAGCTGCTGCTGAAGCACAGGATGATTGCAACAAATTCAGATTTTTTTTCCCATTCTTCCCACTCTGTTCAGAATAGAGTAAGAAATGGGAACTTCAGCTGTGAAACATAGTGAGGAGAGATTCCCTTCTCTCTGTTCTGCTACCTGGAGGTGAAGAATCAGCTGTATGAGGGGCAGAAGAATTACACAGTAAATTCTTGTCAAATATTGGAAATATTTATATCAAACACCTGCAACATACCCCGTGCCTGAGAGTCTGACTCTAGATAATATAATTCAAATATTTATTATGTTATATTTTACTGAGGTTTGTCCAGCTTTCAGGTTTGATTCAATAACGGTTATCATTAAAGGTGGTTACATTGCCTCTTTCTTTTCACCTATATTGAGTAATTATATTTGTTCTTTGATGGAGAATTGCATTTCTATATCAGCCATTGGTCCTAGATGAAATATTTTCCTTGGAAGTGAATTAAGCTTAATTAAATAGACTGACTCAATTCTAAAAGAAATTGTCCATCTAGAATTGTAATACTGTTTAATCCACCCATCCTTAAGTTGTCTTTTAGTTAACTCAGAGGATCTTCCTTGAGGAGCTGTTTCAGTTCCAAGTTAGAAGGTTGTACAAATTCATGCTCGTGGAAGGAGCCTTTTGCTCACTGTCATTTAGAAGGGGGATAAAAGCAGCTTAGGGAGGATATAGCAGGTTTTGACCCAGTGTGGTCCACCTGGGACAAGGTAGGCATGTTCGGTGCTTGCTTTTGAACTGTGTTTATGGTGGCTGTGACCCCCTGCACACCTGCAAATGGAGCAGTGAAGGACAGAAGCCCAGAGGTGACTCTCAGCACTGCTGGCTGTGACTTGGCCAAGCTGCCTAGGTGTGAAATTAATTGCTGGAGTAATTTAGGTGGAGACGTGCCCTGTTAAGATATGCCCATCTGTGAGGTGAGGAGACTCTTCCACAGGTGAAAAGGTGTAAAGGAAGAAGGCAAATATCAGGAGAGTTTTGTACCCTTGGCTCAATTCAGATCCCGTACTTCTTGATGGTTTATCATTCTGGAGGTGTTTCCTGGAGGATGTGATGATTACTTCAGTTTTCCTTCTCCTTTTCTGAGTAATTTTGGTAGGACCTGTGATTTTGGAAAGAAGCAGTTGGTCAGCAGCCGTAGTGCTGGCAGTGCCCTGGTAGCTCCTGCAAGACCCTTCTGTCCTTAAGCAGCCAGCGTGCCCACTGTGGCATTGTGCTCATTGCTACTCCTTCCCTCCTGTGGCTGCTCACTTTTACCTGCCCCATGCAGTGCTAAAACTGCCAATCACAGAACAAACCTCTAAAGAGAACAGTTGCTTCTCTGGACAGAGCTGTCATCGCACCCCTTAAACCACATTTCCACCTGGGTTCTGCTGACAAGCTCAATCTATCATTATTTTGTTTACTTGGCAAACGTTGAGCTGTCTTTGGCGTGTATTGTCTTGGGTCTTAAGTGATCCTATCCAATTTTAAATGATCTGTGTCTGTTATGGTTTTGGCAGCATCCCTGCATTGTCTGTGGTGACTCTATTAGACTCAGCTATCTTCTCTCTTAATTTCCTGAGTCAAACCCAAAATCACAGAGCTGCATGAAGTTAAAAACCAGAAACCACAGTGCCTATTTTTTCCCCCCACATCGAATCATATTAGGAGAGATTTGTGTTGTATTTGCACTGACATTTACCTATACGCTTCTGCATCAATGAGCTGTGCTAGTTTGCTTTTTTTACTTCTGTATTGAAACAAAAACTGCTGCAGGCACTAATTCATTAAATAACACCCTCTCCCTTGACTTCTCTCCTGCCTATCTTACTTTTCCAAACCGAAATCTTCCAAAATAACCTCAAATTCTGTTCTGCAAGTTGAATGTAATGCACCCAAATACAATATATACTATGCACGAGTGAGCAGTTCTGTACATCTACATTAAGGAGCTGGGTCAGAATGCCTTTGGAAAAAATCACGCCCCAAAACAGAGGAGCTTAAAGATTAGATTTATGTGTTTTTTACCTCAGCTACATCTCCAGGAATTGAGAGTCCATCTACCTAAGTGTATGAGCCATTGCATTTTGCAGGCTGTTCCTGTAGCCTTGTGTTCAGGTGGAGATTTTCCAGGCACACACACACACGCTGTTTCAGACTGGCTCCGTCCATGGTAGGAAATAATTTCCAATTTTAGTATTTAAATTTGTACGTCTTCTCACATTACCTCATTCCATGTATCTGCTGCTCAGCAAGCAGGGCAGCTACCGTATGGCTGGACAGCATGGCATGAGTTTGTGCTGACATCGAGGTGAAACAGGCAGCACGGGGGAGAAGGAAATGTTATTTACTCCGTTTTACAGAGAATGAACAGATGCATGGAGCAAATAAACTCCATTCCTGAAAATACAGTGGAATATCATGAGCAATTGGACCTTGATCATTTAAAATCTTCACAGAATTCTTATCTGCACACCTGTATTTCCTTCTGCCTCCCTTGGGGTACCAGAGCTGCTTTATGTAGCTGCACTGCTGACGTTCCTGGAGTCATCCTGAGGTCCTCAGTTCAGTGCTGTGTAGTTTAACTTTTTTCTCTGGCCTTACTCTGAGCATCTCTCATGGAGGTCCCCAAGCAGCTGGGTTCCCAGCTGTAGGGCTTTGCCTCACTCTGCCTCTCCTATGCTTGCTGCTCCACCTGAATTGCTTTTTGATGATGAGATGACAAAATCCATGTCTATTTACAGCTGGTTTGTTCTGACTGCCAAGATACAGACCAAAGGTTTAGGTTTCTTGTGCTGGAACTGTCCCATGGTACCATTTAAAGTAATGCTTGGTTTCAGTATAGCTAACTTTTCTACTTAGTGCACCATTCTCTTCCCTACAAAATATTTAGTATGTAAGTCCCCTTTGTCTGTCCTTGTATTGCAGATCTCCTTGGCTAGTTGCTAGATTAGGGAATATAGACTCATCTACCTTCTAATCTTCCTCCTCTGTTTGAACTTTTGCTTTGCTCAAATACTTAATAGTTTTCCGGTCTTATAATTTTAAGAGTAAGAGCAGCTTCCTGGATATTCAGTATTTGTCTTTTATTCGTGCAGCCCTGTTTTAATCAAGAATCTTATTTTATATTCTGAATGGAAGGGAAATCTAATAGTTCTTGAAAATTAAAACATGAAATTGAAATTAAAATCAAATTTCAGCCCTTAATTAATCTCATAAATGGAAATAACCAAGTGGATGGAAGGAACTAGCTTGCTGCATGCAGTGCTGCAAGGTGAGGCATCACAGTGCTCATGTGAAGGGGAGCTGCTGTTTATTAGACCTGGAGTTCTAAAATCTACTCGATTCCCTTTGTCTCTTTCCCTGTACAAGCAGAGCTGCTGCTATCACTGCCAGGTGGTGAGCAGCTTCCTGGTACCCCCTCTGAAAGGAGATAAAAATACCAACAAGCCTTGCAGGATCAGACTGGGAGATTTGCGATGCTGCCAGCAGCAGCAGTGCTGCAGAGTACAGCAGCACAGAGCATGGCTTGATCCCAAAGTTTCCTTTGGAAGTCTGCAGGCGCATGTAACAAAAATCCAGAATATTTGTGAGTATTTGTGCCAATGTGGGTGTTGTGCACCCACATGAGTTGACTGAGTCTGTGTGCACCGAGAGGTTCATGCATTCCTCCCAGGTTGTTCACAGTGGTGATTTCTCCAGCTCATTCTCTTGGAAAAATGTCATTCCAGGTAGAAGACCAACAGGAGCTGTACAGAAAGCTGGTGGATAGAAGGGCTTTGTCAGCCAGCACAGCAATGGGGGTTTTCCATGCTCTTGGGCTATACCACATCTGAGAGCATGGCACTGATTCCTTACCTGCAGGGCAGCCTCACAACAAATGGCATTTCCAAAGAGAAAGCCAACAGGTGATGTAAGACTGCATAATTCTCTACAATTTGACATTTGGAAGTGCAGTTGCTCCTTTCAAAGGCTGAGGGAATTGTACAAACTTTTATTCTCCAAGGTCAGGTTTGCTCATCTCAGATCTCAAGGAAGAAGGGAATTACTGACACTGTTGTGTGATGGAAAGGCTCGCTGCCCAGATTTTAACAAAGCACTTGGAAATGCAGTTTGAATTGTGGGCAGTCCTGTGTGGAGCCAGGAGTTGGACTGGATGATCCTTGTGGATCCCTTCCAACATGGGATATTCTATTGTTTGATATTCTGTGATTTTCACATTCACTTTTGAAACAAATTGTTCTTTCTGATACTCACTGTGTGCGTTTCCCTTTGTGCACTTGGCTGCTAACCTGTTCTGTATATACCTGGCACTGCCATTAGCACTTACCTGTACCATGTGCCTGCAGCTGCTCCCACCACATTAATGCATCCACCACTTCCTCACATCCAGATACATCCTTAAGGATTCAAATGACTTTATCCATCTGATCCAGTAAGAAATAAGGCAGGATAAGGTGGCATTTTGCTGGATTATTATGCAGTATCTTGAGCAATTTGAGCACTTTCCTCAATGGAATTAAGTGAAAGAAAGTGGAAAGGAATGGGTTGGCTCTATTTCTGTGGGAAAACATACAGTCCATTTTCTTTACATTATCGTTCCTGGGGTCATGAAAGGATGATGAAGTAGGTCCCACAGGATGTGTTTATAGTAATTACGTTCCCGGGTTATTTAGTGCGTATGGTCTCCTTTTACTCACAGCAGTGCTATTTAGAATTAAATAAATAATTTGCTTTAATAGTTAGTCTCCAATCATTGTATGAATTATGTTTGCTGCACGTAATGAGAAAATTGCACTGTGCAGTTTTAATGTGTACGTTAACATGTTTATCATGGGGCCAGGATTATGTGTAAAGAGACAAGTAATCATCTAAAAATGTGTTGAAACAATATTTGATTTGGTGGCTGGCTTAGTGACTAAAAGAAGACTCCATCTGCCTCCCTCCTTTGATAAACAGTGAAAAAGAGCTGTAGGGTTTGAGGGGGATGAGGATGGTATTGATTGACCAACCCAAGCCATTCCATGATTCTATAACTATTGTTTATCTGCTCAGTGCAACCCTGCATAGAATCATTAAAGTTGGAAAAGACCTCCAAGGTCATCTAGTCCAACCGTCCACTTACCACCAATATTGCCCACTGACCATGTCCCTGACTACCACATATGCATGTTTCTAAATTATTAAACCTTTATGCATTTCTGTCACTTTTCCATCTTGGGTGTTTCCAAAAAATTAGCAAATTCGGATTCAAATAGTGTAGGCAGACATTAAACTTTGTTTCAAAGTGTCTGCTGATCTGATCTTCACGTTGAAGATGTAGCGTCCCTCTTTGCACATGGTTCGGTGCACGGTGGGTAGGTAGGGAACCCCAAATGTGGAATGAACTATTGAGAACACAGCAAATTGCTAGGACTAATGGGAGGTTAACAGGTGGGTATTAGAGGGTCTTGGCAATTTCTTCCTTTGAGTGTATATTGTGATCAGCCTCCAGAAATGGGGCTCCTTGTATTTGTGGTCTTCTGGGAATGGAGAGGAGATGGAGTGATGTTTGCTTGAGCGTATTGTTAACATGGAAATGCACTGTTGTCCTACTTCTCCTGTATCTGAGCTGTCCACTAGCCTGGAACAGGAGGAAAATTATTCCTACATCTGCCAAGTGGGTGGAGGAGCAAAAGCGAGGGTCGTGTACACTAATGCCATGATCTGGCTCATTGAGCATTTCTATTCACGTCTCCTGTAAGGAACTGAGAACATGAACTAAGTGCATTCCACTGATATGAGAGGTTTCGGCTTGTATCTGTAAAGGTGACCTTTTGGATCTAGGGGCTTGGGGATGAAGAATTGTTTGTCGGTCCAGTTTTATCTGTATTTTCAGTGCTACAGAGATGCAGGATGCTCTGAATATAAATCTTCACTAAAAATAAATAAAAAACCTAAGAGCAGCAGCACAGCAAAACCTCCTGGTAAAAACAGCTGTCGGTCCAAAGTCAGACGTGTAGGCACAGTTTGTTCTTATTTGTTAGAACCAGTAGACATGGGGCATTTCTGTGCTGCAGAATACTGGCATTTCAGTTATTTCAATCCAGTGAAAAAGTAGAAATTTGGAATATTACTGATAAAAAGCAATGCTTATGAATCCAAAACTATTTTCATCAATAAAGCTACCTGGGATTCCAAGCTATTCCTTGGAGAGATGTGCTATAAATGGTGGTCTGCTTTGAGCTGGTAATCTAATAACAGCTTGCTTCATAATTTTTAATTGGCATTCTAATTAATTACCTTTGTTGTTGTTACTTTAATGGAATCAGCTTTGGGTGCTTTGTTTTCATGGGTGCTTTGTATTCAGCGTGTCCTTTGTAACCGATACCTAATCCTGTTAGAGTGGAAGAGAGGAAGCGTGGCTCTGGCTTTCATTCCTGTTTAGCTGCTATGGTTAATGAGGAAGGGAAAATAACCAACGGGCAGAAACAAAGTCACAGGGTCTTTTTTATATCTATTATTCTAACTGTATTTCTTACTTCCTGTTCTGTTGGGGTGTTTTGGGGGGAAAATACAAGGAAAGAGGCTAGAAACAAATAACCTCTACCTCAGATTTGCATGGGATGCAGTTAATTCACTTTTTCTACCAAGCTCCAGTCGTTAAAAGAAAATACAGCTCACTTTTCCCCACTAACACTTAAATAACGCCCTGAATTCATTGCTGCTACTTTTCATTTGATGCACAAAATTACACTCTATAAAATACAAGAAACATCTGAGCACTTTGAGGACAGAAAGCGTGCTTACTGAAATATTTTATTCTGTGCCTGGTTTCAAGCCTTTGTAATGAAATGAAACAGGACCTGGCTGTGAAGTGAACCTTAATTCAAGCAGACAGAGCACTCTCTCCAGGGGGACACACTTTACTGATCGTTGTGTGTAGCCTTTAATGCAGGTGTTTTCCTTTAGTGGTAAATGTCCAGTGTTGAGTGGAATGTGATGGATGCATCTGGCAAAGACTCACTGTAAAGCCACTCCCTGCCCTGTGTCCTGCTGGGGGTCAGTACCTTTAGGAGCAGGCTTCTGTATGACCTGTGGGAATGGCAGGTGCCAGTAGAGCTGGAGAAGATGCTGGAATGGTCTGGTACCTAAAACCTTTCCAGAGACAACTGGCAGCACTTATGTTTTGTTTAACAAATGCAGGGTTAGAAAGTGCATGTTCTACAAATACAATTTTCTCATCTGTTTCTGTAATGTAGATATTGATGAATTGCAACAGGGAAATAGAGGTGGTGGATGAGTTACCAGCATTCAATTGCAGGGGCAGATTTTGGCTAGAATTGAACTGTGTATCCCTGTAAGTGCTCTGCGGATGCATGTGAGGATGGGACTCTGCATGCAGCATCTCTCTCTTGCTGGGAGTGAGCTGAATCCTGGCGTGACTGAGCAGTAGTTGTGAATTCCATGTTGTGGTTGTGGGCTGCTTAGGCTGCAGGTTTTTTTTGAAGGACTTGCCATGATGTTCCCAAAAGACTATAACTATGCCGTAGTGCACAGAATTATTTCTTGAGCAATGCCTTAGGCTGCTGCTCCCCCTTTAAAGATGGTGTTAAGCATCTTCCTTTTGCTTACAGTGGAATCAGAAAACAATTGTAAATGTGTAAAAATGTGTTTTTATGAATTTGTACGGATATGTGAAAACCCGGTCAGAGATGAAAATTGTGTTTATTCTTCTGCAAAGCAGCCTTGTGTGATGGAGCCAGGAGATACCGTGTCCATTAGCAGTGACCGCATGTCCACACTGCAAATGTACAGAGTTGCTAAGCAACATCCAGAAATGCATTCAAATCTTGGCACACGGGCATTGATCCTGCAAAATTTTCCATGTGTACCCAAGCAGTTCAATTAGATCTGACCAGCCTGTCCGTACAGGTAGCACCAGGCATCAGCTTGTTTGCAGGAGTATGGACCTATCTGCTTCAGCACCTGGTATGGCATGGGGAGGTGGTGGGTGTTGGCCCTCAAGTTGCTACCCTGATAAATATCTCTTTGGGTTTTGGTGTCCTCAGCTTTGAGGGTGAAATGAGGGGTATGCAAATAGAGGATCCTCAGTTACGTTTCAGTGATAGGTTCAGTGGTTACCAACATAATCAGTTTGTACTCCCTGATCTTTGGCTGAAAATTACTGAGTAAATGTCAGTCTGTATCATCCTCTGCTGATCTTTGCAAAGGCATAAGTGTTGCTGCTTAATATGTTGCTTATTCTGAACTCTATTATAAGTTTCTATTTTTAAGGCTATTGAAATCAAACTAGATTAGCTAAAATTTAGACTACTGTGACAACTAAAAGAACATTTTATTATCGGTTATTACTGTAGCATGGAGCTTTTAAGATTCAATTATTGTTTTACTCCGCTGCTGACAGCTCCTACACCTTTCACCCACTCTGATTTAACTTCTCACCAGTCCCTGTGGCCTCCCTTGTCTGCTTCCTTTCAGCAGTTAGGCAGTAGGTTTAAGGGAATCTATCAAGTTAAAGCACAGATCTGTAAGTGAATTATTACATTTGAAGCACATCCTGGGAAGGATAGATGTTGGCACGTTAACGATTAACAACTTGTTAATTAATGCAAGCAAAGAACACAGGTTGAAAAGTACTTCAGTGTAAATCCTAAACTTGCTTCAGTGTATTTTTGAGACTTTGCTTGCTCAATTCTTGTGCACCAGCTATGAAACCAAAACTGGTGGAGTTGTGCCTATGGCTGCACCAAGTAAAGGACTGTGCCTCTGATGTAGAAGTCACTCAATGGCTGTCACGTGGCGCTGCACCTGAACAGTCCTGGTTTCTCTGGGGCTTGCGGGCTTTCTTTGGAGCTCTGCACTGTGAAGAAGCAAGAGCTGGCTAAGCTGAAACCCACAGAAAGAGATGAAATTCATGGCATATTTGGCTCCATGTTCTGCCTGCTTGCTTTGGTAACAGTGGCGAGTCATGTTACAAAACTTTATACCAGCCACTCCAGTAACTGTACTTTGTACATAAAGGAGGAACAGAGATCTCAAGATCCAGAAGACATTCAAATCTGCTTGACCTCAGCCTATTCCTGTGCCAGGATTCGCACTGCATTGCAGCAGGTACAAGGAAGAGGAGCACAGCTGCTGATAACCATCACAGAAAATTCTCCAAGAGCTTCTGGGAGTTGCTTCATCATAACAGGTGAATTTCAGCCTGAACTGAGTGTCACTGCAAGCCCTGTTCATCACTTCTGTCTCAAAATGCCGTATTTGGAGGAGGTGAATGGTGTGCAGGCATTTTGGTGGCCTGCTGCTTAGGATGAATGTTGAGCTACGTGCTCAGAGCTACTCTGCACAAGCAGAGTAGAGAGCGAAGGTATCAAACTCTGAGAAAGAAGCTCTCCTTCTCGTGATAAGAGTTTCAGAGGTGACAGTTTGAAATGATGAATGGTGCATATTGAAAACAACCCAACGTTAATTAAGAAGAGAGAGTTAACATTGTGTGCTATTTCATAATGATGACATTCTCCTTGAAATATATACAACATCTGCGTAACGAAGCGCAGCCAGACACAAGACATCAATAAATACTCGTCTTTGAAAAATGTAATTTCTTGATAAATATTGCATTAAAGGAGATGATGCTGATGTCTGCTCAATATGTGTTGGGTAGCCTGGCAAGGTTATATTGAAGTTATGTGCTCGCTTTCAGCTTGTGTTGCATCAATTAAGCTCAATCCACCTGGCGCTGAAGTCACTGCTTTGCACCATCTCCTTCCTTTGTGGCTTCAACCCCAAAAGGAGCCCAGAACGACCTTCTAGAAAACAGTGCTTTCTTGCCAGCTCTCCAATTGTTATTTCCATCAATACCCAACTAATTAAAACCTTGATGATCAATATTCTACCCTTTGTATTTGTTTCTCTTATCTATCTTAACACGTGTTCTTGCTCTGTCTCTTCTTTTTGCCCAAGAGGTCTTAATTAAAGATTAACAAATCAGCTGGAATTCAACAAGAGAACTTGAGCCAAAGTTAAAATTATGAACTCATAGAAACCCTACTGCAAGCTTGGAAGAATTATTTTTTCAGTTGGTTGGAAGTTTCAGTTATTTGAGTGCTTACAAAGCTGTTTTTCTGTTTCTGATGTTAGTGGTGCCCTGTGCAGCTGGAAGCAGAGCTCACCAGTGAGATGAGAGAGACCACTGCTCTGTATGTGTTCAGCTGTACCCATAACAGCCATGTTAGCACCATGTGGCTTTGGGAGAAAAAGCCCCAGATGCTGAGTAAAATATGGGAAGAATTCAGAGATAAAGATGTGAAAGATACACACTGTACTGAGCATGGGAAAGTGCCTTGAGCAGGGACACAACAAGCCCCTCTATGTACCCCATGAGCCATGGCAGACTTTGTTGCCCAAGCCTCGACCTGGATCTTGAGCATGTGGAGATCTCTGCCCTGCAGATCAGCCCCCACCTCTACAACAGGGCGTAACCAGCCCAGGCTGGAGCCAGTGCTCATCTGCATCTCAGCTTCACCTTACCCCAGTGTGAAGAGCTGGCTGTGAGAACAATTTTATATCACTCACCGCCTTTGTGGGGGGATGAAACTCAACAGTTGTTGGGGTCACCTCCAACCCAAGCCATTCCATGGTTCTTATTTGTAGAAGCACATCAGGTGGCAAGTTGGTAACCAACAGATGCAGCACCAAGAGCAAAGCTTCTCCTCCTGCTTCTTTTCCAACATGTTCTTTAAAAAAGCCTTTTTGAATTTATTTTCTTTTGGCTGGAAGCAGCAAGCAGATGAACATGTTGACAAGCAGTATCTCAGCAAAGAACAGAAGTGGGAAAGAACAGCTTGAAAGAGGTAATCTTCTTCCACCTGAGAAGAAATGTACACAGGAGTGAGGGATGAGCAGGTAATAAAGGTACTTTTGCCTTTAATGCATCCATCGCCTGGTATGCAAGCAGGAATGAAACGAGAGGCTATTTCTTACCCAGACAGAACAAACATCTGGCAGCATGGGCTGCAATGTGCTGTGCTGCTGGGCTTGTGGGCTCGCTGCTTTCTGTGCTTCAAGTCAGTTGGAGTTACCAATAACGAGATAGATGGAACCCCTAGGTTGTTTTTCTTTTCCTTTCACAACTGCTGTGAGAAATTCGCAATAAAACTTGTAGCTGTAAAGCAGAGTTTTAAGTTTTGCTGTGACTTAGGAGGCTTTGCAGAAGGTTGATATTTCATTGAAACCTGAAGAGAAACAGAGGCGGCGTATCTTCGCCGTGTGTTGTGTATCTTAATGAGTCAGTTGTAGGCTGGGAATTGGAAATGTGAGGAAAATGGATGTTGTGGCAGAAGAGGTGGAGATGGGCTTTGCTGCAGACCTCCTGCAGCTGGGGCAAGGCACGTTGCCATTTGGGGGTCTGCCAGTACAGTACAGGTTTGGGATCTATACCATATCTTTGGGTAATGGTGTTGTGAGGGCAAATCCGTGCAGGCTGTGGAGTGCCCAAGATCACAGGGATGAGAGCCGTTATCTGCACACAGAGAGAAGACACAGGCACTCAGTGAAGGGACTGGGGGAGGAAATAATGGGAGGAATCACATCATTAAGGATTTTATATAAAACCCACACAATTATTTTTTTTGGTTTGTTTTCCTCATTACTGGTAATTCTCTGAGATGGTTCCATGCACCAACTGTATCCATCAGCCACCATCCCTCCAGGCCAGTTAGGAGTTCTTCAGCCTTCAGGGCTGGAAGGTGAGGAAAACATTACGCGTTCCTCCTCCGTTCCATTTGGTTTCTAAAGAGATTAAATTTACTGGGAGAGATTAAAAAAGAGATTAAAGAGATTCATTTTCCTGGAAAGAGGTCTCTCTCTCAAACAAAGTACGAACATAAATAACAATGCAAAGAGTCTGGAAATATATACAGGAAATTTAAGATGCAGCTGCAGACAAAATAAGAAAAGAGATTTGGGAAGGAAACCATAAAACATAATATAATCTCACTGTTGATTTAGAATTACTCCATCCTTTCTTCATATCCCACCAGGCAAAATTTACACTTTACAAATCTTAAAAAGGAACACAAAAATAATCAGCAGTGTATAGACTTACCTGTTCTCTTCCTGCAGCATTCTTTCCATAGCACAAGTATGGCATTATGGGTGTCATTGGTGCTCTCCATTTTGCATTGAAAGCATGAGTAGATGAAGGTTCTGCCATTAAAGAAGGGTTGTACTACATGGGAGAACTTAGTCTATGCTCTGTAATAAAAGTCTGCCAAAGGAATAATTAATTCTCAAGGATTTTGTGGGGAATTTGGGCACCTGAGTGCTTTCTGTGGGCTCAATTATCTCTTAGTCTTGCACCAAATTGAAGTGTGACCTCGGAGGGCAGATTGGATGAAGGCAGCTATGCAGCCAGATTTTCTCTCACACATCTTATTACTGAAAAAGCCAGCAGAGTATCTTGTCCAGAAGGCTATTGCAAGGCTTATGTATTCCTTAAGCCTACTTATGTCTTCTTAGGACATAAGTAGAACTTAGACAGTCCCTAGACCTTGGCCCAAGGGGGAACGTCACATCAGTAGCATTCAAATCCCCCTATCTTCCTGGCTGGGCCTTCAGCTTTTATTCTGCTTAATAGCATTGGTGTGAGGCCAAAGACACGATCCAAAAATCTAACTGGGTACAGAATCAGCAAAAACTCCCAGTAATGGATATAAGACTTCTTTCCCTCCTCCCAGACCTTGCATGGAAAAGAAACATCAGCAGTTTGGTTGAGCTGAGGGCAGAACTGGACAATGTGACCAAAGAGGTTGAGATCCATCATCCCTCCCACACCGTTACACTGCCGATATGGGTTGTCACAGTGAGATTTATTTATCTAAGGAAATTGAAATGAAAGGGGGAAATATATATATATGTATGTATGTATGTATGTATGTATGTATGTATGTATATATATATGTATGTATATATAGCAAACTGATTTCTTTTTTTATTATGTTTAGTCGGGTGGTGGACTTAAGCCCTTGGCTATTTTCAGTAGCTTAAACTTCTTCCTCATTACACAGCAGAGAAAAGCTCTTGGCTGCATGTAAAGTTTGACAGCTGCTCTTGAGCCCGTGTGCATTGATGGCTGATCAGTTGGCTAGATGTAGCTGCTCTGATAGAAATCTTACACTGATAGGAGGAGGTTAAACCAACAAATTTTGTAGAAAGGATTGAACGAAAATCTTAAATGAAATCTGTAAATAATGAGAAGTATTTATGAGCTTATACGGATATCTGCAGAATGGTGATAAGTGTTGTGCCCTTCCTGCTAGGTTGAGGGGTGGCTTTGTGCTGGCTTTGAAAGAGATAGTATTCATCTGTTTGTGCTACAGCTCCCGAAGAATAGGCTGAAGAGGTGAGATATATATAAGCTGTGCGCAACCTACAGTTGCAATGACAGCTTGATTTTATCACTGCCGCCTGCAGTATGCAGTCCTCTGCTCTGTAACACTCCTGAAATCAAGATGCATTTTAAATGCAGGTGTAAAGATTTTTTTTTTATTATATTATTTTTCAGGAGCAGTAAAGTGCCTGGCAAAGGCTGTGCCTCCTCCAGAGCTCAGCCCTTGGCTGGCAGCAGGGTTTGTGTTGCAGTGTTTGCATGACTTTGGGAATGCAGAAACGTGGCTTCCAGCCGTGGAAGGCAGGGTTGCTAAAGTCTTACTTAGCAGAGCATGTGTCCTTGGTGCAGTGTTGTACAGCCTTCTGAGTGCATCACAACATTTGGCAAACTAGATAGGGTTAGATACATTAGCTTAGATATGAGGAGGAAGTTTTTCACCCAGAGGGTGGTGATGCACTGGAGCATGTTGCCCAAGGAGGCTGTGGATGCCCCATCCCTGCAGGCATTCAAGGCCAGGCTGGATGTGGCTCTGGGAGCCTGGGCTGCTGGTTGGTGACTCTGCACATTGCAGGGGGTTGGAACTGGGTGATCATTGTGGTCCTTTTCAGCCCAGGCCATTCTGTGGATCAGACAGCTGATGGTCACTGTTGTGAGTTTGAGTGGGGTCACTGCGTTGGAGTAAAGCTACTCCGGATTGAACTAAGTGCAGCTTTTCAGAGATTGTAAGAGAGAAAGGAATAATAGCTAGGCTGGATCTTTCTGGAAACATGTGCTCATAACTTCTGCATGGGAAATTAATATGTTCCTTTCTAGTTTCCTAAAAGAAAAGCTTGCTAGCTTTTAGGTGGGTAAAGGGACAGTGTGCTCCTGGGACTGAGATGTCAGCAATTGCCAGGAGAAATACTCTGAGATGAAACTTGTGGGTGATATTGAAACCTAACATTAGAAATGAGGTAATTTGGATTCTATTCTTGACTCTAGCCCAAGCATTCAAGTATTATGGAAGTTATTGGAGACCCAGTAAAATTTCCTTTATTTCAGCTTTGTGGTATATAAAATAGAGATCAGTGTGCAGGTTCTTTGGTTCTATGTTAAATAACAAGTTGTAAGGTTATCAAAGTCATCAGTACTCGAAAGTTGTAGAAATCTTGGAATACGTGGCTGTATTTTTGCTGGGTTGTGCTGATGTTGTAAAGCACAAATAAGAGAAGAAGTAATTAAAGGGACACAATAATTTTGTAAGGCGCTGCTGATGTTTTTTCCCATAAGTATTTTAGGTAATATTCCAAGTTTGGGTTTCCAAGTGCAGTGCTTGATTTTTGTGGGTATTCTGGGGAAAGAAGCAATTCTACTTTATCAAATATCTACAGCAAGGCAGCCATCGTGTGTGCACGTGCATGTGTGGTCTTCTGTACATATGCACATTCATAATGATCAAAAAAGATTGCTTTAATGAATCCTGGCTGGGCAGGTGCTGTATTGTTTTTACATATTGCAGTAAAGCTATAAAGTTATATTTCTCAACAGCTTTTGCTATGTGGAAATTGTATTACACACTTGAGTGAGAGGCTCTCTTCAGGGAAGGTCAGATGTGGGGTGGATCTTGATGCTGGAGTACATCTTGAACTATCATTCTTTATGATAGTGCCAACGTCAAGAAAATCTTGTTTTAGTTGGATAAGGCTGAATACTATTGAAGTGGGTAGAAAGAACTTGAACTGAAGGAGCCCACAGAGATCACTCGCTGCCAGCTTTGGAGAGAGACACTTTCTGATGTTTCAGTTAAACAGAGTTGAAAAATGTGTCTTTGTTAGTGTGATCGCTCCTGGTGAACCTTCCTTCAGAAATACTGCAACCATTTCCCACAGCATTTTTGGCTTTCTCCTTCCCCTGCATCTTTGGGCCAATGCTGATGATGAATTCCTGGACTTTGCCTTTCTCCCTCACTTACGTACAGTGCAATGAAGATTGCAATCACTGCAGCTCAATCCACGCTCTGCTTCCCCCGTGCTCCTTCACCTCACATCTTGCTTTTCCTCTTTTAGGGGAATCTCATTTGCAAAAATACGCTTTTGTCATGCAACATTATTTGTAGGCCTGCTATTAAGCTCTCGCTGCATTTATATTTTTGACAGTGTGCACCAATTTGCTCATAATTCCATTATGTTCTGTATATCACTGAATTGGGAGAATAATTTAGGCATATGTTAAAGCCTCTTGGTTTACACACAGAAAATGCTATTCTGGTAACAAAGTAGTGAATATGTTTTATAATGGGACATATATCATTATAAATGGAACAGTGGTTTTACAAAATATTTTAAGAGGAAGGTAAATTAGATCATGAAATGTGCATAAGGGCTATAAATTATGCAGTAGCCTAAAGAATTATTATAAAGAGATTTGGTTGCGACCTGAGCCCACGAAACTTTTAACTGTGGCCATTAAAATAAACCATATCAACCGTTCACAGCCACAGATGATGTATTACTTCTCATGAGACGGTCATCTGGAACCTGAACGTTATTCATGACGTGAAAATAATGGTCACTCTTAATTCTGGATGCAGATGTTTTTTAATGAGTGATATGAAATGGGAAATGGTGGTAGTTTAAACTAGAGCTTTTATAGCTCTCTCTCTTGGCATTCAGAACACCTTTCCCCCAAGAGGTGCCTAGAATTTCTTCGATGGAAAAGGCTTTAATGTTTGATTTAGCTTGTAAAAGATGCTTCAGGGTGACACACTGAAGTGCCATGAGATGGCGGAGTGTATTTGACACCATTACTGTCATGGTATGTCTTAGATGTTGCAAAAAGAACTTCAGTTTCCCTTCTGACTGAAACAGGTGTCTCTTCATCTTTCCTTTTTTATGTTTCTCATTTGCCTATGATTTCTTACAGCATGTTTTTCTTCTGGTCTTTTTCAAGCTCATGTTGCCAAGCCCATCTCTGGGGAAGATTTCCTTCAGAATCCATTCATGGACCTCAATGAAAACTTGTTGGTTGGGTGCCACATCCCAGCAGGGGGGCAGGAATGGTCTGTAAATGAAATTCACCCATTTGTACTATCGTGATCAGTGGGAGCATTTGCAGTGCTTTGGGCTCCTGCTCTGTGCTGGAGCAGAGCTCTGCAGTTCAGCTGTGCTGGCAGGGCACGGGGCAGCACCATGGGCACATCTCCTCATACACCATTTCCTATCTCTGTGTTGTTCTGTTGCACTGTGAACCCACTTAATTCTTACTCTACTGCGAGATGAAATTGCAGTTTGTAGTTAACATTGACTCTATCATGGAAAACACCCATCAGGAATTCTGGAGGAGAAACTGCCTTTATTTATTTTGTGAGCTGTAGTTGTTTTTTAATGGTCTCGAAAGCCCTTCCTGCTTCAGATGAATGTAACGACCTACTCCTCATCAGTGCCCTGGCACCAAGACTGAAACTGGGAGTAACTTCTTACAGCCGCACAGTGAAGAAGTGCTGCTTAAGAAAAAGGAGAGGAAGGTTAAAATGAAGAGATGAAATTAGGCCACCATTAGCCATTACCCAGGTCATTAATTTCCAGGCTGTTTTAGGGAAGGAGGAATATAAGGAATAGCTGTGGATCTCTTGTTCCTGAATACTCTTATCCTTGTTCCCCGGGCTGGGACTGTCTGTCTCCATCATTCCAGCACAGTTCAGGCTCTGCATGTGTTACTTTGGGAGCAGCTTCTCACCATTGTACCTGGATTTAGTTGCAGGACAGTGCTGTTTTAGCTGCCTAAAATCTCTGTCATCTCAATGATGGAAACAATTCTGTTTACTTCTATTATTTATACATATATATATATAAATTTTCTTTTCTCTTTGGTACATACATGTTGTGAATGACCATTAATTTCAGTAAAGTTGTTAGTGCTGCAACAGAATCTGGCTCTGTAGGTGGCCGCTGTACTTATCCATCTTCCTTTGACCCTCAACCCTGAGAAATCCATGGGGAGAACAATGCAAAATTAATGCGACTTCGCATCTGCAGCTGTTCTTGGTGCATTAGTGTCACCAAGAAAGCAGCGCTGCACCCTTCTAAAAATGTCTTCTGCATATTATATACCCAGTGACAGTCCGCACAAACTTTAATTTGAATGCATTTTGTTTGTGCTGTGTGACAGATTTGCCAGCTCTGGGGGTTTTGTCATTAGTCTCCTGACAGTTGTTTTTTTTTTCTTGTTTCTTTTCTTTGCTGTATTCTTTTAATTTCTTCTGACAACAGAGCTATGTGGGTTTTGTTGCTTTAGCCTGGTTTGATGCGAATTGGTAATAATTGCAGTAGTAATTAACGTTATTTTCATAGGATGGCTATAATTTGTCTGCAATTATAGCTGGAGTGATAGAAATGCATCTCCAGTTTTTAAAGGAAAATAAAGCTCTAACCTTCATGGTACTGGAGGAAAGAGCTCAGAAATGTTTTCAGAAGATTAAAAGCTGGAGGGCTAAACTTAAGCCTTCAATTATATTAAAGTTTAAGCTTGTGATATGGAATCCTTGTTTTTATGTTTTGGGGATCTGATTTGTGCATGTCTGGGGCTGACAGTATCAATTACATTATGGCGACCCATTAAGACAGTGGCCTTTGGGCACTGACCTTTAAATCACTGCTGTAAAGTCATTTTTGCATGCAGAGTTTGAGACAAGTATATTTGTTTGTTTTCTCATTCTTTCACAACTTGCCACTAACATAAATCAGACGTACTTTCTGCTTGTTTTGCTTTGCATGTGTCTTTTTCAGGGTAACTTCAGCTAACGGTACACCATGCTTTTTCCAAGCCCCCCTCTAATATCCCTTCACTGCTTTGCAGCGCAGCTCTGGGATCTGTTTATGTCATTTATCATCACTCAATGAAGTTCCTTAAAATGTGGCAATCACCTCTTGCAGATGAGAGTTAGGTTTTGCAGAATTAGGCTGTTTTGGTCTTCATTATTGGAGCCCAGGTCTGGCGATGCAGCAGAGCCCATGAGGGTGGAGGGGGTTTCTATGCAGCTCTGGCTGTGAGACCCTGTTTGGTAACTCTGTGAAGTGTCTTGAAGCTTGTGGGAGCTGTCGGATGATTGTAAATGGTGATAATAGGAGGCCACAAAAGAGATTAAAGCTTCCAGTGATTGCTTTATTTTGTGTATAGTATGAAAATGGCTGAACAAAATGAGGAAAAGTCTATTTCTCCTTGTACCTGTCATCCAGAACCCTTCTAATCTGGAAATATTTCCTGGAGGTTCTTAAGTTTTACCCTTGGGCAGGTTTAACTCTTTGCTTCAGCTGTGAGTCCTCTGATGTTTTCAGATTGCTTATTTGATTTTTATTCTGTTTGAGTTGGAAAACATGTTCCTTCTGTGGGTAATTTCTTTTAGCCAATCCACATGGCTAGAAAATGAGTTCAAATGCCTCAGAGGAGCCAATTCTTCCTAATGGTTACATTGGATGTCACATATTTCTTCCTTACTCTTTTGGACATTTGCCCTCTGGTCTTACGAAAGGCAACGCCATAGGCAGATAAATGTTTATAAATGTAGCAGTAAGCAGAAGAAAAGCCTCCAGCCAGCTTTAGTGCTGTGTTAATTAATTATGAACAATGCAAAAGCTATATATATATTTAGCCACTCTTCTTACATTGCAGTTATGTGTATTGTAAGTCTCTGTTTTCTGGATATGGACAGAAAAATATCTATAATTTAACATTAATTATGTATGTATGAGACCTTAATGCATTCACAAGCTGCAAATTGAGTTCAGATTCCTTTTATTTTTATGAGAAATGCCCTTTTGCTCATGCCTTCCTCCTGAATGTGAAGGTTTAAGCTAGTCCCAATTCCACAAAACAGAGCAGCATCGCCACCAGATTTGGGCAGTCCATCTTTCCTTTCTCACTGTCTTGCCTTGCTCTGAGTTCATTTATACTCAGTTCCTGGAAGGACTGGCAATGCAGGGAGGTGTGATCTGGCCCACTATTATCATTCATGCATTCTGTGGTTATTTTTTTTTCTCCAGGTAGTGAATATATCTTTGTTTAGAAGTCTGGGGGGCAGAAAAATGACTACAGGTTGAGCTGAGTTAACTGTAGCTTGACATATCTCCATCCAGAAAGCCCTCCTAGCTCGAGTCCCTGCCCCAACCCCAAACATAACCCTACTCCCCAAATCCCTATGAAAACCAGACCTATCCACGAAAATCTTGATTTCTCTAAGGCATTTAGAACAGAGATAGAGACATGACCAGTCCAGGACCAAGAAACCCACCTTTATCAACTTATCAGTTTATTAATTCCGGTGGAATCACAGTTGCTCTTTGAAACACTGGTGGTGGAAGAGCAGCTGAGGAAGGCTGGAGTTGGGGGAGTGTGACATGAGCCACTCCTGACACTTGTCAAATCTAATTTTCTCCAACTGGCCATCCAGTACCCGTGGAGTAGGTCACATACCTGGAGGGAAAATGAATTATCTGGTTTCTGAGTTCTGAGGGAGGCAGCAGCTCAGCCACAACATCAAGATTGCTTTTCAGCCACCTTAAAAAAATCATGTTGGAAAAGGCCTGAGGTAAAATACAAGAGCAGAGATAGTCCAACACATTGGAGGAAAATGCCAGAGTTGTATCTCAGAAGGTGTAACAACCTCCCTTGATCCCTGTAGCAATGAGGGGGGAGCAGTCTTGAATTGTGAGGGGAGGACAGGCCAAAAAAGGTACTTTTTAGCTGCTCTGGACTTACTATCACTGGGACATTAGTGAGATTTTGACAACCAAAGGAGCAAGAATTTGTACTGTGGTAGAAAAATGAGTGAAGCCCTTCACAGCCCTGGGGAGGGGGCAGTGTCTCTGCTTTTGGTGCTTGATGCAACCTCATTAACAAGAGGCAGTGCTGCACACTTTTTAGACTCAGCCCCATGAGGTCTTTCTGAACTCTCCCTGGTCTCAGAAACCCGAGGAGAGATGGTCCAGATGTCTTTGGGAGCTCATTATGTGCTTCCAGATTTTTCATTTTTATACATATAAACTGGACTTGAGCAAAACTTACAAAGAATTTGAGACCTTCAGCAGACTTCTCAGCTTTGGCCCTCGTGCTGGTATTGACTTCCTTTTTGGGCAATTAGAATGATTACAATAAAGAAAATAAGGCTATCATTGAGGCGGAGGCTGCTCCCCTTGTGTGCCTTCCAGCTCTGAGGCTGTAATGCTACAAAGTCAACCTGGAGCTCTGAATGATTTGTTAGAAAGGATTTGGGACAGGACTCTTTCCCCATCCCTTCCTTTCTACAGCACTCTCTGTCTCTTAGACTTTGTCCCCTGTTTGTAATCATTTCTAAATTCTTAAGGACTGCTCTGAAGAGAATATCTTTGAGGAAAGGGCTAATTGAAATTTCCCAGAGGGAATGCTTTAAGGTGGTAATAACTTAATGGTTGGCCAACGCTGCTATGGAGCTTCCCATTCCTTTGTCAGAGTTGGTTAACTAAAAAGCTTTCTCCCATTGTGGACTGTCAGACTGAATTTGTTTTACAGAGCGAGGGTGAATCAATGAACTGATTAGCAATTGTTGAGTTGGGTATTTCTGGAATTAGCACTGGTATGATCTCCATGGGTTTGTCTGTGTTATTAAATGCAAAGGACTGTGATCAGGTCAGATAAAATAGAAATAGCTCTCGTATTTGCAATGCATTGATTTGTCCTGGGGGAGGTTTTTGCCTCTGCACAGCAGAGGAGGCATTGGATTAGAAGGCTTTCAAATAAGGTAAATCAATTGCCTTTCCTTCCTGTATTCCTTTCCTTTTTCTGTTTTAGTACTATTGATGAAGTGACCATGATGGTGTCTGGACATATCTAAAAAAATCAATGAAAAAGTAAATCTTAAAAAAAAAATAAAAATAAAAATCAATTGTCCCACAGTGTGTATCTGAATGTGACTCATTTATATTGTACCAGCTATACACTACATAAAGTACCTGGCTGTCATGATGTATGTTGCTTTACCTCTGCCAATCAGGTTTTCCAAAGAGGTAATTTCTTAAAGAGAGGAAAAGCTGTTAATTTTGGTTTTACCAGCAAAGGTCCCAAACCCAAACTCTCGGAGTCAGAACTCTTCTGAACTTTGGAGACTTCTTCTGAAGATTTCAAAGAGTTTCTTAATTGTGTGCAGTTAGGTAACCATTTAATAAGCTTTACATAGATTTTATTCATGTGAGTTCTTCCTGAATCTTTTCCTCCTTTTCAACTGTATCTCTCCAACCACAGTACTGTACTGCATATTTTGCAAGATCATTCTGTTTCAGCTTCATCTTCCAGTTGCCATCATCACTTACGGGCTGGTTCACCTCTGCTCCATGCAGTCTCCTTCTGATTGGTGCCAGGTTTCTGCTCTTTTCTGTCTCCTCTGCTGATGCATAGCTTCCAAAATCCTCTCCCATCCTGCACCACATTTGCAGGTTCCATGCTTTCTGGCTGTTGCCTCTGAGCTCAGGTCATGAGAACTTAAGCAAAACGCAGAAAGGGGCATTTCTTATCGAAGTAGAACAGAATTAAAATGATACAAGAACTGCAGTGACCATCACTGCTGTTCAAATTGCATCTGGGAGGTCTCAGAGCCCACGTGGAGGTATGTCTTTTCCATATTTGTTAATGATGATAGAGATGTGCATGAAAGTGCTCTTGTGCATCCTAGCTTAGACAGCACTGCTCGTAAAGCTTGCTCTTCACAAGAGCATCTTTAAATCCTTTTGATCAAATCTTGGTGTTTTATGAGGAAACAAAGGGCGTAGAGCAGATCACAGCCGATGGCAGGGAAGCGGCCAGGGTTGCCTGATAAAGGGCACATGGATAAATGTCCGAGGAATGTGGTCTCTGCTTGCTTCAGACTGGTTTGGTACGTGCAGAGAAGGGCTGTCTGAGTCTATTGACTCCACAAAAGAGATTTTACAGAATGACAGGTATGGCAAGAACTTCTTACCCTGGCTACACGCAAGGTTAGGGTACGACCGAGTTGTCATTCTTTTCTTTGCCAGCTCTTCCCAACAGGCCAACAAAGCACAGAAACAACTTGTCCAGAGCTGGCAGTGCCAGGAGACAAAGTCAGGTCTTCTGAGCACAAGGGCAGAGTTCAGTTTAGCATTGCTACTTTCTGTAAGGATGTGACAGCATAATTTAGCTGCACTGTAATTTACTGTGCTGTGCTATGTGTTATACATTGCAGCGAGGCTGACCAAGTTTGTA
Source organism: Coturnix japonica (assembly GCF_054131305.1). Taxonomy (NCBI): domain Eukaryota; kingdom Metazoa; phylum Chordata; class Aves; order Galliformes; family Phasianidae; genus Coturnix; species Coturnix japonica. The sequence goes on along the minus strand of NC_140680.1, from coordinate 3,457,154 downwards.
ATTTTAGTATATATGATCAACATGCTGCTCATTTTTCCATTATCAGGGAAGCCTGTAATTTATCTCCCTCACTCGTGTCTCACACTGGAGCATTTCATTTCCATGACTGTGAATTATCAGCATCCAATCCTTGAAGCTACGACTGGAGATAATAGCCTAAAGTTTCCCAGGTGAATAATTACTCCAGCTGTCCAGCCTGTGACATCTTGGAGTGCATTTTTTTCCCCTTACAGAGGAAAGCATTCAGCATTTTCTGAAGACCGTGACCTTCTACACTGTCTAAAACCTATTTTGTTTGAACTCTTATTTGTAGGAAGTCTGTCATTATGTGTTCCTCTCGGTTTAGTTCTCCCACTCAGCCTCCAAAATGTTAATAAATGTATGGCAGAAAAATGAATGATGCTTATGCTATTAACCTTTTTTTTTCTTCTTATTCTGGCTTGCTGCCTGTAATAGATATTTTGACATGAGATTTGCAGAACTCCCCAGATTACTCTGGAGCACAAGTTCCACTGGAAGTTCTTGGGCTGTGAGCTTTTTCATTTGTGTTCATTTAAACACCTTGTCCTTGTTGCCTGGCAATTACTATTTCATACAGTCAGAACAAAGTTATCAGGGTAGTATTTTGGAGACACAAAAGCAATTAGCTTCTCAAACCACACTCAAGAGCAATAGTTGCTGTTAATGAAGTCTCATGCCTATCTTTGAATCTCTCCTCCAGCACAGAAACATGGCATTTGGTGCAAATATTTGTTCTCCTTTACATGTTGTGTTCTCCTTTACATGTTGTGTAATAAGTAAATGGGGCAATCTGTACATGAATTCAACATACCGGGCTATTGACATAAGGCGATCCTCTGAATATGTGTTAGATCTTAATCTTCTGGTTGCAAATACAATTTTTCCTATGGGCTCAGCCCCAGATAATGCTTGCAGGACTCTTGGTGTCCAATGCTCTTAAGGCAGTTGGTGCTTGTCTCAGCTATTCTTTGCCTCGTGCAGAAGCCTCATTTTTCAGTAGAAGTAATGTTTGGGAATGTTCCCATGTGAAACAAAAGGCCAGGCTGATTTCTAGCAAGCAGATGTTGTCAAGGGATTTTGTTATCTTCTCAGCCCATTTGAGGTACAGAAGAACAAGTTGTGAGTTTTAAGGACCCCTTAAAATTACTCTGTGAGATGTTAATGAGTGCATTGAAAAATTGAACACATGGAGAATGGATGTTATTCCAATACGCTGTGCATATGGTTACTGTGTTTTATAGGCACACTACGTAGGCAAGTAGTGAGCTGTTGGGTCACTACCGTGTGCGGTTCCTAGATAGATATTGTTTTTGTGCACTCTGCTCTGTGCCTTCATTGGGCAGAGTTTTAAAATGCCATCAAAGAAGATGAGCAGTCCTGAGCCATCTGCAGGGTTCTGCTCCTGTCAGTAAGTGTGGTATTTCTCTGGAAGGGCAGTTTGTGCAGTCTATTGCTGCTGGCAATGGGGAGGTTTAAAGTATTCCATTGTGAACTTCAGGAAAGCTCAGATGTTGGTGCTGTGGGATCATCAGGATTTATGCAGGGTGTAGTTGATCTCTTCCGTGTTTTATGAAGCTTGCTTGGCACATCTGTTCAAAACACATTTCTTTGGATTGTGCATCTTCCATGACTCATCAGTCACTGATGTTGGTCACTTCCATTGGTGTCAAGGCTGCATCATTTGTTACTGCACTGTAAGTGACCCAACCATCTCAGACATTCAGGCTGTTTTCTGAAAATGGATGTTACTTATTCTGGAGGTAAAATGTTCAATTTTGCTTTAAGGAATGGGAAACACAAATAGCATTTACCTCTGTCCTGCAGAGACCTTGACTAATGAGTACCATTGAACTTAAGAGAAGTGGTTGACTACAAAGTTTCATTCCTATAATTTATTATATTATTTTTTTAAAATACTTCAGCTTTTTAGTAGCCTTCTGTAAATGTAATGTAAAGCTCATTGTTTGTGAGAGGCATATATTCATCGGTACCTAAATTTTTCACAAATGTATTTGCTGTGTCAAAGCTAAGTGTTTTTATGGCTGCTCAAAACAACATTAGATGTTTTATTGATCACAGAAACATCAAACTGAGTACACTGCCTCTGCCCAGTGTCAGAAGCAGTTCTGGGTCTGTCTTGTATTTGGATGGGTGACCTGGTTGCTGCAGACACAAACTGAGCTGGAGCTTGGAGTGCTGTGAAGCAGGAGGGAAAGTGAACTGAAGGAGTGGAAGGATTCAACCACTCTGGGCCCATCTTGTCTGCAGAGCCCAGAGTGGTAGGAAATATTTTAATGAGCTTTAACATCGCAGCACACCTTCTTTGCTCATAATGTGTTAAAGCTGAGGAGCAACGGCCATGGTTTGGGAAGCACAGACCAGTTCTGTCCTCAGATGCCTTGATCTTAAATACTGCTAATGATGCACCGACAGTCCTTTTCTGTTGGGCTATGACCACTAAGGGCTGGGCAGAGGCAATAATCTTTTCTTAGTACACATCAAATAACCATCACTTATAATGGATTTTTATTACTGACCTATGCACTAACATTTTTAAAAGCAAAATGGGGTCCTGAGCCCATGCCCTGATGAGATTTGCTGGGATGGGCCACTGTAATTCTCAAGGGCCATTGTTTTAGGGGTGTGAGGTCAGCACAAGTCTGGCACATAAAGGCATGTAAAGGTCTGCCCTCACATCAGCTTTGAAAGTGCTGAGCTGCTGAATTACATTGATACACTGCAGAGCAACACAGCCTCCCTCCCATCCCCACCCACATAATGAAAAGAGCCTGTGATTTTAATACTCCCCATCATGAGCTGTGGTCTCCTGGGAGCGGCTGCACACTCATTTCTGTGGGAGCAGAAAGGCATAGGGCAGAGTGCAAGAAGGAGCTGCTGTGCAGTAATGTCACCCCAGCAGAACATCACTGTGGGGAAGTGCTGAGCTTAAATAGACAGCCCAGACTGTGAGAGAACATGGGAGTTCTCCTATTGCGTCCTAAAGCTGCCCATTCTTTGGTTAATTCAGTTCTTGAGTATTTTCTGTTTCATTTTATTTTATGTTATCTTTATATCCTGGCAGTTTTCGTCTTTCCCAAATAGGCATGTCACCTTTACTGTAATGTATTATAAAGACATAGGGAAAACACTCCAAAAGCTGTAGACTTTTTAATGAACATTTGAAGTTCTGTCTTGTTATAACTGCAGGCTGAGCCAAAAAAAAAAAAAAAAAGTATTAAAAAATATGTTTTTTCTTCAAGAGCTAATCCAGCAATGCATGATCATAATGGAATGACTAACTACTGTAATTGGGTATTGTATTGCATTGTATGGCTTTAATTTAAGACAACAAGCAGCAATTCAATAGCATAGACACCACTGTTGCTTTTGAGACACTTTCATGCCTGAAGGATAAGTGAATGTCTTGAAAGAGTTGTGGATTATTTCTCCTGCAGCACCTATAATGAAACAAGGAGCAGAGGGGGCTGGGGGCTTGTTCAGGGGAGCATCAGGCATCCCACACCACCAGCCATGGTGTGATGCACGAGGTCACTATTGTTTAATCCACTCTGAGTTCAGATTTTTTATAGGGTTAACATTTGCTTTATGTAGGGAAGGAGTAAGGTAAAAATCAAGCACATTTTCTAATGGTTACTACATGCACAAGACAAAGATTAAGAAAGAAAGGGAAGGAAGAGTGTTATTTCTTATTTAAGGGAACCTATATGAGTAGCAGCAAATGGGAATGGAGGCTGAAGTTTGAAAAGGTACTGGTTGGTTTGAAAATCTGGTTGGCAGCAGAACAGGGCAATGTTCTCTAACAGTTGTGCACCATGCTCGCATCACTGTCAGCGCCCATTTCTGCTGCTCTGCATCACCTTCCTCACCAGGTCCATCATCCCCAAACTGCAGCGTGGGGTGATTGCTCCTCCATGCAACTCAGATGAGGGTGAGATGCCAGGAGGCAATAAATGGCAAATAGAGTGAACAGGGCCTCATATAAATAAATTAGTCTCCATGTTTCTTAAATTAATGATGCTGTTGATGATGACAAGCCAAGGTAAACCAGGAAGGCTCACCCTTGCTGAACAGGAGCTCACATCATGCTTTTTAGGTCTGTGAACTGGAAAATTAATATGAGGTTTTACAACCTCCTGTTGTGCTTGGAAGCAGAGGGCTGCGATGTGCTTCTCAGAAATACATAATTTCAAATTTATACTTGAAAAATATTGATTTCTTCAAAAGAACTTTTTTATGTCATATTAATGACTTTTGCCACACGCTTTATATAGGATCATAAGTCATCTTTACAGAAGGATATGATATTTTAAAATGTCACATTTAGGCAAATACTCCCCCAAACATCTCTAGAGCAGTGTGAAACTGTTATTACCATATGAGTTATTCACTTGCACGTATAAATCTACATTTCAAGTTGTTTTTTGGTACCCTGATGGGCTACTGCAGCTTTTTATTTCTTTCTCAGTCTCAATATAACATAATTTTAATTGAGGATAGTAAATTATCGTGCTAATTTGAGTTGTTGTCAGGTAGAGATTTACAAATAGCAGGAGGGGATCAACATCATTTGTTACTCGCTGCTGGGAAAGAGGCCTGGGAAGATGATGGTATCAGGAGAAGTAAAGAAAAGCAAATTATGTGTTGCGTGTGAATGACAAATGTGAAAGCTAGGAAAACAAATGGAGATGCATTCCTCTCCCTTTTTCAGAGGGAGAAGAATGCAGCACATGCACACAAAGCAGAGAGGAAAACAGCCTGTCCAAACTTGTCTGCCTCCCCCACTGACTACCCGCGCTTTCTCTAACCTGTCGGCCTGTTGCATGATATCATCCCTTTCACCGCTGATTATTTCAGTGACTATCCTGCCTAAAGCCAATGATATTCTGTCTTGTGTGAAAAGGAAATGTGAGCTTTGGTCCCCAGATGCGTCTGATATGTGCTTCACACTGTATTTCAAACATTATTAATATCTTTTACTCTGCAAAAATATCCACCAGTTTATGGGTATGTTAAGAAACAGGAAGGCCCAGCAGCTGATTTTTTAATGGCACGCAGTCTGTTATTCTGCTGCCTACCCAGCGGGTTCCTGTCTTCACCTGCCCTGATGTTCCTGTTTTTATTTCTTCTGCTGCTGGACCAGAAGGGGAATTAAACTTCTCAGCATTCTTCACTGGCTTTTGAATAACAGCTGTGATGGTTTGTTTGTCATTCTTATGGTTGTATGTATGCTGTGTGCATGAAAGGGAATGTTTTTCTTTTGTCTCTTTTCAGTCCTCCCCCTTATCACCAGGTGGTGACTCACTGGAACAGGTTGCCCAAGGAGGCTGTGGATGCCCCATCCCTGCAGGCATTCAAGGCCAGGCTGGATGTGGCTCTGGGCAGCCTGGGCTGGTGGTTGGTGACTGCACATTACAGGGGGATGGAACTGGATGATTATTGTCCTTTTCAACTCGGCCTATTCTATGGTATCATCAGCATTTGGTGCCTGTTTCCCTCCTGCACATGGAAATGAGCAGGCTACAGTGCTGTTTGCAAAATCCTGCCTTATTGCTTTCCTTCCTCCAATGATTTTCTAATGAAGAAATACAAGATCTGCAGAAAAGCTTTGCTCAACTCCGGTTGTGAGTCAGACACCCATCATGGTTTCAGTAAGGATTTGCTGCTCTTCTCACCGTCTCCTGCAATAATCCACATTTAGCCCTTATGTGCTGGAAGTGTTGTTGCTTAGGATATCGAAGACTCTTTGAAAGTCAATAAAGTTAATGGTGATGGGTGCACAATTCTCAGAAACCATCTTGTTTTTCTTTTGGCTGCTGCGTGCCTCTGATTTCCTCTGCGATAAAATTATCCTCTTACAAAGTTTTGTCTGATGCTGATAGCATGTCTGTGCCGTGCTGGTTGTTACAATCTGTCAGACCACCATCATTCTGCAGTTTAGCAATTAAAGCCTTTTTCCAGTTGCTTGTTGCTTTTCTGCCTCTCTGGGATCACTGGTGCTTGTTGAAGTCACGCAGCTGTTTTCTTGCATCCCACCCCTAAGCACTGTATTGTCTGCTGATTTGTCCCTGTGATTTCTGTTCCACATGGCTGGAGAAGCTTCCAGCCAGCGGTGCTATGTTGTGGTTGGGGTGTTTTGCACGCATGCTGTTATCTGTGCATGTAGTCATAGGTTTTGGTCTGTGGAGAAAACACTCTCCTGATTTTGCTTGTTCAGTATCCATAGGTGTGGAGCTGTGCTCTGGGTGGTTGTGCTGCAGCATTCTTTATTTTCCCATTAATCTGAGATTTAAGCAAGTCGTTGTAGTCTTTCTCTTCAGGATCCATCATATAGATTCTTTTTGTTTGCCTTCTTATTGATGCAAATAAACAACTGGAAGTAGTACCCACTTTTATCTATTCGCCGACTGTAAAATGTTAGCCAGGATCTTATCTCATTTTGTGCAATCAGCATCTGCCTGATGCTTCAGATGGACAAAAGCCACTCAGTTGGAATTTCCTTCCTATTTTAGACCTCTGCTAATTGCTCCTTGATTGTTCTTCTGGGTCCCTGTGGATACAAATGGGCAGTTAGACGTTTTGATGCTTATTAGCACACGCTGGTCTACTAATTCCATGCAAACTGTTAAACCTGCTTGGGAAGATTAGAAAGAGAGTAGCAGATGTATTTTTATGTGCTGGGGTATGTGCCTGATTTGAAAAAAAGAAGAGAGATTATGTACAATGTAAGAACTGTGTTAATTTCCCTTTCATCTGTTTTTGATTACTTTGGGAAGCTGTAGCACTTTTCTCAGTGTGTATCTCAGGGATGACCAAGGATTGCTGTTATGTAGAAGTACAGGTTGATTTCAGTGGGAAACTCTGTGGGATCCTCTCCTAACAGACCCACGGAATAGATTTATTCTGGAATGAAGAGTGAAACGTGGAGAAATGTCTCCAATAACTGCTTGTTATGGCGGAGAGTGACATTTTGGAAACAATAATGATGGGAAATGACAAAGAAACATGTGAAGGACTGTGTAAAAAATCAAAGGAGGGAGAACTGAGTAGGATATCCTGGTACTGTGGAAGCAATTGTGCTTTTGGACCATCTTTTGCCTGCATCGCTTGATGTTTTGCTCATATTTAAACTCTCTCACCCTCCCTTCCTCCCTTCCTCCCTCCCATATTTTGGCTTTGCCTTAGTGTGATGCTTTGGCTGGGGTGGAATTCCAAACTTTATGGTAAACTTAAACTAGTTTCAAAGTTATAAATACAGGCTAACACATGAATGTCATTTTTCCTCTGCTAATGCACATCCTCAGAGTGAATTTTGGTAGCTTTACAAAAATGCCAGTAGAAATTGTTCAAAGGAAGTGAAAACATCATTATTCTTCTGGGAAATAGGAAACATGCTGGTATCGAGGCAGATACGTCTTTTGTTTAAATGGTCCAGCCAGCCCAACAAAGTGCAGAAAGAAGGTCTTTAGAATATTTGAAGTCTTGGCTTGTGATGGTTGATATGTGAGCAGGAAGGGAAGTTCTGTGTTTGTTTCTCTTTCAACACGAGGGCTTTCTGTTGAAAGTGATGAGAGCTTCAGTGTTGCCGAGGATGAGGTTCTGTCCACAGAAGGTCAAGGGGAGAAAGACTCTATTGTCTGCCTGCATCCTGTCTCATTTCTGGACTAGGAGACGCCAATGAGAAACACCAGCCTGTGGCCCAACAAACACAATTATTGTGCACCGCGTCTTCATTTGGATGCCACGCTCAGTTAATAACCAGATCTCTGCCATGCTTCTTTATTGCTTAGGTTGAAGGAGAAAGCGATTAAACTTAATAGGTATTGCCCTTGCTTTAAGGCCACTATACATTTAAAGTTCCCAGCAAAAGTGATTAATATTAATAGAAGTCGCGAGTCCTAAACAAAGACATTTGTAAGCCAAGTAATCCACAACGTGTCCTTTTCCTAAAGATAAATTATTTCTATGCTTATACATCCACAAGAACATAAATTTCCTTCTCCACGGGGTCCATTCTCCCAGCTTCAAACAAGCAGTGAACTTCCTTCTTTTTAAATCTGCGGATGTCCCTTCTCCCACAGTATTCCTCAGGCAAAGCTATAAGATCACCTGTAACTGTGATCTTTTTTGGAGATGTTAACACCTTTAATTTCAAGACAACCAAGAATTTGAACTACAAATTTCGGAGCTGTAAGTAGTAAATAATGTAAATAGTGCTGATGAAGCAGCGGGCACGGCTAGCTGGCCGTACGATACTCTGATATTCGCAGAGATTTATATTGTTATTAGAAATATGATGATGTCAACATCTTAGCACAGCATCAATATCAGCTCCGCAGTGGCATCAGCACTGCTAGTTAGACTCCTCAAAAAAACTATCAGCACTGTGCTCAGATGTAGCTGTAAGAACTTTGAATCATTATAGACAAGGTTTTGATTAGAATTAGTGTCATGTTTTCCCATTGTAAATCATTTTCCACTTACCTGCCAGTCAAGCTTGGCTTGGTTGGCCGCTGCATGGGAACAGATCAATTTCTGCATAGAATTGAGAGAAAAATTGCTTCTAATTGTTTTCTGGGGGAGCCATTAGATCACCTGCTGAAACCCAAGCCTGTACAGCCTTGGTGCATTTCCATGAATAACCAGTTTCAATACTTTAGTGACCCAATTATTTTAGTTCTCGGAAAAACGAACAAGTAACTTCAACTCTCCCCAACTTCCCAAGGACAAAAAGCCAAGCACTGACGTATATTCTTTCTGTTGTCAGAATGATTGCAAGATACCAATCAGTCAGGGGCAGAACTCTACCCTCGGCCAGGCTGGCTTGTGCCGAGCAGGAAGAGAAACAGCATGAAGCCAGGTTATGTAGCAAGGGGAGTGGGGGACTCTTCTCACAGCTTAAAATCTCAACATGGTAAAAGGTGAAACCTTGGGCTACAAACTGTAGACAGTGCCAGGAAGCTGTACTTCTTCTTTTGAATGTGAGTGTTCTGAGTGTGTCCAATTTCCATCCACTAAATTGTCACTGTACCTTTCTCCTAATGCCACCCTCCCCTAATATGAAACATTACCATCTGTGTTTGTTACTGTGTGTATTTGTCCTTAGCCCAAATCACAAAGCACATCTCAGTGAACTCCACACAGAAATAAGGGTTTTATTTTTCAGCTCTTAGATCCTTGTAATTTCTTCCCAGTGTTTCCACAGTCTTCTCAAAGTGAGGATGCAGAGATTGAAGGTGATATTTCACAGTGGTTTACCCAAAGTTGCAGTGTAAGTAGCAGGTGGCCCTTCCTGTCTGTTGGGGTTTTGGGGGAACCAGGTAAGGGCAGTCCCCCACTGGAGAAAATGTGGCAACAAATGGCCTTAATGTTATTTTAGGCAATATGTTCTCTCTGTACAGATATTGACAAAAAGGCCATTAAAAATTACTAGCCATCAGGAAGGTTACTGAAGGAAAGCAAATATCTATTGATTTCTTGCTCTACAATTATGCTATTCATCCTATTTAGCAATTGCAGTTTTGGTGTGGTATCTCTTGTGAGGGCAATTATCAAACCAGTAGAATGAATTATGTGGCCAGGAAAATCCTTCGGAGGTTTGGATGAGGAGATGGAAGGAGGGATGGGACTCCATTGTCTCTTTGGTGTTTGATGGTGTCTGATGACCATGACCACAAAACCCCTGATTCCTGGCTGTGCAACAAAATGCTCTCATTTCTAGATGTGTGTGTGTGTGTGTGTGTGTGTGAACGTTCAATGTGTGCCACAAGAAAGAACAAGACTTTCAAGATGGATCCTGCTGAGCAAGAAAGAATAACATCTTATATTTTTTTTTGTCCTGTTTTTCATCTGCTGTTACTGCAGTGGAGTCTGTTCTCATTTTTCTTTTCTCCTGCGGTTTAACACCAAAGCTCAGTGTTTTAGGATCTTTGCACTACATGTTGTGTTCTTTCTCCCTGTCATTTTGAAGCAGCTGGTGATCTCCTATACCACCAGTTTTGCCTTTTGAACACTGAAATAGTCATGATAAGGATTTAGTACAACTTCTCGTTTCTCTTCTTTTATATATATATAATTGGTACTGAGCAAGCAGATAGAATCAAAACAACATCTCTAACGTCACAACTTGATGAAATATGTAAAGAAAACTCCCAGAGGCTGCTGTAAGCACAGTGCAATGGAGAGCACTCTAGATCTGCTTCTGGAGATTACAGAACCTGCTTAAAGGGTGACAGTGAGTTTGTACATAGAAATACCTGCTTCTCTCATTTTGCGTCCTTTCAAAGCAATGGAGATTAAAAGTGTCACAAAGTCTTGGTTACCAGGCTGCTGGGATACATACAAGCCCTAAAGCAATGGAAATTCTTGGGCAAGATCTTAATTTGCTCAGGAATAAAAGTTGTCAAGAGGAAATGAATGAAACGTGAACCTCGCTCTGCTGGAGGGCTCTGCTCAATGGCCACCCTGCCCAGCTGCAGCTCTTACCGTTTGTTTTGTCCTTCATATTGTTTTTCATTTTGTAAAGATCTGTCTCTTTATTAAGCTGCTAATTGGCTTCGATCATTCAGACCTTTGTTCCATCCCTGTTCCTGACCCCTGACAGTGCCTCTTCTTCACTTTCATCCTCATCTGGGGTCTTCATGCCCCCAAAACCGTAACCCTATATTAATATCTGCTGGCATTTCTCTTAATTCTGTCCTATTACACACTTCTGAAGCCCTTTTCACTCACTTTTCTTAGAGTGATCAGTAACGATTGGCTTCCACACGCTTCAGTTTTATCATACAGGTTTTAGACATGGGTAAAATAGGTCATGGAGAAGTCACTTTGCTCAGCATCACAGACAGAGATGGCACAGTTTAAAAAGCACCGTAATCTTTGGTGGTGCTGAGCATCTCTGCTGTTTGCAGACTTCATTTCTCACTCTTAGCAGCCAGAATCAAACTGTGGTGGATTTAATATCCCTGCACTCATCCATTTCTTACGCATTGATGTGAATGAAGCATTTCAGTTGCTCTGTGCTTACAAAATGGCCAGCTGAAGTTAGCATGCTACTGATCTGAGTGCTTCAAAGATGAGCTAAGGAGTGTGAGATAACATATAATCTCCTTAGATAAATATCAGTGTCCCAAGTATGCAGTGCCATCAACGCCAGGAAAGCCACTCGTATCATTTTGGCCGTTTCTGCTTCATCTTGTTTCAAGTTACTTGAATGCATTTATCACAACTGAGTTGAAATTCGCCACTTCAGTACTGAACCCTTTAATGGCTTTTTCGTGTGACCAACGCAGCAGGGGTCTTGTTTTGATGTTCCACAAGAAGGATGCATAAATGCAGATGCCGTGCTCCTGTCTTTTACTTATTCTTTTGAATTGAATTCATGAGTTTTCATGTCAATACAAATTAGATTAATAGCTGGAAGAAACTGTTAGCTTGTTTCTGGTGTTTGCTCTTCCTTTTTAGTTCACTAGACCTGATTATGCAACTGTTGACAAAGGGAAACTAAAAAAAATCCATCGCAATTATGCACATTTTCTGCAAGGCTTGAAAAGGCGATCCAGAAATCAGATGATAAACTGGTTAAGCAGATGTGTTAAGAAATGGCAAGGAAACCAAATTCCTGCTTTTAAACTGTCAGGCGACACACTTGCTGTAAGAATGCCATCAAATGAAACAGTGAAAGATTCTCCATCTCCTAAAATGCTCAGCTACTACTTTGAGATGACCAGGAGAGATAGTCCCTTGGCTTCAGTAGATGCTTGACCAGACTGGGTGGAATGGGATGGGCAGGTGACTGCAAGGCATTGAAAGCTGTTCCCTCTCCCCCTGCTTCAGTGCAATGAGTCATGGTGCCTAATTGCAGCAGGTTGGGTGTGCTAAGAAGACAAATGTTGAACACCACATACAGCAAGGAGGAGGCGAGTGGTTTGTGGATCTGGATGCTGCAGAGAGGCAAGAAACAGGCACTGTTCATCCTTCTCAGTTAAAAGCAAAAAAAAACCAAACCAACAAAACAAACAAAAAAACCCCAAAACTTGTTTGCAAATAGTCAGCACTTGCCCATTAAAAAGTAATATGTGGCAAATCTTGTCCCAGTGTGGCACTCAGATAATGAGCTCATTCGCCAGAGGTTTCATGTTGTGGTCAGGGAAAATGCTCCTCAATTGCTCCTCAATTAGGTCTCTGCTGCAGGAGGAGATGGGAGTTCATGAAAATTAATTTGTCTCTCTGATTGTTTCCCCTTCTGACCGTTTATAGTGTGTGACACTCTCCTACCAACTGCAGATTTCAATCCTGAGCTTTTTCCTGCTCCTTGTGTGTAACTGCTCTCCTCATTTCAAAGCGTGTCTTCAAGGTCTGTCGAGGAGAGCAACGGTGTCTGAGCCAGACCCTGTGCTGGGATTCACTCAATGGAAAAGACATGTGCCCATTCATGCATATTTGATGCATCACTTCTAAAAATAAAAGGATGGTTTTATCTAAGAACAATGTGTTTCCCAGTCTAAGTCAGAAATAAATCAGCTGACTGCTATTCCAAGCTGTTATGCACCTTTGACTGCGGCATATTTTTCCTATGCAGTACCTGCTGGAAAGAAAGGAAAATGGTTCTCAGCTTGTTGAGTTTTCTCAGATGTAACTTAGGGTGCTGGAACGACCTTAAGGGAATGATGGATGATGGGTGTCCCAGATCCTGTGAAAAACCCTGTAGGACACAGCAAAGCCATGGAAAGTAAGGCTTGTTTCCCACCCTTGAGGAACAGGGTGGTGGCATCCCCAGGCAATGGGGAAAGTACACAGTGATGGGTTGTGCTGTAATTAAAAGAATTCATCTCCCCTTCCTGGGATGCTGCCTGCCCTGGCAGAAAGGCATTGCTACTGGAGTGATCTGAATGAATTGGGAAGGAAAGGGAAGGTTCTCTGTGTCTGCAGAGGCAGATGTTGCCATTTTTCTGTGTGAAAGTGAGCTCTGCTGGGCTGAACATCAGAAATTCAGGCTGAAATTCTGCATTAGAATGATTCCATGAAGCAGGATGTATTAGGGGCTGGATCCAGCCTTTTTCCTGGATTGTTATTTCTCACTCTCTCTGAATGTATGTGTGCCCTGGTCTATTTCTTGTAATCGTTAGAGAGAGGCTTTTTCTGTTACTGTTTTCCTGTGGTTCTGGGGTAACTTGTAATCCCTCTCAGCCCACATAAAGGCACTTTCATGCTTGCTGTCCCCATAATGATGCCTCCTGTTATGCAGGAGCTACTTTCTATCTCCTGTTGTATTCTACTCTTTGTGGAGGAATTGATATTGTTCATTTGCCTGTAGCACATTGCTATAAGGAAATGGGATGGAGGGTCTTCCTTTATGAGACTCAAACTTCTGCCTTCTTAATAAGAGAGAAATAGATGCAAGGTCTTCTGTGCATTGAGAGAAGGGGAAGAAGCACAGAAGCAGTATTCTTGCCCTCCATATCCTATATGCTGGCTTGTCTGCTATACCTGATTTCCTTTCACCTGCACAAAGGCAATGGGCTGATCTGTGCCTTTATTTGCACAATAAATGCAGGTATTTCTAGTAACTGTAGCTTTTATTCCATTTTGTTGCTTTTTTTGGCTTGTTTTTAAAACATTTAGCACATTTCTCCTCTGTCTGACATCTCAGTTGAGCCTCTGGTCTTGATTATTCCAATGCAATTTTGGATAGCCCCAAAGGAAAGAAAAAAATAGTTTATTGGGGCTGGTTAGAGCAGCAGAGTTGAGAGAGTGCAGTGCTGGAATGACTGGTGTGCAGTTTAGAAGGTTGCTAGACAGGGCTGTAAATTATGTCGTGTGTGGTTCATCAATTATATAGATAAAACTGTGAAGGAGAGTGGTTTGTCAGAAAAGATAAGAAAAGAGGGACTGAACCTAGATATATGTTCTGTGCTGATGATCTGGTCGTTTTTAGAAGTGAGAGGAGTCACTTGTGGAAGCCACTTAATAAATTTAATGACTATTGGAAGGGACAGGATAAAAAAGAGCTAAGATAAAACGTTAAGTGTGCTCCCAATTGCAAAATCAGTGCCACTTTGCTAAGTTTGCTAATGGTTGTAGGTGTGGTCTGGAGATAAAGAAAAGGTCAGGGTTACCTTGTTCTGAATGGAAGGGGCCAAGGCTGGGGGCTGTGCTGTCATCCCAGATCCCTCATGCTCCCATGCAGTGCGGTTGCTCAGGTGATTAGCATGCAGATGTGGCAGTATCAAGCACACCCCTGGCATTAGATGTAAAGAGGCACAATAAGAGCATTTCTCTGCACACTTTTAGCATTTCTTCTTTGTTTAATATGGAAGGAGGGAGGAATGAGGGAAAAACAAGTTGAGCATCCAAAAAGATGCAATTAAATCTTGAACACTGAAATAAGCATGGGCTGGATCTGCTGGCATTGCATCTCTTCCTTTACTCAGATGTTCCCTTCACTTTGTGCCCCTTTGCAGTGGGGAGGTGGCAGAGCCCCCCTTCCCCAAAGGTAGCTGTGCAGAAAGCAAGAAACAAATACCCACTTTGGCTGTGGCCCTGCTAACATTTTTCTATAGCAGAAGATGAAATGACTTCCTCTATGTCAATGACAGAAAGTCCTCCGAGCTGTGTTAGAGATGCACCATGTGCAGGTGCTGATGACAAGGACAGTTTTTCTTCACTGCGTTCCTCTACAGCTTTCAGTAAAGGGAAGGTCCTTTGGGAAGGGGATGAAAGGAACCTAGCTTAAAACATAACATGGGGACTGGGAGAGCAGGAAGAATAACATATGCAATTGTCTTTTTTTGTTTTAATAGTCCGCCCATCCTCTGCTCAAGAAATTGATGGATGGGATAAGTGGGGTGCTTCATCAAGGCCCTAACCAGTCCCTAGCACCAAAATAAAACCCTGCAATCTTAATCTTAAGATTGGTCATTTGGAGAGCTCGTGATGCTGAAAGCTGAGCTCCTTCTGATGGGGCACAGCACCTTGTTCTGGCTATCAGTGTGCTGTGCCTCCTGCCATGGCTGTAGGGGTGGCTTTGTGGCAGGGCTGCTGAGGTGCTCCAATGTTGTCCAGCTCACAGAGCCTCACAGAGCAATCCAAGGGGGGATTTTCATTAACAGAAAAGATGTTGGACAAAATTCACCTCTGCGATACATCCACATGACTGCTGGAATTCTACCAGGTTACATCCTCAGTCAATTTGGTCTATTATTTGATTTTGTAAATTGTATCAACAGTATTTATTTTCATTTTTTATACGAAACCAGATCGTTTCCCCTTTCCATAACTTATTGCTGACAGAAAGCTCTCACACGGCAAAGTTTACCTTTCATTTGTTCCCATGTAATAACCCATCAGGTCTGCTGAGAAATACTGTGTTTCTTATGCAGTGTCAACACCTACTTCCATTTACTCTTTCTCTTCAGAAAACACAGTGCAAATCCCAGATGCAGCAACGTGCTGCTGTCCTTGACCCAGTGGAGTGCTAAGAGAAAGTAATTAAAGGAAACACATTGATGAGGATTTAGGGCACAGCTTTCCTGAAGGCTGGAGGTCTGAATAATTTTTGGAATGCTTAATTTTGTTTCTTAAATCCACTTTGTGTGGCTTTGAAAGCTGTGCTTTCTGCTCTGCAATGAGCTGTTCATTTGGGATGAAGTAGGTGAGACTTTGGAGATTGCTTGCAGACAGTCAAATCTGTGCAGAACAGCTTCCTCTTCTAAGCTGGAGACTTGTTACAGCTCCTTATTCCGCAGAAATGCGGGGTATCTGATCCTAACCACCTGCCATGAGGATCTGAGGAGTGGATGAGAACTTGGATAATGCAGGAAAGGTAATGGAAGAAGGATGGCGTTGTAAAAGGTTTGGGTAGGGAATAAATACTGCAGGGCTGTCTGTTATGAAAATGCTTTGTTGCCACTAATAAGACTCAGAAGACATGTAAGGGTGCTATTATAGATAAACAGTAAGTGTTAGTTTTGTGTTTCTCATTCCAAATGCTTCAGTTCTCACTTTTGAGAGCATTGAGTGAAGCAGACAATGTGTAGTGCCTGGGTAATGGTGTTTGTGCACCTTGATGCCAAGCATCAGGTCATCAATGTCTGCCATTAGTATTTAAGGAGGTGGCCTGGCAGCAGGGGAGGCAATTCAGAGCACACCCCAGGAGTCTCTGCTTGCCCTGCATAATGTCATTTCCAGCCCAACTGGGACCAGCTCTACATTGTCTTTGTCTACTATATTTATAATGTGTAATTTATGTCTTTAATACAGTTTGAAAGCTGAAGTATTACTTGCACTGAAGTCCGGGTTTTAAAAGTCCCTCAAGCACTTAAGCAGTTAACATTGAACAAAACGTATGTTGGCAAGAGGTACCAAATTGCATCAGTTTAATTCCCACATGGCTGGATTTCTCCTGGTTCAGCCAAAGTAGCACAGAGTGTGTTTTTTAGAATCTTCTCCAGTTCACTTTTTCATTAGTTTGTTTTGGATTTGAGCCCACCAAAATCCCCACAGACCGTAAGCTGGGTTGTGCAGCTGTTTATATTGAATTTCTGGCCTTTTTGTAGAGCAGGTGATAAGAAGCCATTAGTTGTGTAGCTTAAGACACATCAGTAAATGTAATACTTAATATGAACATATTTCCATGCAGTTGCATTGAATATTATGTGTACTTACAAACCCTTGTACAGTCAGTGGAGGAAGGAGTTGCTTGATGCCATCAGGGTGTATCAAGGCACAGATGCTTCGTGGTGAAGGTTCAAACAGACCACTTGATTCACTGGAAGACCAGTGGCCATTCACCTGAATTGCAGACTTTGTTCTGCATTCCTCAGAGCTGTTGTATTTAGTGGGTGAGTGGGCATCTCCCAGTTCAGAGGACTTGGTCATTTTCTGTTGCCTGTTTCCAGAGCACTGGTCTGGCTGGTGGGGCTCTGAGCTAGAGGACCTGATGTCTGGGTCTGCATGTGTGCATGTGGCATTGGGCAAGGGGAGGAGTATCTCCACACACTGCTCTCTCTCCATCACACTGTATTCTGAAGTCTTCATCTGAGTGGACCCAGGACAAATGAGGATGTCTGCTTTAGAGACAAGCTTTATTTTTAAGCATGCTTTGATGATACTTGGGAATACTCAGGAAAGATTGAAGTTCATGGCATGGCTGCTGAGTAGATTGAGTCTTATGGAACACTGGAGCCTGTGGGAGGAGAATATTTGATGGAGGAGACCTTGTATTAGGATTTGCAGCTTAAATCTTTAGAACAGCCCAGCCAGCGTGTTCCCTGTTTGCTAAAATAGGATGGATGTTTCCATTTCTTGGGATGGTATTAAGAGGAAAAAATCCAATAACTATGAGCATCTCAGGTGCTGGTGACACAAACTTATCCAGCAATTTGTGCAGTTCTCTTGGCTTTCTACAGCCAGTTAAGTAGAAAAGTTTTCACGTCTTGCTGGTTGGTTTTCTTTCTTTTAATTGCACATCATGCAAAGAGAAGAAGTGTTAGATCGACGCTCTGGACAGGGAAACAATGATGTTGCTTGTTCTTTTCACTCTCCTTTATTTTCTTTTAACTTTTGTTTAGCTAGTCATTTACTAAGTGTTTGTGCAAGACAGTCGATAACGTGGCAGGAAGAAGAAAAGTAGAAATTATTGAATGCTGAAGCTTTTAAATAAATCTATTGACTGTAGGACAGTTCTCTGCTGCTGTCATGATCTTCAACGAGGAGTATTTCACAAACTCATCCAGGTTTATACAGAGCAATTATCTCAATTCCTTTGCATAAATCCCAGCTGTTGATTTATAAAAACTACTTTAGAATGAGCACCACTGTTGGGAACAACTCCAAAACAAGTAAATATTTAGTGATATTTCTGAATCACAAGGACAGATAACCCACATCTAAATATTTTAAGCCATGTTCGTGATTTTTGATCCAATCCTGTTATGTAGGAATGGGATGAAGAGAACTGACACAGAATACTTTCACTTCTGGTTTGTCAGTATTGGCAGCTGGAGATAGTATTTCTATTGGGCAGTAACACTTGTCAGGGGTTCAAATTCAGCTGGGCTGCTGGAGGGATACAGGTTGGAAGGGCTGTCAGTGCTGCTACAAGGTCTGCCCGCAGTGGGCTTTGGAATGTTCCATGTGTTGGGACATGAGCAACCACGGCCCTGTGACCATCCAATAGCGGTTCCCTTTAAGGGGAAAATCCATTCAGCCTGCCAAACATGGGATACTGGTGTAGGAAAACCTACTTCCTTCCCCTGGTGCCCCACAGGAGAAGGTCCCCAGCTCCCCACCTCCTTCCTCGGGCACCACAAAACTGCTTCAAATGGTTCAGCTTCAGGAAAACAGTCAGAATACATTTCTACTTAGTCTAATGAAACCTCAGTGCTACTGATAGGTGTTTAGCACAGTTAAAATGTCTTCTCTATGTAGAAGACGCTGCTATATTTTTAAGTCTTTGTGTATTTCCCTTTCCAAAGAGTCTTCATTTTACTTCTCTGTGATTCTCATTCCTTAAGTAACTCTTATTCCATGTTCAACTTTGTTACCTTATTTTCTGCATGCTTCTGAAATTTGCATTGTTTGTTACAGTTTCCTAATCAAACTTTAAAACATCTGTGTATTTAATGAGCAGTACTGGCAGTCTTAACTATTCAGTATGGCCGGATGATGAAAACATTTAATTTTCTCAGTGAGAGATACACAAGACAAAGCTTCGCTTAACAATGGCGCCATTAAATTGAAGTGGTCTATAGTTTTCCCAGACAACAAGGAGATGTTTTTTAGTTTTTGAAATTACATCTTCGATGGCGAAAGTGGAGGCAACCGAAAACTAAATCACAGCCTGGGAAATAGCTTTAAAATTCATGATCAGCCTTGTATTTGCAGCTTCTCTCTATGGCAGGTAATTCAGGCTCTTACATCTGCCCTTTAGTTCTGGAGAGTTTCTCATGATTCATGGCATGAGCGCTTGGGAAAGTATGCCCACTTTGTTGGTGGATGTTTGCATGGCTATGAACAGGGCTTCTGTGTGGAGTCTCAGAGTCTGGGTTGCAGTGCGTTGGTATCTTTTTAATAACGATCAGAAGAAAAAGGTCTGTGAGGGTTCTACCTAATTTGGAAGCAGGAATAATTGTCCAGTGATTGGGATGCAGCAGCCCTTTGGTGCTCACAGCTCAGCTGCAATTGTGCACCAGATCCTGGAGTGGTTCAGCAGCCTGCTGCCCTGAAGCTTTGGGGTTCATTAAATGACCTCAGAGCAGCTCAAACCTGCTTAGGTTTTCCGAGGAGGTTGTTTCCTTGCTGTTGTTAAAGGGGCTGAGTAAATAGGCTGAAAACCTCAGTGGTAGGTGTGAGTGGAGAGCTTTTGTTATAAATATTGTTTTAGCTTTGTTGTTAGGGAGCCTTGGAGTGTCTGGTGGAGCTTCCACCAGACTGACTGTGGGGGAAGAAATAGGGGCCTTGTACAGTGCTGTGGTCTCATCCACTGCTGTCTTGTCCCTCTAGATGCTGAAATTTCCCACTCGCCCTAATGGCTCTGAGACATGAAAACTCAACAGAATGAGCATGAGACTCTTGATTTCATGGTGACCACCACAATGATTATTACTGCTTTTGCTAATAAATGGGGTTGGTTTTGTTTGGTGCATTAAGAAAACACCTGATTTATTACACTGTAACTTCTCGGATAACAGAGACACAGTTTTGTCCTGAACTGGCCGAATTTCTCCAGCACCCATGGCCTTTTGTGCTCCTCAAACATCTCAGTGTTGTTTGATACCACAAACCATTGCTGAATTACAGATTTTTGCCTCTGAGCATTCACTAACAGAATGGGTTATTTTTTGATTTTGTTTTGGCTTTGATTTGATTATTTCCCTGTACTAACATGACATCCAAAAAAGAACAAGTAACAAATATGGTGGCAAAAGAGGCAATCCAAAGGGATGGAGGAGACCTGGCCAGCACAGCCCAAATCAACTGTTCATTCCCAAGAGAAATGACACCATTTCCTCTGCATTTGATACAGACCAGCACTGCTGCCAACATGAGTTAATTCCTGATGTGAAGGACTGTCCTAACGATGTGAGATGGAAGATTACTGCAAAATGTCAATGGGTTTTAAATCAAGGAAGTTGTATTTGCAAGAAAATCTGTTTTAATGACTGGCATCCTGTAACATATGGTCTTGGACTGATCAATAAGAGTAATATGAGTTCCTCTGGGGAATATCCTGACAAGCTACTAAATTGTTGATAAGAAGTGGTAGGGCTTTGATTAAAGTGATTGAAGCAATCTGGAGTAATTGTCCGTTTGATATGGGTCCTTCAGACTTTGTCCCACGGCTGTGATTGCAGCATATCCAACAGTTTGCTGTGCTAGCGTGGGTTGGTGCTTGGACAGCGATCTCCTGTACTATAGCAAATGATGTAAGCACTGTTTCACAGTGCAGATTTTCTTCTCATTTTGTTTTTGTCTATTTCTCTTTATCCTGCTTCTCTTAAGTGTTTCACTGTCATTATAATGCCAATTAAAAACCAATTCCGAGACCTTGAGATAGTTTTATGAAGTGATACTTTGTTTTCCAGGCAGTCTCAATCAAAACCTAAAGTAAAACTGCGTGTATTTGTTTTCTTTGCACCTGATTCTTTCTGGTCTCTAAGGCAACTTTCTGCCATTGTGAAGAATCCTTAAAGTGTTGGTGGTTTCCAACATTTTCACTTGCTGGAAGACCAGAGCAGTTAAATGGCTTTAGGAGCTTTATTTGAACCTCCTATTGAATTATTTGTCCTTTATTTACAAGTATTTGCTACACAGAATCACAGAATGGCCTGGATTGGAAGGGACCTCAAGGTTCATGAATCTTCAACCCCCCTGCCAGGCAGGGCCACCAACTTCCCCATTTACCAGCCCAGACTGCTCAGGGTCCCATCCAACCCAGCCTACAGACCCTCACTAAAAGTATGCAATACTTGGATTTTCTCTGGAGACTTCTTGTTAGGAGTACTTACAGTCCCATACTATGGGATAGTTCCGTATCTTCTCTTTTGCCTTTGTCTCTTTGTTTCCTGCTCTGCAGTCCCACCACTTCCATCTGCAATTAAGCAGACCTGGAAGTGGAAGATAGGTCTGAAAAGTTTGTCAGCACACATGGCAGGAGGAGGGACACCCCTGGTCCCTTCTAGGCACAGAGCGACAGCTTCAGCAGTGAACTTAATCCATGTTTAATCCAATCTTCCAAAGCTAAATATTTCTTTTGATGTTTAGAGAGGAAAATATGTCATCTGTCTAATTCTTTTTGTCAGGGGAATATATCATCCAGTGATGAAGCCTTTTCTGTGTCAGAAGGTCTCCATCACCCATTACTGGAGCATTTCACATCCTTCTGCATCCACCTCTTTGCCCTTTCTGTCGTGTCAGTGCCAGGCTGCCTGCAGTACCATGGTTTGATGTACAACTGGCAGCAGGATGGCACTTGTACAACCTGAAGTAGCTGTATTTCTAAACTATTTGTTTTCCTACAGCTTAGGGAAATCAGCTGTTCATAACATCATTGGTGCCAGTTGTATTTCCCCATCTAACTAAGACATTCCCATTTAACTACAACAGGGGAGGTTTAGGTTGGAAATTAGGAGGAAGTTTTTCATGCAGAGGGTGGTGACTCACTGGAACAGGTTGCCCAAGGAGGCTGTGGATGCCCCATCCCTGCAGGCATTCAAGGCCAGGTTGGATGTGGCTCTGGGCAGCCTGGGCTGGTGGTTGGTGACCCTGCACGTAGCAGGGGGTTGGAATGAGATGATCATTGTGGTCACCCAGGCCATTCTGTGACTCCATGAAGTAAATAAGTCCACTGACTTCAGGAGAATCATCTCTGTTCCCATTGAACTTTTGGGGAATCTGGTTCTGGGCACTATCTGCAGCCACAAGCAATGATGATAGATGCTTAGTTGACAGTTGTTGCTTTTTCCTTTGGGAACACAATTGGAGCATCTTTCTTTTACTGTTTCAGTTGAGTTTTTCTGTTGTTGGCTTTTATACATACCTTTTATTTCTTTTAAACCTGTATCTGAAGTGCTTTCATGTTTTTCCTTTTCATTTCTGTAGCTCTTTCTGTTGGACAGGAAGAGTAGGATATTTCCTGACTCCCCCAGTATGCTGAAGTTGCTGATCTTGTCTCCTGTTGAGAGAGCACAGGAGAAATAGCTGAAAGAACAGCATGGAGATACTGAGAGTTATGCATCATCAATTCTATTGTTTGCTATGGATGATTTGTGGTATGGGCCAGCAGCTCCGTACGGATCACAGTGCTCCTAGGCAGGCCATGCACAGCTCTATGGAAATCATACTAAGGTTGTTAGCTTTCTTTTTCTTTTCCATTGTACTGTGAGCAAAGTAATGCAGCTTTCAGGTAAGGAGAGGTTAGGTTTTCTCCCAAAAGCTGAAGGGAAGAACTTCCCAGCAGTCACTACTTCTGTTACAGGCTTGAAATTAAAAGTAAGCAAGAACTAGGGTAATGTTTTATTTACAGTCAAACCTTTTGTTTCTTTCTTTTCTTTTTTAAGATAGAAAAACAGTCCAAAATACAATATTTAGGAGTTTGTGTGGACTTTCTCATGCAAAGACTCCTCTCCAGTGACTATATTCATATTGATCTTTTTTTCCTCATGCAATTGCACAACTGAGTATGATCCCCATATCTACTACAATTAGCCGAACCATTTGCATATTCCTGACACTAAAATGTTTTGACCTTAACTTGCAGCCTAACTTTTGTTATTTGGAGGCACGTCAGTACAGTGACATTTAGAGCTGTCTTGCTTTGGTCACTTTTTGCTCTTTATTGATCAAAGCTGCCATACAGTGGGTAGGTCAGTCTCCTCAGCTATATATTGTATTATTACTCGTGATAAGAGAGCATCCATTGGTGCTATTACTGATATTCATCTTTAGCACATTAAAATGCAAATTTTAAGGTGTGCGGCAGATAGAAATCTCTGCACCTTAAAGCACTGAAAAGCCTGGCTAATTATGACTCCAACTATTTTTCAGATAAGTGAGCAGTAAGTCATTATAAAACTTGTAATGTGAATCCTTTTATTTCCCTTATCCCGTGACTATTGAGCCGCACAAGGTCTCATGAGGCCCTTTTTTTGCTCCCAGAGTTGGTGCCTGGGAGTTTATTCTTGACTGCAGAGGAGAAAAGAAACAAAGCTAAGAAAACCAACCCAAAGGGCCTATTTATTGTCTCACACTACGTGAATATTTGCAGCCCGGTGATGCGTAGCTTGTGTCAACAAGGCCAAAGTTGAAGCTTGTCCTGTGCAGCTCTTTTGGCTGCAGTTTTTTGGATAGTCCCAACTTCTCTCATCCTCAGTATGACCCTAAAGATTCATGCCATTAAACATGACCCCAGGACCGACCAGAGTTCTTCTCTAGCAGAGAGCTGCCCTCTGTGGACAAACCCCATCAAACACTGCCTGAAACCCCTCTGTATATCAGCACATCAGGCAAAGATCCTCTGCAGATTCCTGCCCCAACCACATAACTCAGCTGTGCTGTTTTGCCAGTGAATACACCAGCAAAAGAATGTGGCTTTGGTAGAATTCAATTGGAAGTGGCCAGGATCAGTTGGGTGATGACATTTACGTATGGCTGAAATTCAGTTTTGATACATGTGAATGCTCAGTGGGCAAAGAATACTGTAGATTTTGTTCTATCTGAATTTACTCTTCTACTGACGTGTCTCTTGATCTGGTTGGTCTGGTATTTCTTATAGTTTTTTCCTTTTCAAGTGTGGATGGCCCCATTGTATTGCAGTCTACTGAATGCAGTCACTGTGATTAAATACACAGAGAAGATCTGATCTTATACCCTGGAACTTCTGAACTTCTCATTTGATTTGACACATTAATTTTTTCTCTTTTTCCAGGATTTAACTCTTTGGCCAAGAAATTAACTAAGTACCTGTTAAGCCAGGGGTAAGCCCAAGGCAATGTGGCAGAGTTGCTCTGAAATAAAGCAGGTCTCAATATTTGTTCCAAACAGCAGCAATAACTTTTCTTTGAGTTAAAGTTGAGCTAACTTTCTCCATGCCAGTTTTTCCTTTGCCTCTATTTGAAGAGCTCACCCCCAGCTGGCTTTGGAGATGTAACCAACATCTTTGAAAGACCATCATCCACATCAAAGGGAGAACAGAGACCAGTTCTGCTACCACAGGTTAAATATGAAAGCCTGCCAGGGGCTTTAATTACAAAAATGTACCTCGATGTACCCTGTCCGACTTGCATGCAGAGATAGGGATGAGCTACAGAGAGGCTCAGCAGATACCCCCTGAACAAGGTGCGAGCAGGGTGAGATTTTTAATTGAAAACAGCTTCTTGTACCACCTCTCGCTAAATTTGTGATGCAGAAGGAAGCAGTTCTGAACCCCTCGTTCCCCTGGGGAGTGGGTACCACGTGTTGGCAGCGTGTGTTTGGGATGCTCTCCCCCAGACATATTGCCTCTGCTGTGGGGATTTGGTGGGAGCTGGAGGGCAGCAGGTAACTGCTCCTCAGCCACAAAATGTTTGAATTTACCTAATAATGATGAATTTGGCTTTGCAGTCTTGGAAAGGCAGTCCTTCCCAAACCAGGGGGGGAGGAAGAAGAGTTTCACTGTTGACAGCGTGCTCATGTTTTGAGGCATTTTCTGTATGTAATTGAACAAGTGCAACTGCCTCTGGGGCTGCTGCTGGAGATGTGGTGAGCAGAGGAAGAATTGCTTCATGCAGGGTCCCCAGAATGAGCAGAGCTCTGGCAGGGCTGCCTATCCTACAGCCACAGGAGTTACTCCAAGGTTCTCTATCGAACAGTGGAACTGAAGTCTAGACAGGGAGGGGAAATAAATGCTTCCGTAGATTAAAAAACAGAGGAAGGTGGGGGAGAAATCCCAATCTCAACTCAGAAAATAGAGGAACAGGGGGGAGAGGTGCAACTCCCGACTCCGTTTATGCATTGGTGAGCTCAGGACTTGACTCACTTCTCTTCAAAAGTGGTCAGTTGGGTGCTACCTGTAGCCCCGCAGGTAGTGGTCCTTTGGCTGGTGCTGTTCTGGGATCTCTACCTCCACTGTTTTGGGGATCTACCTGGGGAACAGAAGCTCCTGCTCAGCCCCACCAGCACAGCAGTGTTTGTTGTGCAGCTCTGAAGCATCCACCTTAAATCTTCTGTTCCATGGCAAGCCTTTGGCATGGATCCACTCTGGGGCGCGTCTGGCATTTCTCTTTGTGTTAAGCTGTAGTGGAAGAGAGACAGGATAATGCGGCCAAAATTGGCTTTTTCTGCCCCTAGCCACTTCAGATCAATGAGAAGATCTATGGAAACCCTCAGCCAGGAGAAAATAAAGAAAAGCAAAGGGAAAAAGAAAACTCTTCTCTTGAGTGATCGCTTAAACCCCTCTGACAGCCCTGGAAATGGAATTTCACTTTCTCCTGTGTGATTCCAGCACAGATTGTTTACTTTTATCTGTGCACTTGTCTTCAATGGTTTTTCACCTTGAGTTAATTGATTGATTGCCACAAGGTAGCTCGTTAAGACGGCTGCAGACCTGGCTGGGTGCTCCCCAAACATTTATTGCAGTGCTGTTACCTGAGGCCATATCCCAAATTAACACTGGGAACAGGTCTGAATAGAAACCTGTAGCATCTCTTACCTGTTGGTCTGAGTCACTGCAACAGATTCATAAATGGTTGTAGGTACCACAAGTGCTAAGGCAAAATTTATGGCAGGGGAATCAAAGGTGACCTTTCCTGATAGATAACAGCCATGTCATTTCAGAAGCTGAAGAACTTAGCAGGATGCAAATACCACCTTATAAAATTCCCCATAGCTGGGATTGCTTGAAAGCAGGCAGTAACTGTGTACAGTGCAGCGAGAGGCTGTAGAGGAGCATCTCTAAATTAAAACTAAGTTGAACTATGTCTTCACAGAAAGCAATTACCCAGCCTGAAATTTGACCCAACCATCAGGATTAATACCATCAGGATTAATACACCGTCGTTCTTGAAGAAAATGCCTTTGGATATTCAGATTCCATAAGCAGATAGCAGAGCTGTTTTCATATCTCAACAGAAGGAGACAAATAGTAAACAGCAATATGTCTAGCAGCTGGCTTATTACTGAAAACTATTAAAACATCATCCTCTGGATGGCCAGTGCCCCAGCTCCCATCTCCACTCAGGGCCGGGTTGCTGATATGGTTCATACCTTTGCCCACAGTGCTGTGATGTTTGCATGTGAAATATAAAACATCTTGCCTTTAGACCATTTGGTTTTTCCCACTTGAGTAATTCGTTGTAGCTGCAAAATAATATATCTTTTTATTCAATCTTTTACATATAAATGAGTTTTATTGAATAAATGTTGCCATTGTCCATTCCCCACGCCATATTTCAGCTCTGTAACTCCAGCGAGTTTATGATTCCTCTTCGATTCTATTGCAGTAACAAGTTTGTTTATTGCTTTTTAAATCTCCTGCGCTGACACTGTGTAAAATTAAGGATGTGGTTAAAAGAGTGTTTCTGAAGTTTTGCATTTCCATAACCTTGAACGAGCAGTGTCACAAATCAGCCCTGGGATGGCGTGGCCAGTTGGCTGTAGCTCATGGCGAGTTGCTGTGGTGTGCAGGGAAAGCCACTGCGGAGCTTTTGAGGTCCCCCGATGCAAAGGTAGCGCAGTGCTCTGTGTTAATGAGTGGGACTGAAATACTGCATAAGCGTTTTCATCTATTTTTATTGTTTCTCCTATTGTTTTATAAGTCTGCATAAATCCTATAGCTGGGAAGCAGTGGAGGTGTGTGGCTCCATCCAAAAAAAGGCCAACTATTTTTTCCCTTCTTGGGTAGCAGTATTTTGTGATTGTGAATATATGAAACATTAAAACCAAAGCAGAGTGAGTTTGAACAGACTTGTCAGCAACTGTTATTGACAGAAACTAATTACACAGCCAGTCTCAGTGCTAATACGTGCGCAAATAATGTGACTGTGGCAAGAGACCTCTGCTAACACCCACAATGAGATGAAAAACCACAAGTCTTAATCCTTCTCCATTAAATCAACGGGAGTTTTGTCTTTCCATGCAATAGATCATGCCTGCTGTTGCTGTTTGCCATAACCCAGTGTCAGCTCTGGGGGCTGTGAGCACTTCAGGGGCACAGTGGGAGAAGTGACAGGGGTTGCTCTGTTTCCTGGCTGGAGGGGCTCGTGGTGGTGCTGGTGTAGGCTGGGCTGGGCAGAGTGCTTGTGTGTTGCCAAGAGTGAATGCAGTGCTGTGCTGGGTCTGTGCTGGTTGTCTGCTGGAGAAGACAAACACTGCATGAGCTTCTGGTGTCCTGTGCTGGAGGATGGTGGGCTTCATTAACTACTTGCAGGCTCTCTGTGCAATCAGGTTTATTGTATGCTGAATGAAAATGTGATTTGTAGCGGATTTTCTCATAAAGAAATCTTTAAAGGTAACAAAACAGGGATGAAAATTGTACTGTTGTGTACGCACAGATCTGTGTTTTAACTGTGTGTGGCCCAAGGACTGTGATAACTGCAATGTTCAATGATGAAACAAAGAGACAGGGCCAAATGAAAGAATTCCAGACTTCTCAGTAATATAACAAGCACCATTTTCCTTTCCGTGTTTGGTTTGATAATTGGGAATGTTCCAAGTCCTCTGTCTCCCTCATGTGAAGCTGGGGCTGCTGTTAGGTGGTGAAGCTCTTTGTGGCCATTTGGCTCTACTTTGCCCATGTGCTCTTGCAAGCATGGAAGCACTGCTCCCTGTTAAGGCCATCACTGAGCTGAGTGCAGCGCTCTTGTTACAAAGCATCATGTTGTGGGGTCAGGAGAGGGGACATCAGATAACAAAACAAATCACCACCCCTACGTTCCCAGGTAATTCAGTGTATTAAAGGAATAGAGGAATTTCTGTGGGAGCGAATGGCAGCTAAATACCTGTTGGAACTGATGTCAGGACTCTCACATCCCCGGAGGATGCCCATAACTCAGACACAGCCAAATTACTGCTCCTGGATCAGGGAAGGTGACGGTGAGGTTAGTTTATTACAAGCACAGTAATATGGAGCAGCTTGGGGGAAGAGGACAAGCTTCAGGGTGAGATGGAACAGCAGAATGAGCTGCTGCCTCCCTCGGATGGGTAACACATGGGCTGGGACCTGATTTCTGCTATTGGCAGAGATGGGAAACCAAACTATTCGAGCACTGAGGCAGAGGAGGGGCTCTTCCTTGGCTCCTGAGCATGGGGCAGCCAGGATCATCACCCCTGGTCTGAGTGTCCATTTTACCAATGCAAGCTCAGAAGTTTTTTGGATGCTTAGCTTGTTTTCCTTTCTCTCTGCCTGTGGCAAATAATGGTTTTAACTTCAAAGTGATAGTGCTGCATTATACAGCAGTAGAATGGAGTTAAGTCTTAAAAATAAACCAATGTGCAGCTAAAAGCCTTATTTTTTCTTTAAATGGAAAATATTGATGCCAATCTTCTCTTCTCCTCCATCACTTTCCTTTCTGGACTATCCGTATTCTTTCCAGTAGTGCGTTGTGTCGTGATGAACACCTGACACGTTTCATTCTTCCTACTCTGTAGTATTAAAAAAAAAACCAAAAAACAGAAAAATCCAAGAAAACAACCAACAGCAAATGGTTTGCATAATGTATGGAATGCATTTCTTGGAGGAAAATCACACTGTGCTTCAGTGATAATGCCCTGCATGCAATGCTCACTGCTGCTCTGATGGAGTGCTTTGTGTCTCTGTATGTGGTGATGTTTTATGTGACCCACACGTATGATCTGGGCCATTCATCTGCTGCTGCTTTTGGTCCTTTCTGAGAGATAAAGGTGTGACTGAAGCCTTGCAGATGCATCCAGGCTGGTAGTAGCACGGACTGGGGGAGTTTCCCTAGATAACTTCTGGCAACAGAACTAGGTGACCAGCCCAGGATGAGTCACACACTGCTGCCTTCAGCCTAATTTTACTAATTAGGTTATCTTAAGTGAGTGTAACCACAGCTTTGGCCCTGGCAGGGTGTACTTGAGGTAGAAAGGTGAGGAGAAGACGGGGGGGGGGGGGGGAGCTGCAGTCAGGGTCTGCAGGAGCATCCCAGGGATGTCTGCATCAGCTGCTATAACAGGGCAGCACTGACACAAGTCAAATACAGAGCCCACAGCTGCTGGGAAGACAGTTATTTGCACTGTGGAGGTAGCCATATTTTGGAGCTGGCAAATGATGTTAAGTCAAATACTCCAGGGGTCAGGCCTAATTAAGATATTGGTACCAGATTCCAGACTAATTGCGGTGAAAGTGAGCTCTGCCCTGTTATGTGCAAATGGTTGCACACCAGATGAAGCACACTGAGTTGTGCAGGAAGGAGCTTTGCATGCGCTGTGCGTTGCCAGACCCACCGCCTGGCCTGAGTGCAGCAGAGGGACTGGGGTGGATTCTGGAAGCTAATTGAAGAGAGACTTCTTTTTGAGGAAGCAGGGGTTTGCTGGAGGGCATTCTGCAAGCAAAGAACGAGGCCAGATTTGTCAGATGCCTGATTTGTTGTAAATAATTCACTCTGCTCCAGTTGTGCGGTGCAGGCACTCTGCAGCACCACTTCCAGAGCTGAAATGGTGGCACTGCAAAATGCTCTCAAAGGTGCCCCTGCCAACAGCCGGTCCCCAAAGTCATTTGTGATTTGGTGATGCTGCTCGTGTTGTAAAAATATGCACGGTATCCTATGCTGAGCAGCAGAGAGTACATAACCCTCCCTGTGCAATGCATCTGATGTCTTCAGATCTGGGCTGGATGAACACCTGCCCTGTGACAGCCATGGAAGCAGCTCCTCCTGCTTTCCACTCTGTCTATCCCACCCTCCGTGTCCTTAATTAAACTTCTCATGGGTCATCTTCTTAAATAGCAGCTACCTGAGGGCAATGCATGGGCCTAACACCCAAGCAGAGCAACAAATGATAAATTCTGATAAAAGCCATTTAACTCAGAACTTTTCAGATCTGAATGATGCTCCATTTCAGTCATGTAACTTCTCAAACAAGCCACGCTTTCACAGTAATTCAGTAACTTGTTTGAGCCCTCTGTTCTCCAGCCTTCCCTGGTAGAAGGACGGCTGTGTGCAGAGCCTGAGCAGGGCGCTGTGTCCTGGATTCACAGGCAGCCCATGTCACTCCATGCGCTGTCCCTGTTGGTTTTCATCAGGGCACTCAAATGACCCAATTTTCTCCTGCATTGCTGCTGCCCTCCCTCTTGCTTATAGGTATTGGTGATGTTCAAAGTCAGCTTTCCTTAGGAAACGTCAGCTGCTGAGATGAGAGGACAGGGAATAGGAATTGCTAATATAGGAAAACACGCACAAACGGCTTCTGGACCAGTGGGGTGTGTGTTGCTGCAGGCAGCCTCTTGGCTCATGGCTGTGCATGGCACGACGGTGTCTCCGCCCTGCTAGCAGATCCTTTGCACAAGCAGCAAAGGGCATGGGGTGCTGGCAGCTGGGATGTGGATGTGGATAACAGCAGCCCAGTTACTGTCATCCCATCTTTGGACCTCATCCAAGGCTGGAAAAGCCCTGATGGCAGCACAGCATAATAAATAGGATGTAATCAGAACCTATGATCGTCTAGTTCTGCTTGAAATTCAAGTGGTTGGGACTGGAGTTGATTGTTATATGTGCCTCTAAAGTTGATGTGTTCCCCGCTTCCCCCTTAGCCTACACTGTGTGGTAATGAATAACAGCTTAATCACTTAGGTATCGAGATGGCCCTTTTACAGCTATGCCGATGATCTTTGGAATATAATTTGTACATGTTTCGCTCATCTATTATCATTGTTCTTTGTAAATGAGAAAATGCAAATGTTACACCAAGGGTCCCATCTTCACAGCTTACTGAATATAATTCCTGACAGCAACATGAAGTTGCTTAGCATAATTTTCCTGTTAATAAACTGCCAATTACAGTCATTTAGTTCTTAGCTTCCAAAGACCAAAAGGTATACAGTGATTTCCAATCCCTTCCCAATTATTGTTTCCATTTATTATTTTAGTATATCCGAGAAAGCAGAAAAAGTAGAAGATTCTCTTGTTTGCTATTACTGCAGCTTCCTTTCACTGATGCAGAAGCTTTTCTCACCTGAGAGCAGGATGCAGTTTTGCAGTGATGCACTCCCCATTGCACACACAGCTGTCCATGCACACCACACACTCAGCATCAGAGATATCTGTACTACACACAAACGTGAGTCAGCTTGAAAAAGTACCCAACATACTTTGTAAGAGCTGCTTAGAAACACCTGCCAGCAATGGACTACTTCTTGTCCTCTCAACGGCTTCTGTTTGTTGTGCAAATATTTCCCAAACTCAGGTGGTTATGCAGCGCTTTGTTAAAGTCAGTGGAGAATACAGTGAAAGGCAGAGGGGAAAAACGTTTCAGGAGCTGTTTATGGTTGCTGGAAGGGACTCAGAAGTGTTGTATATAGAAGCAATTGGGTTTGGAGCAGCTCTTCATGCACAGTAGTTTCCGTTCGGATTTCTTCACAACTTTTCTTACTGGAGGGAATTTGCATGAAAACAATCTTTTATTTCTTGAAAGTTCATCACTTTCTTATTGCCAACACCCTGCTCCATCTGCTCCTGAAATGATCATTCCACGCAATGCAACAGAATAACTTCTGGAGAAAGATGGGATGGTTTTAATTGAGGTATAAGTGAGAGAGGGTCTCAGGAATGAAAGGCCAGACTGCAATGCAAGCATGAGCAGTGGGGGAGGCAGGCTGTAGGTATGGGGAGAAGCTGAGGAGCATTACCAAAATGCATGGAGCCTTTTAGGTGTTTTGTTCAGGGTGCTGTTTTTCCCTCCTATTTGCAGGTAGCTCCAAGCATTCATCCCGTGTTTTGTGATCTGTTGTTTCAAGAATATACCTCCCAGTGCTTGGGAACGCCTTAGCTGAGATCTCTGGAGCCCAAGCAGCCCTTGTGCTGAAATAGCCCTACCTGCTTTTGTTAGCCAGCAAAGCAACTGATTTTGGTGCAGGGGGCTCCTTTCCCATGTCTGGATCCTGCGCTGTGTTCCAGCACTGCCATTGTCCTTTCAGTCAGTTCAGTGTGAGCTGTTCTGTACAGCAATGTACGATCTTTGTGGAGAAGCTGCAATTGCTTTGAGGAACAAAGCCAGGTAACTATTTGGGGATGCTGTTGGATGCGCATCCTGTTCAGCTGTTGGTGGATCTTTGATGTTGTTGATGGCATGGCTCACTTGGCCAGCTCCTACCTGCTGCCATGCCTCAGACAGGGGCTGGAGGAGAGGCTCCTCGTGTGACTTGAGAGCTGACTTGAAACAGCATTATTGAGGTTATTAAACTTTAAGAAGGTGCAAGTGTATGTGCCAGCCAGTTCCTTTTAGATAAGTATAAGCTATTAATAGCACTTTTAAAAACTTAACTCAAGGTCTGCAGTCTAGGTATTCTTCAAGACACCCTTTGACTATTATGAGATTAATGGATATGGGGCAGTTTGGAACTGAAACATTAATTTTGATCAGATGACTCAGTTTGTATTAATGAGAGAGATGTGGGAAAATCCTATAGAAAGACACTAGAACATACACCTAAAGGGCATGTGTGATGACTGTGTTTTGTTAGGAAATTATTACTAGCCCTGAAAATAACTAACAACCAGGTTTATTAGTTGAACTCTTTGAGAGTACAAGGCAGTGCGGCAGTATATACAACAGGATGGCAATGCTACTCATTTGTTAGGTTAAACAAATTCTGAAATAAATCTGAAGAGCAAAATAATTGTATTTCTTCCCTCTGGGGAGCATCATACATTCGTACTGGGAGTCTGCTGGGGTACATTAGTCTGTGCTTGTACCGTCTATATGGGCTTATGACTGTTTTATGTTGGGGCTTTTTTTATACACTTGAGCGTTCAGTTGGGGCTGAATGACTTCAATTAATCACATCAATTTTCAGCATCTCTGGTACCAGGTTTTTTATTTATACACTAGAAACTTAGGGCTCTGTGGTATTTCCTTGCTGGCCTGCAGGGTAACGCGTGCTCTTCCATTCCATCCTGACCTCTCCCCTGCTCATACTGTAAGCTCATTGCCAAAGCCCAAGGCTGGATAAAGCTGCCCTGGACCCATGTCAGGTTATTATATG
The DNA here is from genome assembly GCF_054131305.1 of Coturnix japonica. NCBI lineage: Eukaryota > Metazoa > Chordata > Aves > Galliformes > Phasianidae > Coturnix > Coturnix japonica. The sequence continues at coordinate 3,423,922 of NC_140680.1, read as the reverse complement.
CATTGAGGAAAGAGCTTTATATGGGAGTGACACCCCTGGGAGCATCGCCTCTTGGCCTAAATGTGTTACATCTATAAGGGAGCAGACTGAGGACCAGCAGCCTTAACCTCAAACCACATCTAGCTGATGTGCTGCTCACATCCTGTTGAGTTTGCTTTGCTCATCAGACAGCCTAGAGGTGATTTAACATGATGGGTTGGGATGGGATGAGCTTTCATCAGTAGGAAGCCTACAAATGTTAGTAGTTATAATTAGGAAAGTGCGAACCCTCCTATTAACCTGATTGATGGGAAGGCTTGATTAAGCAGAAAACTGATTTTCCCCAACTGGCTGTAGCAGAAGATCCATTTACTTGGAAATGGGAGTTAAAAGGAGCTCAAATTTTTGCTTATTCCTTTAACTGATGAGCAACTGATCAGGTGCATCTTTGAAGGTTTATAGTGAGGAAAGAAACACTGAAATGAAGGTGTGTTGTAGGAAGGCACCATTTGCTAATGCTGTGGTTAGGGATGGATGGTCTGTATATGACTGTCTCTCTCTGTCCTGACATCAAGCAAAGCTCACTTATATTATACCATTCTCAACAGCTATCTAATCTAGAGCACGTGTGTCCTTCCAGAAGGACAAGGTCATTTTAAAACTGGAACCACATAGAAAACTGAATATACCTGTGCACCAATACAGGGATATAATTCAGGAGTCGTGCTGGTATCTGCACAGGCTCGTGCTGTCTGTCCCACCTCAGGTCAATGCTATTTCCAACGTCTCTGTACTGTCGTCCATGATGCTGTGAAGCTGTGCCCTTGCTGACCTAATGGATTGATAAAGAAATCTGCTCTGCTTTTAATGCAATTCTGGGAGAAAATTGTCGCTTTTCAAAAATAAAATGGTTTCTGCTAAGGGTTTACCACGTTACAAATGCAGTAGTGATGCGACTGTAGCTCTGCCGAATGACTCTTCACAATGCAAAGCTGACCTAAAGAGCTTGTGTGCCCAGAAGCTTTTTTGTCCTCCAACTACATTCACTGGGTTAATAAAAGATCGCTGCTCTCCATGCAAACCTTGCTGTCTGTACCATGAATTAAACTCCTGTGTCCAAAAGGACTTGATGTTGACCTTAAAAACCTTGAAATCCTGTTAATATTAGGCAGCACGGAATGTATAGCTCCAAGGTGGATCGTGTTTTACTTACACACAGGCAAACAAAGCTCTCCAGTAATGCCAAAGGCCAAAAATTAGTGGCAAGTAGATGCCGTAGAGCCACAATGACTCTGTTATCGGGCAGTGCTCTAATTATTATTTATCTATTATTTGAAGTCACAAATAAATTCAATTCACTAAATAGCGCCGTATTTTGACAGCAGCTCCTGAACATGTACAAATTAAGCTGAAGTGAACATCTCTCTAATACCAACCTTTCCTGAACTGACTTGCAAACAGAGATAAAGGCAATGAGAAGCGAGTTGTGGTTCAAGCACAAGATAGTCTCACTGCCAGCCCAAGGCTTGGGGAAAAAACAAGTGCAGACCTTTCATTTGCTGCAGAACTGTTAATGAGGCGTCTTGGTTTCAGCTGGGACAGTTGTTTCTCTTTTCCCTTCATAGTGTTTGGCATGATGCTGTGTTTTGTGCTTTGGGAGAAAGACAGCACTGATAATGTAATGATGTTTTAGTTGTAGCTGAGTGTTGCAACTTCTTATGCTGTCCTGCTGTGAGGGGTCAGAGCCAGAACAGCTAACCTAAACTGCTCAAAGGGATATTTCATACTATATGACAGCATGTGAAAACCACAGCCCACATTCAGGTGATGCAACCTGCAGGGAATACGTCTGTGTAGAAGTAAATGCAATTTGGGAATCAACAGACATTGCCTGGGGTCAGAGGTGTGGGCATCCTGCGGGACTCCTTCGTGCTGGGGCTGGCACTTTGCAGGCCCTGTTGATTGTGAAGAGTCCTGACTTTGCCACAGCTGTACTCATCTGAGTTTTCAACATGCAAAACTCAAATATTGCATCTTTTTTTTCTGCTGAAGTTGCAAGAACTCACAAATGCAGACTTAATTCCCCCAAATATGCAGACAAAATACTTGCTTACTTTCTTAATGATCCCTCTGGGAGAGCTGCCCAAGTCAGACGGTAATGTTCAGTAAATCCTTGTTATCTATGCTTGCTTTGCTAATGAGCCTGAGTATCGTGTTTAAATCCCTGTAGTAGCATCTCATATATTGGCTGGTGTGAAAATGAAATATTTTCACTCAGCATTTGGCTTATATCATGGGTAGTTGTGCTGTGCTCCAAAAACACCTTTTCTGCTACCGGCATGCTGCAGGACTTTGAAGGGTTACTGTGATGAATAGGAAGGTGGAGACTGTCCTATTTCAAACAGCAAATGTAACTGCTAGAGGAGGGTAATTGAGATACTGTCTATTTACACAGGTCTGTCTTGGAAATGCTCCTTTAGCAAAGGCCAACTTTGAATAAGAGCTTTCCTCCTTGGATCGGGGCAAAGACAAATTCAAGGAGCAAGAGGAAAGAAGGAGCAAGGGAGGTGGAAAATAAAGCAGGGCATTTCCAGCACAGCCCGGCCAGCAGGGAGCTGGGGACATTGATCAAGGGCAGAAGGATGCATCATGGAAGGAGATTTCTTAGGACACCTTGTGATTTTATCACGACCCATTTTCTTTTGATTGAATTTGTGCTGCATTATGCAGAATATTTTAAACAGCGTTTTCCTGAAGGTTTATTTATAGCAGCCTCAAACTTTAGGAAGGAGCATTTGTTGGGCAGTGCTCTCCATTGTTGGTGCGTTTTGCATTTTTCAAGCTGAGTTAAGATGAACAAATCATTTACATGTTTATAAAGGTCTGTGTCCCCTTTGGGTCATTAGTAAAATAAAGTCTCCGATTAATACTGAAGCTGAGCTGATGTATTTGGTCCAAAGTCCTGAGCTGGAGCTGCAGTGAGGAAGGCAATAAGATTTTAGAGGAAAAACCCCCAGACGGCATAGAAAATAATCACATATTTTTCCCTTCTGGCCGCTGGGAGTTTTCCTCAGCTGGACCAGAGCAGACAACACGAGCATTGGCAAATTGCTGCTCTGCAGTGCTTGCAGGCAAGGTGTGCTTCCAACAAATTGCTGGTTCTGGAAGCAAGGGCTTCTCTTTGCACACAAGAGTTTTTATGGCCCTCTGCCTCGTTATCTCCGTAACTTATTACAGCTTTATGTCTGTGTTGTGCTGCAAATGGACTGCCCATAATCCCCTTTTTATAGACTTAATCTGGCTGGTGATAAATGCTGCGGCATCAGGGATGAGTCTTCCTCTGGTTGGTGGGGCACAGTGTGAGCAGCTCCCAGCAGGCTGAGCCCCTCTTGCCCCTTGTTTGAAAGCCCCTCTGTTCCAATCTGATGATAAAGAGCTGTTTCTATTGACATTTCTGCCTAAAATACAGTGCTGGGTTTTCCTCTGGAAGGATCAGTGCCAGCTCCCATAGCTGTGGCCTTGTGAATGCACACAGTGGCAGTCAAATTAACCCCCCCTTTGGTACCTGGAAGTTAACACCAAGTTGAGAGTCCAAAAACAGCTTTTGGAGATTTTGGTAGTTTTATTCTTGCTGAGATACACTCGATGGATACTAGGAGTTGCCTCCTCCAGTGCCCTGTGAAATAGCTGTTACAATTTTACATCGCCTGTACACACAAGCTGGTTAATTTGTTTTCAGTGAACATTTGTATGAGTAAATTATTCACCCATCTGCAATATTTATCTTTACAATGATGAGACAATTCAACCCTGTGTGGAGATGTGCCTCTGTGTGAATGCATAAATCCCTGATCGCTGGCAGGGCATTTGCTGTGGGAGCTGAGGATCAATTTATTCTGCCTTTCCTCCTCTCCAAGGGTTACCCCAGATCCTCTTGCTTTGACATGAACTGCAAGCAAACAACTTGTATAATATTTTACTACTTCCTCATTGGAATATAAGGCTCCGAAGATGCTCTCTGCAACTGGAGCTCGTCAGGTTTGCAGATTTTCAGGCAGCAATTTGTGCATCTTTTTCCTCACACATAATGAACAGAGAGTGTTACCTGATGAGCTGAGATGGCCGAGGTAAGGAGAAATTGCAAATGCAGAGCTGGAGCCTTTGGTGCTCTCAGTGCTCAGCTGGGAGCCTGCTTTTTTGGGGTAGGCTTTTTTTGTTCAGCAGTGGTTGGAGCCCTGGGACTGCAGGGCAGCACAAGAAGGACACAGAGAACTGTAAAACTGCTGGTTTAGTTACTGCAAATCATCCTAAAGATCAGTGCAGATGAATGGAGCTGCACCCCCTGCCTTGGGACTGCCCTGGGCTGGGAAGAAGCTGGGGTTGCTTTCTGGTCCAGTGGATGGTGCTTTTCCTAAGGGACAACAGGAAGAGCATAGGGCATAATGCAGAGTTGCCTAAGCTAATGGTTCAGAAAATTGTTCCAGCAGCTTCATCTTACAAGAGTTTATGATTTAAAGAACAGCGAGGATCTTAGTGATCACAGAGGAATGCTATTTAATGGAGCCCCTCTCAGGCAGGGAAGACCCAGTGATAAGCAGCAGGGTCTCCATCTCACTGGGCTGGAGCTCATCTTCAGCAAAGTAGAGCAGAGCTGGTCATCCAAATGGTAATTTGGTCGCCTAGGAAGGAATCCTGAGTATCCACATTTCTGAAGAGCAAATTTACTTAAGAAAATGCATTATTTGCATAGATCAATATTTACTGAAGTGCTAAGGACCAGCAGTGCACTGAAAGGCAGTGTGAAGTAATAGCTTTTACAAACAATTACTATGTGTTGAAATCTTACTTTTGTTAATATCTAACATGTGGCATCCCAAGAACTATCCCTGCATTTCTCTCCTAAGAACCTCTGTTGTGATCTATTTCCTTCAGCCCTTCCCAGAAGAAGAAAAACTGTGCTACTCTGCTACAGGAGAGCTTTCTTCATCAGCACAGGAAAGGCTGTATTTGCCCTGGTTTTAAATTATTCTGAAATGACTCACAGATGTTACCTTGAAAGTGAAGTGGTTCACTGCATTAAAGCCTTGGGAAGGCAGCAGCTAAAATACTGTAACCTATTTGCACTGATTTTAGGATTTAAGTTCTGCTAATGCATCTGCTAATGCCTATGCGAGGAATAAAGTGCTTTCCTTTTGAACTTTAATACCTGAAAGTGAGAATAGTGGAGCTGCCCACTGCTGTCACAGCCTCACAGCAGAAGTGTTTGCACCCTCCCTGGCTCTCACTGCTAAGTACAGCAGATAACCTGGTATGGGTTAAGTAAGGCTTCTGCTGGTCCCCAGGAGGTTTGTCCCAAAAGGGAAGAGTCTAAATGGAAGTTGCCCAGGATGAACTAAACAACAGCTTTCTAACCTGTATAATTTTGTTATCTGAGCTATTATCTGTGGTACACACCCATGCACGCTGCTCTAATTACAAGGATAACTAATGGAGTGCTGTGACACTGCTAACAGGGAGACTGAAGTTTTAGGTGAATGCACAAATTAGCTTTGAAGTTTCCTGCCGTCTTAAAGATTTTATGGTAATTTTCCATTTCTGCTTAGGCATATTTGCATTTTGCATGACAGTGTAGTTCTAATCACTTGTCAGAGAGCACCAGTCTGCTGTCAGGAGGGCAGAGCCACCAGCCTAGACAGCTTTTAACACGACTGTGCCTATTGCCTTCCACGGGCCTCTGGGAGCTGGGATTTGGGGACCAGATGTGGGTATAGTAGGGCAGGAAAGGCATTAAGGCATGGGCTGGGCCCAGAAAACAGCCCCTGTTGAGAATGCTGCAGGCAACCAAGCCAGCATTTAGCATCAGACCAATACATTTTTGCCTCCCACTCTTGTTTGTCCATCTCCTTTTGCTGCACAGAAGCTGCTGATCTGTTCACATGTGGGCTTATGTAACTGCTGGGTTATATGTAGCAGCAATACCAGTTACACCACCAGCTCTCCCTTTGGTGGAAAGTGAAAGTGAAGGATAAAACTGGGAATAACTTCAGAGCATAAATTGTTGGGTTGTCCTCTCCTCAGCCAGGTGCAGTTCCATTATGGAGGCTGGCAGAAGGCTTTTGGTTCTTCTGCAGTGTGGTAGTCCAAGTTCCATTATCAAGCAATTAAAAACTGACACCTCGGCGACCTTTCTCTTATTTATCTGTCAGACTGTTTTCTGGTGCTGTGCACTGTCCCTCCTCCCGTGAGCTGTCACCTGCTGCCATCAGGTCACAGATTTCCTTTGCTCTTCCAAACATCCATCTTCACTCCCAAACCTTCACTTTGACCTCTTCCACCCATCTAAAGCTCACTCCTGTTCCTGCCCTTGAAAGTCTCTTCTTGCTAACTAGGTTTTGCCTTTCTGCCATGCACAAGGCTCCCCCAAGGCCTTTGGTCACAGCCTGAGTCCCGCAGAACACAAATAACCCAGCTGTTCCCATACAATACCTCTTCTTAGCCCCTCCTCTTTTGCCTCCTCTCTGCTCCTGACCCCTTCTTACAGGTGCAGCCCTATTTACCCCCTACATGCTTTCCCACCTTGCTATACGCTTTGTTTTCAGAGCATGACACAATTCACACAGGCTCACATTCCTCCTGCCCACAGCCCTGGTTGAACCATAACCAGCTCTGTCACAGCCCAGGCCTCATTTATTCGCCCCTTCCTTGTCCAATTGATTATTTCACTAGCCTTGCTGGTTAAACAGCCTCATTGAAGTTCATGTAAATCATATCTCCGATTTCACTCCTGTTCTCTCTTGCTGTCCCTTTCTCAGAGATATGGATCAAACATTAATATTGATCAGCATTTACTGCCAGACACAAAGGAAAATTTGCTTTCATGTAATACGAAATATTAATAAAACATTAATGAGGGCAAAGGAGAAGGTTGCAAACATGTTAGCCAGCTCATCTCCTTCTCCAGCTCTAATTCAGCATTAAGGATGAGTGCATTATGCAGTGATCTGGGCTTTCTGCCTGCATTGAAATTTGGGTTTGATTTCCAGGTCCAGATTTAGAAAAGTTGAGGGACTTTAAACTGAAAAGGATCAACTGAGGAACCTGAGGTGCTTTTGTCTTCTGCACCTCGTGATGGCTCCTCAGTACTGTACTCTGAATTCTGGTATCAATCAGTTGGACTGTGTTAATCACATTCAGGTGCAGTGCCTCAGTTAACTGGGCGTATGTTTTGGTATGTGTTCTGCATGAAGTCATGGTGTGCACTGATGCTTAAAAAGCAGCAACTGAGCTCAAGTAGTCCAAGGGATGATTTCCACAGGCAGATCTCAGTTCTGGTTTCAGGTATTGGGCTCTCAGTTGTTCCTTGGGAAACTCTGAGGTAGAACTCGAGTGCAGTAAGTGCCTTCTCATTACTCTCTTATTAGCTCAAGAGTGAAGCGTGGGGGAGAAAGTAATGAATTCTAGAGTAGAGGAAAGCAGAAAGTTAAATGCAGCTCAATCTGTTTGGAGTGTTGGGAAATAAAGATGTCAAAGCAATACGTAAAGCTTCACATGGATCTGGTTTATAATCATGGCAGGAGATCGCATGTGGGCTGCAATGAGACAGGCAGTGCTCACTCTCTGCTGGGTAATGGTCATCAGGGATACAGCAGGCGGAAGATGGAAGGGTAGGAAAAGTGATTGGACTTGATGATCTTAGTGGTCTTTTCCAACCTTAATGATTCTATGAAATAAAATAATAGGAGGGGAAGGCAGGGTGAAAAGAACAGAGGACCCAGAGAAGACTGTGAACACAAACTTATCTATTAAGAGACCTCAGAGTCTGCTGTGAAATGAGTCTGTTCAGTGCTGGTGACTCCACTGGAAGAATCCAGCTCCTTGGCTACACAGAGGCAGTGCTGAGTGCCTGCTGGTGTGCTGGGTTTGATGCTCTCCCAGGTTGTGCCTCACTTTGTTTACGTGCAATTGAGGGAAGAAGCTGTAATCTGAGAGCAATTGTCCGCTAATAGCAGGATATAAGAAAAGTGAGGCTAAAAAGCTTGAGAGCCACCTAACCTGGAGATCTATCATTGTACTTCCAACGTCAGATCTTGCTGGTTAAAAAAGAAGCCGCTCTCACCCCAGGCTGACTTTTATAACAAACTTTGGAGTTGTTCCTGAGTTTACCAGCATCTGCTGATTGGTTCATCTCAAGCTAAGCGTGGCCCCTGCTGGATTTATGAGCTACTGGAAGGAGGAGAAGCACAGCTGTATTTCTACCACGCTATAGAGTCACTAGAGATGCTGCAGTCTTCTAAATCATCATTGCTTATTAGGAAAACTTTCATTTTCATTGCTGACAGTTCCTTTTAATTTTCCTTTCTAAGGATCCTCTCCATCGATGACCTTCAGCCTGTGTAAGTAGGGATATAAAGCAATTGACATGAAATCAATGTTAATTCAGGAGTGTTTAGGGTTCTTTCCTCCTTCTGTAGCAGACTCTTACTGGGGGTTACAGGCTGGGAGTTTGAAGCCATTGAGCTTCCCAAGCTGGGACTCTGCAATGCTCAGAGCAAGTGCAGGCAGTGGCTGTGCTCTGTGCTCTGCTGTGGTGTGACATTAAATGTCAGCTTTTATAAAACAAAACAAAACACAACAAACAAAACAGTCATTGCAATTATATCCAAGGCTCAAAGAAAACATTGCAAACTTCACTGCTGTTTCACTCAGAAATGTGTTGAGGAAATGAATTTGGTCAGCACTTGAGTAGTGGGGGTCTGATCTAACTTTGTTTTGTTTCAGTAGAAGTGGTGTGGTTTGCTTTTTAATTTGTGGCTAAAGCAGAATGTCTCACTCGAGGACCTTTGATCAAGACCAGATTGTTCAGCCATTGTAGCTGACCAGATTTTAAAGGAAGATTGGGCAGATGTTGCTGGGGTTTTATCCCGGTGTGTAATAGATTAACTGGAAGGAAGAGTGGAGGAATATGTGGTACTGGAGTCATAGGATGCTGCATCAGAAAGGATGGATGTGGCACTTGGGGATGTGGTTAATGGGCATAGTGGGGATGGGTTGGGCTTGGACTTGGTGGTCCTAAACATCTTTTCCAGTCTTTATGATTCTATGATCAGTGGGCTATGCAGAAGATAAAGTTGTGAACAGTTTCATATTTAAGGACAAGATATTTCATGTACATTTGAAAGAGGTAACACTGGAAGGACTACAAGAGGAACCTGTTGAGCAATGAGCAATGAACTAAGATGATTTTAGGAACTGCATCTTAAGAGACTGAAGGAAAACAAGGCTGTAGAGAAGATGACAGTGGGAAACATTTCAGTTTCTTATTGAAAACTAACCTAAACAGTCAGGCTGGGCAACAAGCTTGAGCTCAGGAGATTTGGGGTTTATTTTTGCTATTGCAATGTATTTTTAACCTTGAGCAAGTCGTTTTATTGCTTCCAGCCTCAGTTTCCCCTAATTAAAAAAGGCATCTGTGGTATGACCTCCCTTTACATCATACTTTGCTACGTATTTCATAACGGTGTGCAATAAAAGGTTAGCACTGTAACCATATCTAAGAGTGAAAAAGACCCATCATGAGGGGAATCTGGACCCTGAGGGCCTCTCCCAGTGCAAGAAGGGCAGCAAGCTGAAGCTGCAGCACAACCCTGCCCTCTGCACGCCGTGCCTCTAAGAAGGATGGAGGATTTCAGTACCTTTAAGTGGATACCTATAAAAAGAGGGGAAAATGATGAATCATCATTCTCAGGTGCTTGTTAAGTGCTCTTGTTAGACACTATTTCCAATGGTCCGTAGCTTTACTCTGCTAAGAGTAATTCTGTTCATCCTCCTGGCTGCCCAGCAGATGAGCAAAATGACTGACAGCAGAAATATTCCAAACCAGGGGATATTAAGCAGACGCATTGATGACTGATGTCTGCTGTTCTCCCTGTAGAGTTATCACTCATGTGATTTACTTTGACTCTAGTGACACTTTTGCCCTTGAGGATTTCTCTCCTCCTTTGCAGAGCTGTGTGCATTTGAAGTTTTGCTGAAGGCTGTGCAGGGATCTTCCCCAGTGTGGCTGCATTGCCATCAGAGTCACAGGGGACGGTCAGGCAGGGTAATACCAGTGGCAGCAAACACCTTGACTGCCCCAAGACCTGCACTAGTTCCATGCTGGCCATTTGGTCAGACCTAAGTCCACCCCCTGCCGCAGGTGAGTTTGCCAACCATTAGTTAGTACTAAGTACTAGATGAGATTGCCTATGGCCCCATCCAACTTGGCCTTGAATGCATCCAGGGACTAGGGAGGATCTTCACCTCAGAAATGGGTTTCCCTCCAATATCTTAATGGCTTTTAGGACTTGTTAGTTGGCATTTGCAGAGGTTACTCACAGGGCTGCCCATTTTGTATCAGCCATAGCAAGGAGTGGATGCATCTTCCTACACTGACATGCACAGCTCAGCTTATAAATAGCGAGTAGGGTAAATTCATGCAGTATCAAACTAGAACGATGTGATGTAACAGCTTCATTACCATATTTATATCCTCCTAATTGCACTCCACTTAGATCACTTGCAAGGCTATGATGGATTTCCATGTAATAGGATCAAGTTTTATTTGATCTTAAGCCTTTTTCGAAAGGAAACCAAAATGAAATGCGAGATTCAGAGAAGATTATGAAACTTATTGCCTAAGTTTAATACCAGAAAGTATTTTCGCTTAACAAAACTTTCTTCCTGCAGATGCCTGACCCCCATTTCCTGGAGTCTGTCCCTGTTTTTAATACACTCTATGTGAAAACCAAGGATTCACCAAGGCCGGGTCAGGCTGGCCATGAACTAAGCACAGCAGCAATGATGTGTAGGTGCAAGAGGAAGAAAGATGCCTTTTGCATAGATTATGATATTGATTTCAAACATATTAGTATCTGCTCTCAAAGGTTGCCTTCAATTCTGAAGTACTTTCGGTTTCTGTGGTCAATAGTGGATTTAGTAACTGGCTGCTTTGAGTGACAGTGATGAGAAAATAATGTGTAGGAAGCATTCTTTAGAGATGATCGGCTCTTGTAGCAAATGGCCAAGGAAAAGCAACTGGTCTTTGTCATAACATGATGAACTCTGACATCAGTTACTGGAAAGGATGGTTCTAAACTTTTGCTTGCCATTTTATCCTTTCTGGAGACTGATGGGCAACTCTTGCTGGCTCAGAGCTGGAGACTGCTGAATAACAAATAACATCTGCATTAACACTGTAAAATCAGTAACAAAACCAACCACTTGCATTGTTCAATAGTGAGGAACAGGAATTGGAGTAATTAATGTGGTTTTTGTTGTTGTTTGTTCTTGGTTTTTTTGCTTATGTCCACGTTATTGTACCCATTTCACAGGTGCAGACTCTAAGTCCGCAAAAACTGGGATCTCAAGATATCCCATTTTCAGTTGTGTTCTTATACTTGTATTTTCACTGAGATCTCTCAGAGGGGCAGAACCATACATGGAGTCTCAAGCACTCAACCACCACTACAGGTGACCATTCCCCATGTGAAGAGAATTTAGACAAACTGGTTGTGTAAGGATTGGTACAAAGCCAGCTTGAAAGTACTCCACCAACGTATGCCAGGTAGATACTCAAAGAGGCCCTTGCAAAAATGTTTGGTTGCTGGGGATGTAAGACTGAAAACTATTAACAGGAAAAGTCGGCAGAACCATACTGAAAAGCCTTACCAAAAACTTTACTGTTCCATGTTATTCTTGTTCATAGCTGCTGTAAGCATGGTAATTGCCAGGAACACAGGCAGGATTCCTGCACTGGGAACCATCACTCTTGGTGAACAGTCCACTGGCTGAATCAGTTGCTGCTCCAGGGCTGCATCTGCGAGGATCACTGGATGGATGTGGCTCTGGGCAGCCCAGACTGGTGGTTGGCAACCCTGCCTGTGGCAGGGGGGTTGAAACTAGATGATCTTCAAGGTCCTTTTCAACCCAGGCCATTCTATGGTTCTATGATTCTATGAGTTGTGAAGGGCTTCGGACAGCTGAACCATGAACTCTGCACTCAGCACCTGAATGCACTTCCAGGGTGGCTAGCAAAGTTAAAAATGCCTTGGCATAAAACCACCAAGCTTTATCCTTTCCATAAATTTGCCCAAGGACTAGGAGTGTTTTAAGGCATATCAACCTAAAGAAGTTTTAGAGTGCACCGGAAAAGAGCTATAGTGCTGCAATTTACAGCCAGGAACATTCACCTGGACAACAAGAAGCCTGGTGCACTGAGCTGAAAAATATGCTGCAGTGTATGGTATTGGCTTGTTTGTAATAAAACACTAGCCTAGTACATTTTATTGGTTTTACAGCCATTTATTGTTTTGTTTTCAGAAATACAGTATGTAAGCAAAACCAATAAAATAGTTTATTGCATAGTAATTGTTCAAGGAAGGAAAAGACCTATTGGAGGAGGTATCCTGTGATCTTTTACAAAGTATTCAGTGGGTGTCGTGTCTTGAGAGACAATACGGAGGAGATGGTTGAACACCATCCTGAGTTCTCCATTGACTTTACTGGGGCTGGACAGTGGGTTTACGTGAGGTCTTAGACAATTCCCCATGTGCTTTATCAGGGGGAGCACAAATGGGCCAAGAATGCAAAGCAGAAGCACAGTAGTTACTGTTGGCCATTCGTCAGCTTTTATTAAATAGGCTCAGCTATCTCGTGAGGGAGCAGGGAGAATATGAGAACACTTCTGAGGCTGGGCACCAATAAAGCACTAATGTGACCAACCAGCATTGCTTGGTTCTGGCAACCAGCTGCAGCTCCCCAACTCCTGTTGGATTTTTCTCTCAAAAATATTAGATATGTTTGCTTACATCCAAGTCTCTGCTCTGCAGAACCTTCTCAGCCCATTGAAAGGAAATCACCAGAATTGTCATGATTTGGAACAGAGCTGAGTTTATTGTGATCTAAAATGGGAATCTGGGAGTAAATCTGCAGAGATGGGCAAAATAAGTGGCAAACTGCTTTGTCAAAACTGTTAGGGAGCAGACTCTTTTGGAACCTTTCTACCTGCTTTGTCCATGGTTAAGGAGTTTGTTTGAGTTGTCAAGTCCTGTAGAGCAGTTTAGCACCAGTGCCTGGTGTGTATGGGAGAGCAAAATCACACGCTCAGCTCCACCTGCACCCCCCATGCTGCTGCACTCCATGTCCTACAGAGCCTCTTCACAGCCCTTTCTAACACCCCCACTACATCCTCATCCTGCTGCAGCCAACTCCAGGCTATTAGTGCGCTGCTTAATGATCCTGTTCTGGCTGCTTTGGAAGAGCAGTCCTTAGCTCCATGTCTCACCCCAGGGATTTAAATTGGCTCGTATATCACGGCTGAGCTTTGGTGATTCCTTTATTTGTGGTGTCATTTCTTATCACATGGAAGCCAGGAGCATCTTCTGAGCAGGAAAATGACTTCCTGCCATTAGGCAGCGCCCAAGAGCTCTCCCAGAATCTGTATTCTTTACTCTGACCCTTGCTTGGATCTAGTGAATTTGGGCTGGGATAAACAAATCATGGTTTCAGATGCTAACCTTCTCATCAAAGGATTTGCTTTTAAAAGTGTTGTCTTTACAACGGAGCTGGTTTCCTTGTGTTTTTAATTCAGTTTGTAAGCCCACATGCAATTCCTTATTACTGCTTTGAACTGTGCCTCTGAGAGCGAGCACTGGCTGCGTGTTTCCATGTTCTCTGTGCCCGTACAATCCAATCTCTTTGTTCTGCTTTTAAATATCTTCAGCCTGTGAGGGACTGATAATACAGAGGGAGGAAAAACACTTTTATGTGTCTCCCATCAAAATCATAGAATCATGAAATGGCCTGGGTTGAAAAGGACCACAATGACCATCGAGTTTCAACCCCCCTTCTATGTACAGCATCACCAACCGCCAGACCAGGCTGCCCAGATCCACATCCAACCTGGATTATATTAAAATGAAGTAATAATCTGCATTGTAGCGGTAATTCAGTGGTTGTACTCACATGGTTTGTTGAGAACTCCTTTACATACCCCTAATATCATCTCTTCAAAATGGCAGATTTCCTGTCCTGTTTTCTCTACCAAAGGCCTCAGACCCAGCAGCTATTGGGAGCACTCCTGAGCTCCAGGTGCTCTCAGCTGAACCTCTGGCAGTGAGAAATAAGTTATTTCCAGAGCATGAAACTCTCCTGACCCTGGCTGAGTGCTGTCAGAAATTATTACTGAAGGACTGCTTTGTAAATATTGTTGTTTAAATAGAAGTCCATCAGAAAGGCAGGAAAGAGTGTTACATTTCTTTCCTTGGAGACATCTTTATGGAACTGGGAGCTTTCCTTACATGATTGTGCCCCGGGGCTGAAATTATCTTCCAAGCAAACCACAGAGGTTGAAAACAATAGAAAGAAGTAATAATGCCCAATAATTCTAATTCAATCACAAAACAGAGCCTAGATTCTATTGAAGGTACGGCCAAGAGTTGATGACAGCCTAAGTATGTCCTGAATTTTAACACAGGATTTGTTGTATGCTGTGTATATACTTACATGTTCATTACTTAATAGTGTTCGTGTAATTGGAACTTCATTCACTAATCCAGGGACTGGACGAGCAGCAGCAGCAGCTGTGACCTGGCTGCCTTATGACTGCTGCTGCAATAGGAGCAGCAAGTTACAGAGCATGCACTGCTGAGAGCAGCACCACATGTGGTTTTTGTAGCTTGTGATGCTTATGGGGCCATTTAAACTCCTCACACTCCTTTTTCCACCATTTTTTAAACAAAGTTCTCCACGTATATCCTGCTGCCACACCACCTTTGCCTGCATCCCTGTCCTGCTGCCCACGCTCCCTCCATTCCACTGCTTCCCTCTGCCCAGCAAAGAGCCCAGAGTGGCTCCGTGTCCCTGCGTGTATCACACAGACATGCTGTGATGAATAATGCACCGCACTCGTTTGGCCGTGCTTGCATTTCTGATGCTAGCCCTTGAATTCAAATATTTCTTTGGTCTTTCTTTGTATTCAAGTTGATTGAGAGGGTTTAACCATATGCAATATTCAAATTACTTTTATGCATGAAGAGATTTTCAAGAAATCAACGCACTTTTTCAGTGAAATAATTAATGCATGAACTGGCTGCCCTTTAAAGACAGTGGTAATGCTCTTTACCAAGACCAATGCACTAATATTACATGCAGTAATGTACTTTTTAAAAGTTAAATTCTTCATCGTTGGTATTTGAGTAGGACACAGAATTAGGCATGCAAGCTGTATTTATTAGCAGAAAACTGATTATTATTACTGGCCAATCTGCTTTTTAATGATTCAGTGAGCTCGTTGGATTTTTATAGTAATGAATACGGGGCTCTTAATCAGGTGATCTGACAAGTGCGCAATTTGGCTGGAAAATTATGCTGGGCTGAAAGTGTTTTTGTGAAGAATAAGGGAGTAAAAACCCCATAAAATGTTGACATTTAGAGGAGAAAGAGGAAAGAGACAGGAGAAGTGGAAGGAGGAGTGCAGTAATGCTTTGTGTTGCTGTGCAGGTCTTTGGCCAGAATTCCTGGCTATGGTACTCAAATGAAAGCAAACTGAAGGCAAACTGAAGGCAAACTGAAGGCAAACTGAAGGTTTGTGTTTGCTCTGTTCCATCCATGGTGGAAGGAGCAGGAGAGTGATGCTTTGTAGGAGCAGGAGGCACTGCTGGAGCTGGGGAAGATGGGGGTAGGATCCAGTGGTGTGATCCCCTTGTGTTCTGGTGGCACGCATACCTTCCTTCTGCTTGTTCTTAAATGGAGTGAACGGGCAATTTCAAGTCTAGTCTCATAAATGCCCTCAGTTTTTTGTTTGTTTGTTTGGTTTTTTTTTCTCCTAGGTTTAGTATTATTTCTATATGACCTCACACAAAAAAGGGTGTGTGAGGCTGATAGAGAAAAAGCGGCGGCGGTGAATCGATATCAGTGAGCTAACCTCCAGGAGTAGGAGTGCATAGGAGAGAAGCAATATTGCATTATTTCTGTATTGTCTGTGACACCTGAGCCTTGGCTATCATTTGGAAATATAGAAATGTCCTTTCATCTCCATTGTTTAACTGAAAGGATTCCCTATTTGCTCTTTGTCATCAAAAACCGTTGTCAGTGATTGCACCGTGTTTTTGTGTTGTCTACTGTAAAACTCTAAAATGATTGTTTAGATTGAATGCCTGAAGTGAGCGCTGGGTAAGTCAGAGTTTATTGTATATCCTTTCCAGACGTGGCAGACGGATGCATCACTCAATAATATCTTTTCTCTTTATTGCAATCACAAGAAGCTTTAGTGCTTTTCTATGAAAAATTACTCTTTTTCTTTTTTTAACCTGTCTTGAAAGCCACTTGGTGGTGTGCAATTTGGTGCAAAGAAATGCGAAGTTTAAGCCTATACTTAGGTATGACTTGGTCACGATGTCACCTGCATCTGACCCTCCCAAACCAGTAAATAGCTTAGAAGCATTCATTGTTGTCTCCATCCCTCCCGGACTGGGGTTGTGCTCAATCTAGAAGCACTCATTATTTTCATTACAGTAAAACTTGAGAAGCTATTGAAAACTTGGCCGTGTTATACCAGGAAGGACATAAATTCCAGATAGTAGGTGCTCTATGCTCTGATGAGCTCACAGTCTAAAAGGACTGGGCTGGAGTTATAAGTATGACTGTGTTCTTCAATAATCTCACATCAACCTATGGATTTTTTAAAGAGTGATGGAACACAGTCTTCAAATGTTATGATTCCCTGTACAACTTAATATCTTCTTAGTCTTCACAGTAGGATCCCTGAAACTCTATTTTCCTTGGCAAAAATAGATCAGTGACGCAGAGAGCATTTTTGTGCACACAGCCTGACCAGGGAACAAAACAACTCACCTGCTCGAAGCTTCTGTGTCTCAACACCACCACCATTGCTGAAGTGAGAAACCACTGCTTTCTTAACACTGGTGCAAATGAAGCCCTAAAGCACTGCTGTGACTGACTGGCCCTTTCCTGCTACTTTCCCAATATTTATGGTTGCAGCGGGTGTCCATTTTCATTGCAATATCTTTTAGGTGTTATTCAGCTTGACCAAGATTTCATCAGGAACTCGGCTGGGGATGAGCTACGGTTGGGTGTCAGACAAACTTGCATCTCTCCTTGATGCTGGTGCAGACCTCATGAACTTGAGGATTTCTGAGCATTGCTCACCCTAATAACTGATTCTGGAATTTTAGTCCTCTCTAAACAAGAAGAATGGGGTGAACTCCTCTCCTCTCCTCTCCTCTCCTCTCCTCTCCTCTCCTCTCCTCTCCTCTCCTCTCCTCTCCTCTCCTCTCCTCTCCTCTCCTCTCCTCTCCTCTCCTCTCCTCTCCTCTCCTCTCCTCTCCTCTCCTCTCCTCTCCTCTCCTCTCCTCTCCTCTCCTCTCCTCCTCTCCTCTCCTCTCCTCGTTTCAGTTGTACTTTGAGAACTTTCTCGTGTATTTGTTTCTGCAGTTAGTGGTTTTGTCACAAAGAACATCCACGCCGTCTTTTGCCAACCTAACAACGTCTGTCTGAACATAGAGGCTATTATGGTGTTTCAGAGTTGCTGGTAGCCATGGCAATAGTCACTTTTCTTGACCTGAAGGTGTTGTTCTGCTCTCCTGCACAAATCGCATACCTCAGCATTTTGGGTAATTTAAATGTTTGCTGTTTAAATGATGCAATGTGGCTATTGCATTGTTGAGAATACACAGCATAAATCAGCGAGAGATGTTGCTTCATACAGAACAAAGCCTAGTCCTTGGATGCACACATACATCACTCTGTGACTGAATGCTGTTTCGCTCACCTAAGGACAGACTTTGTCCCATGCAGTGAGTGGGAAAACAGAGCTGACACAGAAAAGATGGAACATGCAGAAAGGGGGAAAAAAAGCTGATATCCTCTGCCATAAAAATCAAATGTGAAAAAGTTCATAATTTAAAGCAGCCTGGGGTCATAGTAAATAATTCAGTCCTCAATTATATGCAGTTTCTACATAACATAGATAGTTTCTACATAACATATCCAGGTTTTTGTCAAAATGAATTCACAGGCTCTTACCTCATACACATGCATAGGGATAGATAAATATATGCATGTAAAATCTCTTGTCATGGTGATAATTTACTTGTTTTCATCAAGGTTTGCTTTTTGTCCATAAATGGTTGTCTTGATGGGTCCTTTGTACTGCATAACATCCCATAACCCAAACTGTAAAATTCAGGTTTTCAAGTGTGTCTTTGTTGGATTTGCTCCCATATTCCATACGTGTAAGCAAAGATGTGTGAAGCAGTGCCAAAGTGAGATGTGACTAAAACAATAATGCTGAGTATGTGCTTTGCCAGTAGCCTTAATTCACACTCACTTTCTCTTCCTAGGGTTGGCACTAATAGGCAATGACTAATTCTTAATTACTATTTAAGTTTAATAACAGATGATTAGCTCTTAATGATATGAATACTTCCAGCTGTGGTTGGTCAGAGAAATCACTTTGCATTTCAGGTTCCTGAACAGAAGCACTGGTAAACATTTTGCCTGGCACATTTGTTCAGGAGAAGTTTAAATTCACATTTCACAAACACCTTTCTTTCCGAGTCCTTTAAATTCTTGTTCTGCACCGTATCAATTACTCTGGGAAAGGTGGTGAACTTTTCTCAGATACAATGAAAAATAATTTAAAATTGGATGAATATACACTTATTGCTTTGCTTCATTGCCCCTTCAGTTTTATTTGAAATAGAAAAATGTATATTGAATCTGGTAATAGGAGCTGTACTGGAAAGTCTTTGTTATGCAGCAGATGCAGAAGAGCTCTGCACTGAGTTAACGTGGCCTGACTCATCCCACCTCATTTGAGGTGATGCACACAGCACAACCTCATTTTTGGCATTTGCCAGAACACGTGCACTGTGATGCCTGTCTCCCTTCTAGGACACAAAAGTACATCTGAGGAAACATCTCCTCCCTAAGCAGCCACGACCCAGTGATCTTAGTGGTCTTTTCAGACTTGAATAATTCCAGGATCCTCTTTTATAATTCTGGCTTCATTTTTCAGTTGGGATTTTTTAGACTTTTCTTTTTATCTCTCTTTGAATGTTCTTCCATATTGCTGGCCAGATATTTTTTTTTTTGTTGTTTATTTGTTTATTTATTCTATAATAACCCCCCCCCCCCAACCCCCAAACCATAATTTCTTCCTTTCCCACAAGCTGGAATACTCAGTTCTATGGAATAAAAATAATCCATGAGTCAGCCAGTAGCACTGTGTGAAGAAGTAGGTAAATTTGGCTCCTGCAGAGAGGCTCAAGCAATTAAATTTGTGAGATCTTCCCCGGAAGAATTATAACACTCATAGATTTGCCTCTGTTTTTCTCCTTCCCACCTTGGCTTCCCTCGATCCAGGCAGGCAGGATTGACTTCCACCAGTCCGTGGTACCTCTGGGACTGCCAATGGACTTGTTAAATGGTGATAATAATTTTTAGGCTGCTGGCCACACATTTGTTATGAAACGAAGTAACTCTCTTCACATGAGCTGTCAGACAGAAATTACTTTTAGTCACAATCAATCTAAATTTCAACTGGAGACTTCAAGGTGAAGGCTGTGAACTTTGATACCTATTACAGGCCCATGAAGCCATCCAAGCTTTTTCATTCTTATCTAGAACAGTATTTCTATATTCTTCTGATGCAGAAGGTATTGTTTATATGCTCTAACTGCATAGCATTAAATGTAATAAACGATATATTTTAGGTACCTACCTCCATCAAAGCTGAGATTTAACTTCTTTGGGTCAAATTCTGACCCTGCCCCTTTCTGTGGGGAAAGTTTCAGGCCCCTTAGGAGAAAAACCCGAACATGATCACAAATTCTGCACTTCTAACATTTCATTAGGCTAAAAATTACCCCTGTTCTTCTCATGCAGACATTAAAGAATTTCAAGCTAATGGCGCTCTCGTTGTTTGTATTATAAAATATTCACCCTTGGCATATTGAACCCACAAACTGAGGCTTTATGATCTTTAAAGGTGTCTTTTGGAAGGAGCTTGAATGTGAGTCGGTGTCTGTAAGCACTGCATAGCTGTGTACACAAGGCTGTACAACATATTTTGCATGTGAATATTTCTCCCGTGTACGTTTTGCTTACACTTTGTTTTTAATCAACCACAGTGAATGCAACCTAAACAAAGACCTTTCCCTAATGCTGAGTTTAATGACCCTTTTAATACCAGTAGTATTGGGCTGCATCTTGCTGGCTGCTGTTCTCTGCTACCTTTGGAGAATTAAACATGTTATAAAAATGACTTTTTGATATGACCCACAAATTAACTGGAAGGCACACAGAAGCAGTATACTCATCCAGCATGAAATCAAAAACTAATCACTGCAGATTATGTTAGATTAGCTAAGCAAGTAAACAATTAGCCCACTTAATGCCACCTATCCTGTCCTTCAGGTAAGGAATTTGTCTTCCCAGATGAGCTCTAGTTCCCAGTTCCTCTTGGTGACATTGCAGGTTATTGGATGAATTTTTCAAACTTGTGAGTCTTGAAAAAAAATGAAGAAGATGTTGATAGGAGGAAGGTTCAGCTCTCAGGGAAGAGCGGTGGGTTCTGATGTGAAATGATGACACAGAGTTGGGAATTGTCCTTGAGATCGAGGGGTTGCACGTAGCTTCTTGCCAGGCTGGGTTACACGGTGGCACCCAGTGACATGGGATTATGGTGACTGGTGTCTGGCTCTGGCCATGGGAGGGGTGACTCTTACACCCACATGATGGAACTGCAAACTCCAGCCTCAGATTCATGTCCTTGCCTGGTGTGGGCAGGGAGCAGCCACACACCTCCCTCTGAACACACCCCATGCTGTTGTTTCACTTTTTAGCCATTAAGGTCCCAGTGAAATTGAAATCAGCCATTGGGCTTTTGAGATAGAACATCCTGCTCCATCACATTGCCCTTTGCTTCAGGTCTCATGGCGTTGCTGCTCCACTTCTGCAGCTTCCTGGAAACGCAGTGTGCGTGTGCATGGGTCTTTTTGCAATGTGGCATTTCATGTTGGAGTTGTTTGGCCTTGCTTTGTGTTCTGTTTGGATTAGAACCAGCACTCCAACGAAAATAATAATTTAATGATATTAAACTAGTTTCAGAGCATCTGTTTGTTAACAGCACTGTTACCAAGCTACAGAAAAACACACAAGTCTGGCTTTAAGGTTCTCACAGCAAGGCAGGAATTAAAGTGTGTTTATTTGCACCCTGAATTCCCTGTAAACAAACACAATCCATTTTTAGCTGAGGTTTTTACAGAATTCCTGATGAAGTAGGATTCACCCAGTGGTCACACCTGATAATATGGCATTACCTCCTGTCATTAACATGAGCTGCTTTCATTCTTTTCATTATAAGTGTCTTGCCAACATGGCATACCCAGCGATACATCAGGGTCCTCATTACATGCAAAATCTGAGATCACTTCCTTTTTTTCCTCTTGTTGTTACATCCTTTGCAACACACCTGCAAACTGCAGGCATTTCTGGACACGAGGACAAAGCCCAGCAGTGTCTGAGCACTTACATGAGGGAGGGATGAAATAACATTGAATATCTACAGAACGTTTCTTTGTCTTTACCAAAACAGAGAGGGTGAAATGTACCCAGAAACTGAATACTAATTGAACAACTGACTTTATGAGGAAATTTTGTTTTCCCAGTAATTTTATTTTATTTTATTTTAATTTTTTTTTTTTAGGAAAACAAATCAAGATTTTTGCGAAGTGTTTCAGCTGCAGAGTATTTAAATGGTTTAATAATATGACCAAGACTCCTTTAGAAAAAAAGAAGGAAATTAATTTCTTGGTCATTTTCCAAGATCTCAGTCACGCATTTTATTACTTTATTCTCAATGAAGAATCCCCATTATGAGATCAGCTCAAATTTAACAAACATTGAAGCCACGGAAGTGTTACTCAAGGAATGCAAGTGAAGAGAGTTGACTTCTGAGCAAAAGGGAGATGGGTTTGGGGTGAACTGCATGCTGTTTTGGAATGGCCACAGACCATGTTATAGACCTGGATGTTTTCAATTATGTTCTGATTATTAGTAATAGTTCCGTGTTTCTGCACTTCAGCAGCTTGATGCTGACTCATCTGTGCTTGTTTCTTGTGCCAGAGTCCAATCTGATTTATGTAGACATTGACGTGGAATGATAAGCTGCTAAAATGTGGTGGGTTTGTGTACATATGCAGGTTGTTCTGAAAGTAATGCCTCCTATTTTCTCTGTGAAAACAACAAGCTATACAAAGAGCACAGTAATACTGACAGAGTGAGTTCTTAGCTGCAAAACACTATTTTCAACACAATCACCACCATTAGCTGTGCATTTCCACCAGCAATGGACAAGAACTGAATGCTGTGCTCATATATGTCTGTTCCAGTGGAGGGGACCACTGTTACTGTCACCACTGCTGAAATGTACCACCACCCCTCAGTGGGCTCACATCCACTGGTTGGTCTCCACAAACATACAGCAAATACCAATGAATGTCAATGAGGGCCATTTTTTGCTCATGGTGGAATTAAGTTCCATCCCTTCGCTTCATTCACACTTCCATGTCAGATGCCCAATCTGATATGGCAGCAAAATAGAGTAAAATAATGGTGGGAAGGTTCAGCCTCCATGGCCATTGCACCAATATCTGCCTCCACTGTCATGGACCAACATCATAAAACAGGAGGCATTACTTTTAGAGCACTCCTCCCATGTGGGTTAATGGACAGAAGAGTAACCCTGGCCTGAGACTTTCAGACACCTCTTTTCTTTGTAACATTCTTACGATGTTTTCTGACAAATATCATGGAATAAAAAGGATCAGATTATCTTCCAGTCTAGGGCAGAACATATGAAAAAATAAGTAGCAATTCAATTTGAGTCAACCCAAAATGAAATTTGCAGCTGGAAGAGGGAGTCTGATACTTTTTAAAAAGCAAGGAGCTTAAAGATGCATGGGGTCAGACATCTTCAGCTGAGAGCCCCCAGTCAGTACTCTGTAGCCTCGGGCATCTGCATCGATCTGAACCAAGTCATCTGGAATTCACCTGCTGCTAACTGACACTGGAGGCTTCTCCTGTGTGCATGGTATGGGGGGGAGGCGCTGCAGAACAGCACAACTTTGCACTCACAGCAGCAAAACCTGTTGCTCTTTAGGGATGGAAGTGCCTGGAGGGAATGTGATGGGAGGAAACATCCGAGCGTCTCTTTGCATCCTTTGCAGAAGGGGATTTCTGCCGGTGGGTTGCTGCGGCCTGTGCAAGCTGTGGTAAGGAACTGTGGAAGTTTGTGCACTCTGCTTCACTTCAACCACTGTGTTGTGCAATGACAGAACAATCAGTAATCAAAAAATTAATGGCTCTTGGTATAAAATTGGATCTCCAGGTCTTCACTCATCCACTTCAGAACCAGTTCGAAGCCGTCCGTGGTAATAAAAGACCTTGCTAAAATAAAAGACCTATCCAAGCTAATAAAAAACTCGACAGAGTTACTGTGTGTCATTTTCCAGGGAGCTGTAACTACTGTGTTATAGGCAGCTCATTGAGAACTAAGTGCAGAGCCCAAACACTGACGAGGCTTTGGAAGAAAAATGGATCGAGGCTGGATCAGATACGGGCACAGAAGTGCTGTGTTAGAGGTTAAACCCATTCCAAGAGCTGAATGCTTTTGCTGCATAGGAAAAGGATGTGACAATGAGTTTCATTTAAAGGCTGAATTCATTTGCCACAGGAACAATGAGGTTTTGCTTTTTTAATCAAAATGCAGACAAGTAATTTCTTAGGCAAGCAAAGCTCTGAATTATGGTAGGGAAGATACAATGAGAGTAAACAGTCTTTTCTATAATACAGCTATAAAATATTATAATATACATATACATGAAATAAAGAAGTGATTGAACTTGTCACTTAATTGTATTATCAGATTTGTAGCTTGTGAAAATGTCAGAGAAAATAACACTGCATAGGATGGGTCAATTTATTAATTGTGGATATTTTTTGAGCCAACTACAGCCCGTGCTATTGTATTTCTTATTTATAAGTATTCATCACGTAGCTTGGACATATAATTTCTAGCCAGCGAGTTAAGTCATTCGTGGCCTTCTCCTTTGGGTTCCCTCCTGGATGCTTACTGGGATCAGAGTGTGGTCCCTGGGCTTTAGAGTTTATTTAGTCATGAGTATCTGTGCAACTGCTGCCCACTTTCCCACTCTCCAAAGCAGCTCTATCATAGCCAGCTTCATTCAGCTCTCAAAGCTGAATCACATAGAAGCTCTATGCCAGCTCCAACAGTCCCACTGGCACCAAGCCTTGGCCTGTCAATCCATTCTCCCTCAAGCAGCACTTGGGGGATTTATCTGAACAAGAATGCAGAACTCAACCTTATTAACTAACGAAGGAAAATGAAGGTTAGAGGTGAAGTCTGGGGCTACTGAGATCGGAACGATCTGCCAATATGTGCCTGAAGGATAACTCACTGCAGTTATCCCTGGGAACACACACAGTGATGTGCACGTTTCTATCAGCTGGAGGAGGAACGCTCACATTCCTGCTCCAGGATGGGTGCAGGCCACGCTTCTCTCTATGCTGTGGCTCTTTTTTAGGTTTAAAGTTGTACTTGCTTACAGAGATTTGTTTGTTTGTTGCTCAGGAAGCCTGGAAGGAAGGAATTATTGTTTTTTACTTTTCATTTTGGGGTTTGGGGTTTGAAAGAATGTTTAAATGCAGACATTTGATTGTACCCACGTGCCCCCAGGGAGACAGGATCGCACAATCCTCATTAAGGCCATGGGAGAGCTGGAAAAATAAAGAAGAAAAAAGGATTCAGCTCTTCATATTATTCATAGACAAGAATACATTGTCTTGAATATTAGCTGCAGGTCTCATCCCCTGAGATCTGAACACACTGACAGAATGAGGAGTTTTGAACAGGTTCCCAGGCGTTGGGGAATTACACAATATGTGGAGAAGGTGAGATGAGAATAGGGACTGGAGATGTCCCCGTTCACTATTCCTTCCTGTTTAAAATGCATCGATATTAAAAATAAATAAAAAATAGCAGCATGTTTTGTAATCCTGCCAGAGAAAAAGGAGAAACAAGACAGATACAGCCTGCAATTGTCGCTAACTTTTTTCCTTTCTTTTCCACCTGAGCCCGAGCTAATAGTAATAATAACTGTGCTGCCTGCCCACTGACCCAAATGATTTGTTATTGTGCTAATCCACCTCTACCGGTATTGACTGCTGGTCTCTGAGGGGTTGCCTTGTGGAGTCAGAAATAAATTACCCATCAGAATCAATGAAACTCGTGACTATGGCTTACACAGATGTAGCTCTGTCACTCATGCTTGCAAATGAGAAGTGCTTGACAATTACTTCTGTACTTCATCTTTGGAGTGGGCAAGGGGGTGTGAGCTGCCCTGGGGAGAAACCCACTCATCAGTGTGCAGTTACTTTTGGATCATTGCTATTGCTTCACAGTAGCTTTGAGTTAGACAAATTAAAGTATCTTAAAAAAGCACCATTGCTTTTGCTCGTTGGTATGGAAACAAATTATTAAGTGAATGGAGGGCCTTGACATCGACGTCTCAGTGATACTGAGGTTATTACACTAAGATGAACTGATGAAGACAACTTCCTTTTCTTCCTATCTCAACAGCTCCACCAAAGCTCACCTAAAAGTGAGAGAGCACAAACACATTGCTGCCCTTGTTGTACCTGGGGCACTTTGGCTCCAAGTTAGCTTAGTTCTTCAGTTATAGGCTGCTAGATGTAGGTTGTTTACTAATGCCAACTCAATGCTGTGACTGTAAGTACTAAGACAGCTAATGGGCAGCTTCTTTGTGGCCTCAAGAAAGCCTCTGCTATCCTTAAAATCATAGGAGAGGGACGTATGTGCTGGAAGTGTGTTGTGAAGTGTTGGAGTCAGGAAGACGACAGCAGCACCAAATCATCAGCAGCAAAACTTCAAGCAAAGCCAAGTACCTCAGGCTGAAGTGAGCTGTGTGTCTGCAAAGAGAGAACTCTTGAAGCTCCTGAGTGGATGCTGCTTCACCTCGAGTCTTGTGCTATCACTGAGTGCCCCGCAGAGCACCCCACTCCATCCCAATGCTTCTCTGCAGCTGCAGGTGCAGTGAGGGCCCCTCAGCAGCCTTCCCTTTTTAAAGCTAAACAGACTCATTAGGATAATCCCTTCTTCTTTCGTTTGTGAAGTTAAAGCACAGGGAGCTTTGTTAGCAGGGTCACCATCCACCAGACCAGGCTGCCCAGAGCCACATCCAGCCTGGCTTTGAATGCTTGCAAGGATGGAGCATCCACAGCCTCCTTGGGCAACCTGTTCCAGTGCATCAACACCCTCTGGGTGAAAAACTTCCTCCTTATATCCAACCTAAACCTCCCCTGTCCCAGTTTAAAACCATTCCCCCTTGTCCTATAATTGTCCACCCTCGAAAGCAGCCTACTCCATCCTGTTAAAGGACCTCTGGAGATCATTTGGTCCAGTTGTCCCCATCCATGTTTGCTAATAGCTTCAAGCAGGAGCACTACTCCTGCAGTTACCATTTGTGCAATGTTTCTGCTGACCTCTGTGTAAGCTGTGAGCATACAGCTAAGATGCTGCACCACATTTTGGCTGTGACCTATGGTGGCTCCTTCACACAAGGAATGTTTGCAGATGTACCCAGTGTAGCACCAGGCATCATCTTGCAGTGCCAACATCTGGTCCCACCAATACAGCAGAAACATCACTATTGGTTCCGGTGGGGCTGGTTGCTCCTTGACCGATTTTGCATCTCTTTTTCCACAGAAACTGAAAGTCATTGCTGTGATTAAGGAACCTGCCTGAAGCCATCAGAGCCCCAACTCAAAGCGTTCGTAAGTGTAAGCAATTACACGGCTGTTCGTGAGGCTTGGGCAGACCTGATGCTTTCTTCCAGGTCAGTTTGTTCTTTTCAGAACGGAAAATTTAAAGATCAGAAAGCATCTGATAGGTTGAGGGAGACAATGCCTTTGTAAAAATGTTATTGCTATTGACTTGGTGGGAGATTTGATTACAAGGAATTGGCAGGGAAATGATTTAATAGTAAACATTGACGTCTGCGGTACCCAGGGGTTATTCTGACAATAAGAGATGAGAGAAAAAACATATTTTCTTTTACTGTGGGAGAGAGTGTTGCTAAAAGGATAACCAAGTGATGACTAAGAGTGATTGGCTTCTAAAAGCGGTTTTGAAGTAACGAAAACTGTTAGTAGAAATCTGGCCAAACAAGTACAATATGTAGGAAGAAATAATTCTGCTAGCAGCCAAAACGTAATATTATCAGTATTATTTTATTTCTGTTACTTAAAATTCTTTATCAAGCACCGCTGCAGGAGAATGGCCATAAATAAGGCAAAGCTGCCTAAAATCAATGCCTACCCGAGGTCCCAAGGCAGATTTGTTGAAGGCATTCAACACATTGCTTTCTTACTGGTGTATGTTTGAGCTTTAAACGTGAGAAATTTCTCCTACTGGCTCAAACCACAGCCCCCCAGATTCTCTGTCAAGTGCAATTACTTCCCCACTCTCTCCACTCCGCCTTTCCATCTCCCTGTGCATCGTTCTACCTCCAGTTTTATACCTCCTTGTTTCAGTTCAGCTTGAGATTGTGCTGCAGTGCAGCCAAAGAGCTGTCCGCCAGGAAGTACAAATGGTATCACTATTCCAGCTGGAGACTCTTTATCTGTAAAATACGGCATTGCAAAGCCTAATGTCCTCTGGTTTTATTAGCTGTTCTTGAAGGGTGCTTAGCTGGCAAGTGCAGCATCTGGCGCTGCCTCGGTGTGGCTCGAGCACAACCTTCCAACCGCTGCACAAATAACCTCTGCTGGGGCATGAGGGCTGCTGGAGGCAGCGGGTTTTGCTGGCCCTGCTTTGCTGGCCTCTCCAGCACTGGGTCCTGCAGGAGGATTTGGGGTGCAGGATGCTGTCCTCACCAGAGAGTGGGGAAGAGGGACCTGCAGGGAGCAGCACCCACGCTGAGAGCTGTGCAGCAAACCATCCTGGTTTGCCTCTCAAAGGAAAAGGAGGGCTGACACCTGTGGTTCATAAACTGATCCTCAGGTGAGCCCAGTGAGTCCCAACCCAGTGATGGAGCCTGCTGGCATGGAGGGACCGTACAGAGCCAGCAACATTCATTTACCAGGAGGGGAAAGTTCCAGCATAAGTGGTCTCTACTGTGTATAAAGCACTCAATGCCGGTGACGTTTGCCTCTTATCTTAGTGATAAAATATATTTATTTGTGAAGTAGATCTTAATCCATCTCTGAGAAGTGTTTTTAGTTTTTCACGTTAGCATTTATAATGATTGAAAGTGTAGCTGGAGAGGACATCTTTCTGTAGCAATGAACAAAAATAAGAATAACTTTTCAGCATTACCGTATATCAATAGCCAATTATTTTTGAATGAATGGGTTCTGGCTGGCTGCTAATGGACTGACAGTGAGATAACTCTTCCAGGAGAGAAACCATCATTTTAAAGATGGAGTGGCTGGCCTTTTAATTTTAAGGTATTACCAAAATCACATCTCTCACCTTTAAAAATTGTAAATGATCACAGTCCTATTCTAAATCATTTCATTGCTGTTTGAGCTGAGCCTGGCTGATGCTTTGCAAGGGTCTGTCTTTCCGTTTGTGTTGGTGCCATTTGCATTTCTTAATTTTACTCAAAGAATCTCATCCTCCTTGCTTTCCTTCTTCCTCGCAGCCCACACTCCAGCCATCTGCCTGCAGAAATCCATGGCCAAGTCACCTTTGCCTCGGTGTATTCCTTGAACTTGATATACAGCATCACTACGTGCCAGAATAAATTAAAACCTATTAAGTGATGAGATTAAAACACAGAGATGCTTCACAAAACTTCTTCAGATGTTTCAGAGGAGGCAGATGCATTTCTTACTTGTTTTTCCTCCTGCTTTGGTGCATATTCTTTCATCTCCACATGCTTCATTCATCACCTTTCTTCCAGCATGGGGAATTTGGGAGGAAAGTGAGCAGCCCCCACCTCTGAGCAGCTGCCTGCTCACCTGTGTACTCACAGCTCTACAAAGCTCCTCATTTAGGCACTCCTCTCAAAAACAAGTGGAAATAAAGCCGATCACCGTATGCTTCAGAATATGCACCTGGACTTTCCTGTGGCATGACTGCAGTACGAATTACCAGAGAGCTTGAAAACAAAGCTAAAAGCCTTACCATCAACTGCCTACAGATCAAAGTGCTTTCTTGTTTTCAGATGAACACTGTCCACTGCCTTTGATGGTCTCTCCAGTGCATCTGGGCAAGGAAAGCAACAAAATACTGAGACAGGAAAATAGAGGAAAGCATCATTCCCCAAGCTCTGAGTGCAGTCCCTGGCCCTCCTGCCAGCCCGCTGCCTTCCATCTCACAGGGCAATGGGAACAGAGGAATGCTGAAGGTCCTACATCACCTTTAATCCAGGAATCTGAGGTCACTTATCAGACCCATTCTAGCATCCCATATACAGCTGCACTGACAGCACTGAAGAAATCAGAATTGTGTCTCGAGTCTCTGCAACTCAAGTCCAAACTCTGCCCAGTGGCTGATGGTTCCTCCCTCCAATGACACATTGATTGTGGGTACACTTAGGGCGACGCTGGTTGTGTTCAGTATTTGGAGCTCATCATCTGTTATCCCATTCGCATTGTCATCCCGAGCCCAGACAGTATCAAATTGGAAGCAGTAGTGTAGAAAATTACGAACAAATCAAAAAAGACTACAGCTGTGAAATGAATCAAACGGCTGTTCCTATGTTTAGTATTTCCTTTGGTATAAAACATCTTTTACGATTTATTTTTTTATTATTCTGGGCTGGCAGCTCCGACGGCAGTGACGAAGCACTGCGATTACCAGTGCTGCCCAGCAGTCAGGGCCACTGGCCCAGCAGAGCAATCACTTACTAAAGCATGGCCAAGGCAATGAAGAGCAGGTCACCGAGGGCAGCACCTCTGTAGGTCTGAGCCAAGACTCATTTTGGCCTCCTAAAGGACTCGGCACTGGTGTGTGTGCCCACCCTGAGCTATTCTGCTGGCACTGCAATGGGAGAATGATGCCTGCAGACTCCTTCATGTTTTTGGCTCTTGCCCCTGGTCCTCTCCATCTGTTGCATCCTATTGGGGTTGGAAAGGTTCACATCGGAGCTCCATGTCAGCTTTTCAGAGCAGCCTCTCGCTGTGTGAATGCTGTACTGTGAGAGTGGGCTTGGAGTCTGTGTGTGTTTGTATGAAGATGACCATATTAAATTTAAGCAGAAATAAATGGGAATTTAACCGGCACAGATACACAAAGCTGACATAATCTCCAAAGGTTTGAGGCTGCTATTAAATTTGTTCCTCACTATTAATTTGTGACCAAGAAGATAATGAAAAACCGGCAACTCTGAAGTTGACATAAAAAGTAAGAGATATACAGTTGGCATGGAGAATTTTATGCGCTGTCAAAACGAAAAGGCTTTGCTAAACGTATGTGGGCAAAGATACATGCTGCCATCTTAATGAGCAATTAAAAGATGGACTCCTAATAATTGAATTGTGACTCTCGTCACATTTGTATTTGTTTAATATCCCTAGTTTGAGTTGAGTCTGCGGTTGAGTTCTTATTTTAATCAGGTCTGATTATGGCTCTTGGTTCAAATAACGGGGAGTGGTGAGCATGAATCTTGTTGTCCTATTACTGCCTCGGCTGCTTCTTTCCGCTGAATACAATGTTCTTTCAAAGACTCGTGTTCAATTACTGCATTTGAACAGCAGGACAGGACAAAGAGTGGGGAGATGATTTGCTGTCGTTCCAAGCTTGAGTTTTCAAAGCGGTAATCGTATCTTCTTACTCTGAAGATCGCGGAGTGAATTTTGGAATCACTTCAGATGGTTACCGGTTCATTCCTTTGCTGGTAGAAACAAGCAGCCTTGGCTATGCACATTGCTGCTGCTTTCTTTTCTTTTTTTTCCCCTTCTCATTTTGAAGTCCAATAAGAGAAGACCATCTGTTCTTCAAAACTGTTTCCCTTAAACTAACAGCCGCGGTCACTCCTGCACGCTATCGCATCGTCGGTGGCGCGGGGCTCCGCGCTGCCAATCTGCTGCTTAACATTTCTCATCAACTTCACGGAGCCGCAGCTGTCGGAGCTGACAACAGTTTGCACATTTCCAGCTCCTCTCAGCTCAGCGCAGCCCGGACCCAGCCCAGCTCTCTCCTTTTCACAGCCCCTGGTTTTGCCCACATTGTATTGAACCCCTCCTCCCCATCATGCTTCAGCTCCAGCAACTTCCAGAGTGCTTTTACTTGATTTCTTCGTGTTTGGTTTAAACACACACACGTATTTTTGAACTGCGTGGAAGGGAGAACAGCTCATTCTCATTCCAGTGGGTTATCCCTCTGAAAAAATAATGGCAAACTCTTGTTTCTGCCCTTTCTCTGTGTGGGAATCTTCCCCTCCTGCAGTCTGTCTTTAAATTCATCTGTTTTTCTTTTCCTCCCAGCTCTAATCACTGTCTTTTGGGCCTCTCCAATTCACAGTTCAAAGGAAAACAAGAATTATTTTGCTTCTATCTTGCATGGCCCCAAAGATGAGGCACGTATTCATGTTTCCTTTATTTCCCCAGCTCCGTATCAGAGCTGTTAGCTTTGCAGCTGAGCTACATGGCGTGGGGGAACTGCAGCTCTTCCATAGAGCCCCCCCGGCTCCTTTAGCAGAGGGGCTTTGGGAAGGTGCTATTGGGAATGCAGTGACATCTCCCTTACCCCTTACTGCAGTGGCTTCTGCAGCTTACTTTGCCTCGGTGCAGCTTGCACTGAAAAGAGGGATGGGGCAAACCAGAGGGTGAGGCTGCAAGGGAGGGCACTGCTTTTTAGAAATGGTTTCAACAGGTTGGAAAGGCTGGAAAATTGCAAAAAGAATTGCAAAGGACTGTCCAGTGTGTAAGAGAAGTCCCTCAAATGGGTTTTGGTTCCTAACTGCACCTGTAACACAAGAAGGAGAAGTTGGGCTCTGGGGATACCTGAACAGTCAGCACAGCTGATAGAGGAGCAGGCAGCACTTTCCATGAGCTGAATTGCCCTGCAAATGCTCCTCACTCAGCCATCAAGACCCAGCGGCCGTGGGCATAGAACTGCAGGGTCCAGCTTTCCTGCTATGGGGGACCTGGAGGTGCTTTGGGCTGGGGGCAGGTAGGGCACGCATGGCCAGATTTAGGGTTGTTTGCCCCAAATCTCCCTGCTAATGGGGACAGCTGGGCGGAGGGAGGAGTGGGATCATCGTGGTGGGGAAAACCAAAACGTGGTACTTGGTGCTCCTAGGGATTGCCCTTCTGCCCAGCCCAAGGACAGGGCCAGGTGCTGCTGCTCCCCTCATCCATCTCAGCACCCCCAGTCTGTGCCTTTCAAACTGCACCAGATTATGCAAAATGAGAACTGAGTGCCAAGTGCAGCATCGCCTGGCACACGGTGTGTGGAAACAAAGAGCTTGGGTTTCTGTCCCTGCAAGATTTTGCACTTCGTTTGGGCAGAATAAACCCCATCTATTCTTATTTCTTGATTTTGTATATACTGAGAGTATTTCAGAGGTGCAGCATCGCACCGGCCATAACCAAGTGTGAGCACCGACCTGTCTGACCACTCTGCATTTCCTGCCACGAACAGTAATGACAACAGAGAAGCTTGTGCTCACCATAGAGCCACTTGCTGCCAATGTGGGAGCTAATTTTTTGTAGCCATGTTTTTAATAAGCGTATTTCCTTCCAGACGAGGGCTGCTTTCCTGGGGCAAATCTGTGTCTTCTCAAGCAGCTGAGTGGGGGGTCCTGTCCCTTCCACACCAAAGCCAATGACAAATCCTATTTAATACGCTTGGATCCTGATGTACGTTTCTATATGCGAAGGCAGACACAAATTACCATATTTTATCAGGTCATTTAGGCAGCTCATCTCCTCCTGCTGCTAATTGTGGGCATTTGCTCCTCGGCGATGCAGTTTGTGCCTGTGAAAGCAAACACCCTCAATCCACTTTGCAGTCCGGTTGTGTGCTCCTCTCCTGTAAACACTCAACACTTTTTTAAAAGCCAAATGAGCAATGATGATATTGATTTTTTATTTATTTATTTTTTAAGCAGATGAGACGGCGGAGAGAATGAGTGAATGTTAATGTTTGTTTTCTATGTGACCACGAAAGCAGAAGGAACCCTTTGTGAAACAGCGTGCTGCTGTGCTGCCTGGTGAGTTGCAGAGTCCCACTGAGAGAATTTGGTGCCCTGTAAGGGCAACCCCATGTTGCAGAGACGTTGTCAGTGCGTTGGGGTGGAGCAGCTGTGATTTGGCTGCGCTGTTTTCTCCTTATCCCCGTGGATGTCAGCCCCAACAGCAGGGCGCTTGGGGCAGTTAGTTTGCAAATCGGGGGTGTGCAGAGGCTAAACCCAGCAGCCCAACAGCTCTGCTATCCAAGATGCCCCCGCGATCCCTTGGATCTCCCCGCAGCTTGGGGCTCGCTCCCCCTTCCCCAGTAGACCCTCCTGCGTCCATCCAGCTCCGGGCAGCAGCACCTCTGGGTGGGACCCCGCCCCCCATCCTCCAGGTGTGCCGCCCCGGGACGGCTCCGCAGCCCTCCGCCCCACCACGGTGCTGCCCCGCCGTCCGCTCCCGGTGCCCCCCGACGTCTCCCTCCCGTCCCACCATCCCCATCCCCGCGTGCCCCGTGGGGGCGGTCCGCCATCCCGCACAGGTGCCGGCGATTGGGTGGAATATGCAAATGCTGCTCTGACGTCAGGCGGCTCCGGCCCAGAGAGCAGAAATAGGGCCGCCCCGGCCCGCGCCGCGTACACGGCCGCCGCCGCTCCCGCCCCGTCCGGCCGTCCCGCAGGTGAGTGCGTTCCGCGCGGCCGTGGCCGCAGCGCTCCCGTCCCGCGGGGGGTTCCGCGCTGCCCGGAGCGCTGTCGCTGCGTGGGGACCGTGCGCTCTGCCGGGGATGCGCTGCCGGCTTCATCCGCTCTCGGAGAGCGATCTTCCCTCCGCACCCCGAGTCCCACAGCGTGGGGAAAAAGAGGGGAAGGTTTTTTTCCTTAGGGTCGGGGCGGTCCCCTCCCGGCGTAGTGCTGCGGCACGGCCCCGCACCGGAGCGGGCGATGCCGACGTCCGCGGTGCTGAGCGTCCCGCCGCGGTCGCGAGTGGGGATGGCGCTTCCCCCGGCAGCCTCTGGGTGGAGCTGTGGGGCCGGAGCGCCCCGTCGGGTCCGCGCGTGGAGCGCCCCGGGAGCGGCGGGGGGACGCGGGCGGCGTTCGGAGCCCGGCGGCTCCGTGCCGGTATCTCACCGTGCGGTTCTTGCTGCTGCCGATCCCGGCCGTGCTGTCTTGTCCTAAACGCTTTCTTGCCTTGAGAACGAGTCGTTTTGCGCTGTTGCCGCTCGCTCAGCCTCGGAGCCGCCCCGCAGCACTACGGCTCTGTCGGGTTCGGGAGTTTCTTCGTGGTCCTTCGTCTCCACGGGGCTGATGTTTCCCAGCGTTTCTTCCTGGGAGCGCTGAAGTGGTTTGAAGAATTGAAAGTGAAATATTCATTGAAATATTCATCAGCGCGCTCCAAAGCGATGCAGCAGTCGTGCGTTTGGTTGCAGCGAGTTCTTAATGCATCTAAACTTTGTATCCGAGGGCGCAGAGAGCTGGCTGAAATCATCGCCTTCCCTCTGCTTTGCTGAAAGGCTTTTCTGGAACGGATCTGTCCTGAATGTTGTAACTTTCTGACTCTTGATGAGAATTTCTGGATGTCAGCGTTACTTGCAGAGCCTAGAAATGCTGTTTTAGAGGAGGCTGAAGCGGTCAGAGCTGTTGGTGGCAGAGGAGTGAGGATCAGGTTCTTATCTGGTGTCATCAGAGCCAATTTACAGAGGTAAAGCTCTGGTCCGAGTGCTTTCCTTTTGCTATGGCAACAGCCATTGCTTCAGGTAATTAACTTGATTCTCATTCTAATGTGGAGCTCGTTAGAAATTATTGAAAGCTATTGTGAGCTATTAATTTTCCGGCCCTAAAAAAAAGTCTGAAAACAAAGCTGCGATTGAAGGAGCCCTGAACAGAAAAGCCATGAGTGGGTTGGGCAAATGGCTGCATCTCCTTGTGGGCACCCTCGAGGAGTTGTGAGCGCTGCTCCTGCAAAGGGGAGGAAAAAGTTGGGTGCTCCGTGCAATGATCCGGCAGCCTGACTGATCGCTGTGTGTCACGGAGTGCTCGGAGCAGCTCGGGGCTCTGCGCTCTGCTGGCCCTTGTATCAGTCCCTGTCTTTTCAAGGTGACCCTCTTTTTGCTTGAGCAGCCCCGAGCCCTGTGCTGGTGCCTTTGGTTTGCCATCTTGCTGTTGTTTTCTTCGTTCAGGTGCGTTGCACTGATTTTCGTTTTTCTCCCTGCATTGGTTTGTGCATAAACCCATCTGAGCACAGGTTGGACCAGTAATGGTGCTGCTGGAGCAGCTCCTGGTAAAGCAATGCCAGCTGCAAGCCAGGCTGCAGCTCTAGATCAAGGCAAGGAGCTACGAGCTGCTGGTGGTTTTAGCTTTTCTGTAGCACAAAAACATGGATGGCTTTGGAAGGAATTGCCCTGAAGCCAAAGGAGATGTGTGGTGCTCAGCTTTGTTGAAAATAGTTGGGTTTAATTCTGGTGCCTGCATTACACTGGAGGTTGGTTGGTTGCTCTCGCATGTTGCAGAGAGCAGGTGGGTGGCACTTCCCCCTCCCCCCTTGGATCCCAGGGGGCTGCTCCTGTTCTGCTGCAGGTATTGCTCACTGTTCCACCTGTGCAGCAGGTTGTTTCATGCCGGGTCTGTGTTTGTGAGCTTGGAGTGCTGTGGGCAGTGCTGTCTGTGCGGGCTCATCTGCAGGTCTGTGCCTTGCTCAAGTGAGAAGGCTTTGTAAGCTTGGATGCATTTACAGCGATGATCCAAAGCCATTCGAATTTCTCTTTACTTTGGGGACTGGACCACAATCCCATGGCTGTGCTGTGTGGGGCAGCTGTGGATCAGGCTTTGCAAGGGGGCTGTGGTTTGGCTGTGACACAGGTGTGTGCGGCTCCGTGGTGTAAATGGGAGGGAGCTTTGGGATGTCAGGTGACACAATCACTGTGAGACTTCGGTTAACTCTTGCTTGGTGTTTATGGTGCATACTTGTTGCTTGCTTTGAGCTATTTAGTTGCATAGTAGTATGTATGTCTTTCCCTTGTTATGAATGGGAGCAATTAACGTACTGTCAGTTGGTCTGCAATGAAAATAAGTGATTTCTAAACTGAGAGGATGTTTGACCAGTTCCATTAAATTCCACATAAAACCAGCATGCAGTTGCTGCCCTTTTGGCTTCATTAGTGTTATTGCATCTTAATCCAAAGCATCACAGTGTTTTCCAGCAGTTGTTTACTAAATACACATGAAAGTGGCCAGCTCTCTGTTTTGCTCCAGGACTGGGATTTCAAGCAGCATACGAATGAGAGGTCTCCAGAACTGCAAAGTGAGAGTATTTGCTGTGATGCTATCAACAGAGCATACCAAGTATCTCTGTAAAACGTGAGAAATAGTGCTGCTCTGCAAGAGCAATCCATAATGTAACAATGTACTTGTAGCTTATTGATATAGTGACTTTGGTTTATTAAACATTTATTTGTAGCCTCAGTAACATTACATCTGAGGCTTCTAATTGGAATTTAGAAAGGCTAATAAATTTTGATTTCATCCTGAGTGCTCTCAATTCAGGGTGTTTACATTAGTGCTGAGGAAAAGCGATGCTTTAACTGCATGGGTGAGTGGTGTGCAGGGACTGCTGGCGTTGCTGGCAGTGTGTCTGGGCAACAAACAGACCAGGGCAGCATTGGTGTGAATGGTCACGGCTCCAAAATGAATAGCAATGCACCAAGCCTTGGATTTACCCTGCAGCAAATATGCAGTATGAAAGCGCTGTAAAATGAGCTCTGTCAAGGCAAGGTATGTCACAGTGACTTAATACAGCTGGGCTTAATTTTGCCATTAGCAGGTAACATGTCTTGTTAATGCATATTGCTCAAACCGAGCAGCAGCCTGTCACTTGCATGTTATAGAAATGCCATCTCCTGCTTCATTAAGTGGTCATTATGCTTCGTTATGGTCTGTGTTAGCATATGCTGTGAAAGGTCAAAGCTTCCCTCAGCTCCTATGGAAATGGAACCAGAGGTGAGGACTCGTTTGGTATTTTCTTTATGAGAAGTAATGGCATGGTCTGGAGCTGAGGTGCAAAGCTCTGTGGCTGGGCTGTTCTCCTGGAGCTGGCTGAACCTTGGGATGCTCTTGGCTGCTCTTCCAGGCATTAGCTCAGGGTTATGCATGTAAGCAAATATGCAGCAGTTTCACCTGATAACCCTATGAGTAGCTTGCATTTGTATTCTTCTGAATTAAAAAAAAAAAAAAAAGAAAAACAACCCACTTTAAAAGCCACTTCTCACATCTTCTGAATTTCCTGCCAGTGAGCAGGGTGAGAGGAGAAATCTCAGCCTCGGGGGGTGACATAGATGAAGGTGGGAGAAATGCATCAGACCTCTTTGGTTCAGGATTGCTGTGGGTCTCACAGGTTCTGGTGGGGTCAGGGACCATTGGCCAGGTGCAGTCACCTGGGGGAGGCATGGCAGCTCTTGTGTGCTGGGTGCCAGCTGGAGCCCCAGGCTGTTGGCTGCCCCTGCGGCTCTGCTTGGGGCAGCGACATCCTCTGAATGTGAGAGGAATAATGATTTTTAGTCACACTGCCCTGTTTGGTGTGGTTTGCTGCTTGTCACAGGTCTGGAAATCCCAGTGCTCCAGTTCCACAGGGGTTGTGCAGGAGCAGCATGCCCTATGGGGAAATAGCTCGCAAAGCTGTTACCGAATGGGAATTCATTGCCTGCACACTGATGGGTGCAGAATAGGAAGACTGTGTCACACTGAACGTGCCATGGGAGTCTGCAAAGCCCCACCAGCAGTTAGGAAGTGGAAGTGGGCTCTGTTGGCTCCCGTCACTTTCTTGAATGTGAGCTGGGTTTTATTTTGTGACTGCTTCATGACTGTTCTCTTGTTTTCAACAGATGTGAAATGATGAAGTCAAGACGTTTTCTGTTGTCTCTCGTTTTGCTTGGGGCTTTCCTGTCATTCACAAGGGGATGGATGGACTTGGATGGGAGCAGAAGGCTGCACTCAGACCTGGGGAGGCTGCACCAAGAGGTATGGTGGATCAGCTGCTGCTGCAGCTCCTGTCTGTGTTTGTGCTGTTCTAATGTTTTCTGTACTGTGAAAACAGAGCAAGTGGAGGCTTATATCCCTGTCTGTTTGCACAAAGCACCTGATGAGGAGATCAGTTGAGAAGTAGTGATTGCATAGAGATCATGAAGCATGAGTAGCTGTAGCTCTGGGAGTAAAACTGTGCATCTGGTCCTAGTGGAGATGTGGTCTCAGCCCCCAAGGACTTTATGGTACATTTTGTCCTGGGTCATTGGGACAATTGAGCTAAATTTAACAAGCAAACCCTGACCTGGATCTATTTGGGTCACTGAGACTTCAGGTGAAACCTGAAGAAGTCCTTTCCCTGCTTAGCCAAAGGGAAACTGAGTCCCGCGTTATTCTGAGCTTAAAAGGCCACAGGATCCTTGCTGCAAAGCACAAAGCCAACAGGTACTTACTAAGGTGGTGGTGTGGCTGTAATGAGTGACAGTGATTTTGATCCAGCATAAGGGGACCTGAATGAGTGACCTGAAGGGGAGGTGGGTGCATCAATGCAGCATGGTGATGTTCACCAGTGTTCAAGCCCTGGGATTGTGGTAGTGGTGAAGCAGCTGAACCCACTCTGTGCTTAAGGTGACACTGTTGGCTTTCCTTGGGGTGATGCTGGTTAGGAGTCTGTTGTGTGTACCGTGTAGGCTGCCCTTACCAGAGTTTGCATTGTGAACTCTCTGCTCAGATTCTCACTTTGCTGAAAGAGAGGCAAGACAGCAGGGCCATAAAACTCCACAAATGTGGTTTTTCATGAGAATAATAAAACTCTGAATGCCGGAGCAATTTTAATTATTTAATGAATTTCTGATTACCACAGGTTTGGTAAATGACTGCTCAAATGGTTGAAAGTGGGATCTGTTGGGGAGGCAAGGGGGAGGACACTTTGGTGTTGTTGGACTGCCATTGCCTCAAACACTTGTGTGCTGGCAGACTCATTAGTCAGTGCCAAGCTAAAGATGAGCCCATGATGGATTCCAGCAGTGCTCAGATCTATTTAAGTCTTGGGATTTTTTGTTCTACTCGGAGAATCCCATTTCTTCTGGCTGACTCCCAACTACAAATACCCGTGTTTGTGTGCTTAATTTCAGTACGGCAGCCTAAGGGCACTGAAAAAGGCGCTTTCACTGTTTAGCTGGACTCAGGCTGTCCTTTGAATGGAGTTGAATGTCGTGCAGTTCTGAGTTCTGCCACAGGTGCTATTTCCTTGAGGTATCCCTCCTCTGTTCTGCAAAAGGGAAAGAAATGGTTGCTCTCCCCTCCCCTTGTATTTTGTTGCTGTCTGGAGTCTCCATATGCAGGCAGTCTGACGTTAAGCGTGTTCCTGTCTTGCC
The DNA here is from genome assembly GCF_054131305.1 of Coturnix japonica. Classification (NCBI taxonomy): domain Eukaryota; kingdom Metazoa; phylum Chordata; class Aves; order Galliformes; family Phasianidae; genus Coturnix; species Coturnix japonica. The sequence continues at coordinate 3,384,270 of NC_140680.1, read as the reverse complement.
TTGGATCATGGTTGCCCTTCTATTAAAGAAAAAGGAATTTTCATCTTAAAATAAAGTCATTCTTCACTAATACATGTTTGCTACGATTTCTGAAAGTGTTGCCCTGAATAATTAAATTCATTACTCAAATGATTTTTTTTTAAATATAAACTGTAGAACTATTACAGGACATGAAAGGCACTCATTCATTTGATCTTGCTCTAAAAACCATGAAGTTATTGCACCAATTACTTGATGTTGCTCGAGGTGAAAGGATCTAAGCTGGAAATGTATTTGTTCCGATGTGTACAGAATTGATAGCAGGTGTGCATATTAAAACTTCTAATGTACAAAGGATGCAGTTAAAATAGCTTCAAGGGGTGTCAGAATGCAGGTTTTTAATAAATTAACTGCACTGAGAGCTTGTTCCACAAAGTGATGCTTATGTGGTGCGGCACCAAACACCAAAATGAATCTGGATGCTGAATGCAGCTTTAAGGCAGGGCAGTGAATTTGAGAACTGCTGTTTCCTCTCAAAATGCATTTATTATCTTTCAGAAAAATTTAGTCTTAATGCATTTTGTAACAAAACAAACCACTTAATCTTTTTCTAGTGCTGTTTGGCTATGATCAGATGGGAGTTCATCTCCCGAGCTGGGTAGTGGTGGCTGTTGTTTATCCATGGGTCCCATGGCATCTGGCAGCTCAGAGGCTGCAGTCTGTGCCATCCTGCCATGCTGCCCTTGGTTCATTAGGAATGTTTGTTAGTTACCAAGTAGGTGGCCGCTGATTAACATATAATTCCATTAACACGCATTTAAAATGTTGAATCACAAATGGAAAAGCTCCTAGCAATACCAAAATTGCTTTAGGAATATGTAAAGGGTTAATTTACAGGTCAAATAATTTGGAGTGTGCTCTGATCTGAAATGCCTACAAACTTCATCAAAGCGAACGCTTGGCTGTGGGTCCCTGACCTCCACTAATTCTTGTTCCTATGTAGATCGCAACGAGTTTACTGAATCAAAAACATTACTTAATTTATGTTCAGATTGCCAAATCGATTTCTTCATGGTCTGTTGTGGAATTATTGCAGTTGTGCTTTGCATTTATAAAGGGAAAAATAAGCATTGAGGCCACAGGCTGCAATATACAGCCCTTCCACATGAGAAATTAACTTTGTAGCTCTGCACTGATGTTTCCCTGGTGCTCAGCCTTCCACCTCTCGGATTAATGGCTGTTCCTGAGAAGGGATTTGTTTTCTGATGCATTTTTAGTCTTGATTTGGAATAGCAATAAACATGTGGATGCGGTCTGAACTTCCTTGGGTATATAATGAATTAAAATAGGAAACCTAATTAAAAAGGACAGTGTTAGTACTGCACTGAATGGCATCAGCTTGCCTGGTCCGCGCTAATTCTGGAGGATGTTGCTGTTGCTTTTGCACTGTGAAACTTCTCAGGCTGCTTCCACAGGGTGCTCTGACAATCCTGCAGCTCCTGGGTGCTGCACGTGGAGCACTGTACAGCTGGGATGTGCAGCTTTCCAGGATAAGCCATCATGAACCAAGTCCTTCTGAGCAGAGTATGTGTCAAAACTGCTTAATATATAGAGCTCACCAGCTCTGGGGTGAGACTTATGAACTTTGCATTCGGCAAAGTTGTTTTTGTGCTGAGGTTTGTGCAATGTTTGGATGTTACTGATAGCTCCCAGATCAGTGTGAGCTCGTTGGGTATTTTGCTTCTTCTGGGCCACAGAACCAGAACTGCTCTGATTTTGTAGAAATAATCTCATTCAGCTTGGGTTCCTTGATCATTTTTGCCTACAATTGTCACTTTATGCCTTTAATTATATAATCAGCCTCAAAATATCATGTGTAGCTGTGCTAAGTCATTTTTATGTTAATAGCTGTTGAAAGCATATTCTTTTTTTTAAGGTTTTACAGTTTTCTCATTGGCATCTGGAAGCTTTCAGCTGTGTAGATTATCTATTGTTTGACTTGCTCATTAGTTGTTACTTGTGTGGCACCTGAACTGCTTAAAACCTGCAAATAATAAATGTCACCTTCACCTGCAGTGTGACTGCAGCCAGCTGTGTGGTGCCAGCCCTCCTGCACAGGGTGAGCCATCCCTCTGGTCCCCACGCACAGCCTGAACTGTGCTTCTCCAGGAGCATCAGTGACTCCTGAAACTTCTAATTACCTGCAGGTTTTTTGCATGTTGTTTCACTTAATGCTGCAGTTGAAGACTGCAGCTGCTTAATCTGAGCAGCAGGGGAGTGATGGGGACAGCTTTGTGCTCCTTCCCAGTAAAGTTTTATATCTGAATCTGGCAGGGAAGGGAGCTGAGCACTTTGGGAAGTAATGTGCAAAACTGGAAAGGTTTTTGATAAAAAGCTTTTGCTTACAATTCAGATAGAGGTGTAATTTAGAGCATGAGCTTTGGGGTAGGGCAGGTGCAGTGTGTCAATTTTACATGCAGCTGAAGATCTAATATCCTGGTATTTATTTTAGGAATTGTTATTAGTAATGTATTCTGCTGTGTGCTCTTCCTGCCTGTAGGTCAGTTTGCAGAAAGGAAGGAGAGAAACAGCTGAATTAAAATCTGTGCTGGGCTCCAGCCTGTCCCTGCTTTAAACATTAATGAAGGTGAAAGGAGACAAACACGGCCGACATTTATTTTTGTGTCACTCGGCTATTTACTGATAACTCACTCCTTGTTAGGTGCATATGTGGTGTCTCAAACTGCAACTGTTGCTTGTAGACCATTCCAAATCTAAACTGGTATTTTATCCCTTTGGGTATCAGCATATCCACAGCTGAGAGTACTGTGGAATATTTTCATGGTGCTTAGGATATGTGTTAGGGTCCTTTGAGTGGAGTTGGGTTAGGTTAATGCTGCCTTCTGAGGAATGGAGGGACTGTGAGGGTGGGGGTACCTGGCTCTGCTGAGCGGTGGCACAGGCTGACCAGCAGGAATCAAGTTTGCATTGGTTTCTGATGTCACAGTTAAGCAACTGTGAAAAATCGTATCTAGTTGGGGAAGTGCTGATAGATGCCTGAAGCAGACCATAACATCAGAGTAAAACTTATTTAGCAATTTGGGGGAAAAAAAAGTAAGCCTGAGACAATTTTAACTTGAGTATGATGTGCTGGAGGGTTATGTTTTCTGATATTCTCTTCAGAAGTTAATTAACCTTAAAATACTAAGTACTGTTATTTTTTTCTCCCAAATGTAGTGTATCTTCCATTCACAAAAGGCTTACAGCATGGCTTTTAAGGGAAGGCAGCGTGACTTAGAGTACTTCTCTAGCATCAACCAGGGCAGTTCTTGGCTTTTTAGATTAGAAAGGATACTTTTGTGTACTTGGAATTCCTGAACCAGGCTTCCCGTGAGCTTCCTGATCACAGTGTGGACATTTATGAAGCTCTACCTGAGCTTCTAATCTGAAGTCCAACAATAGTGAGTAAAATCAGAGGCAGTAATTATCTCAGTTGGTGACCAGTGGTGTGAGCAGATGATCATGTGGGATGTGGGGCATTAAGGATTCTCTCTTTCTTATCAGACAGGGTAAATCTTTTTTCCCTCTTGTGCCTGGATAGAAAAAGTGAGGTGGGTGTTCTGCCTCATTAGCATTGGTTTTTAGTGTTTGTGACTGTAAGCATAAAATGCTGGTTGTTAAAGCAAGCTGCGCATTTGTCCTAACAGCTGCATGTGCTGCAGCCCATACATAGAGTGTCTCACCCACCCTGTGTTATGTGTCTGTGCAGTTTTCTAGACCTCCCACCTTGAGATAAGGAAGAACATGTTCTGAAGGGGGCAAAACATGATCCCTAGCATAGCACTGTGAATAGAACAGCTACTTCTTTATTAATTTGCTAACTGAGTTAGGGCTGTGTGTTTGGAAATAGTACAGCAGGTAGGCTGATCCTGGGAGCAGGTCCCTGGAGACTTGGTGTGTGCAGATGTAACGTCTCACTTTGTGATAGACCCGAGTGCAGCTGCCTGTGCTGAATTTGCTTTATCTAAGTGCAAAGGGCTGCACTCTTGTCTTAAGTACTTGGTAAGAGAGTTGCTACAGTCCAGCAATAGAAAAGAACAGTTGCAGAAGGTTTTCTGCTCTGTTTCGGTGGGTTATGAATGTACACTACACATCAATTACAAACAGAGTATGAAGTGCTATTACTTACTGTAATTCTTGAGAGTGCTGGTCTCTGCATGCTTTTCAGCAGTGTTTCAGGATAGGGAGCCCTGTTCTTGCACTCCCTCTTTAATCAATCACTAATGATTGCCAGTAAATCCATTTCTAGGTCCTCAGCCACCAAGCAGTGTTATATTATGTATTCCGTATGTGTAGTTGCAGTTAACTCTGTACAAATCTTTTCTGCCTCCCCGTATTTGTCCTGAATGAAATGTGATTCTTATTCCAGAAGTACTCAGTGCAGCCACGACTCAGCATTAATCGGGAGCCTGTAACACAAACTGGCTATTATGTCTTGGCAGGACATCTCAATGTTATCTTCAGAAAGACCATCATTCCCTTTTTACAAAGGCAGAAAAGGACTTGCTGCAAAAAAAAAAAAAAAGTCATTAAATTGCACGAGTGTCATGCATGAATGTGTGTAACATTTCCATGCAGCAGCTAGTGGGGGAGTGAAGTTTTAATAGGAGGCAGTGAACTGTTGCTCTTTTCTTTCTTGTTCCATCTAACCTAGATAGAATTAATAATTGTACTTAATGACACTGCAGCTGCTCTGATTTGTAGGCGCTGGTTTGGTTAGTCTTTCAGAGAACAGTTTTCCAGTAGGTAGTTGCCTTGTGAAAAGCAATGCTGGAGCAAACAGACTGCATTGATTTCCACATAAACAATGATTAGGCGCTTCAGATACAGAGCAGAGGGGCCTTTTGTTCTGCGTTCAATTAACTGACTTTAAAAGGGAAGGAAATAGGTGCTGAAATTGAGCCTTGACAAATAGAACCGCTCTATTGCATTAACGCTCCAGTTTTCATGAAGTTTTTATAGAAGGGACAATTTTTTTCCACTGAAAACATATGATCTGATAAAACTAGATTTTTAGTTAAAGGAATTTGCAGCCACCAAAAGGTTGCTGTGAAATAAGTCTAATATATAACCATCTGCTTTATGGCTTCTGCAGAACGCTGTTCCTCAGGCAGTGCATCTGAGAACTTTAATGGCATTTTATCAACATGGTTTGGTTCTCTGGTAATGCTATCAGAACTTCGGTGTTGATTTACCAGAGAGCAGCATCTTGCACTTCAAAGAAGGGCAGGCTGCTCCTTTTTGTGGGGCTCACTGCAGTCACAGTGTGCGTCACAGCGCTGTGCCTGCGGCCAGCAGCGTGTCTTAGCCGTGTGTTGGATCATTAATAGAAAGGTCGCCTCGTTCAGCAGGCCCTCAGGGAGGGAAATTAGCACCATTTCTTATTTTCTGTGCTACAGAAATGAAACGATGAGGCTTGGGCAAACTAAGAGCAAAACAGGTTCTTGCTGTAGCTCCACTTGGAGGGACCGATTTGTTTGTACCTGGAGTTGGTGCCTTTCTGTGGCCACTGCAGTTTTGTTATGGCTGTCAGGTATTTCTTTTCCCTTTCTCAATTCCTGCCTACATTTCTGCAGTACTGTCTGCTCTCAGTACCGTTGGCCTTTTCTCTGTGAAAGATTGTGCATCAGGAGCTGATATTCTCCCAGGTAACGATGTGATGCTTTGCAGCGTGGCCTCATGTTCTCCTGTTGAATTGCCATCAAGATGTTTCTCTGTATACTGTCTGGGTTGGTTCTGGTTTGGTTTTTTTTGATAGTTTACATTCATTAGGGCTTATTATAAAGGGAAGCTGTGTGAAAGAAGGGAGAACTTTGAAGACCAACCTTTGGTGTTGCAGCTCTTTCATGGAAATACCAAAAGGGTATTTAATACAAGAGAGTTGACACTTGAATTTTTTTGTAGTGCATGATTGTCTTTTCTTTCTTTTGATCAATATAATAGTCATAATTAGTTTTACTGTTTCTGAGCCTTTGAACTGCAGAGAATTCAAGCAGCTTGTTGCAGCGAGGGACTCCAGGGGAACTTTAAAAGTATTCTTCCCTTTTGCATATATTACACAAAAATGGGCTTAATGATAGCAGGCTGTGTCTGGGTTTTTTCATCCTGTGCCCCACCTCTCAAACTAATATTTTGAAAAGCTTTGAGAGGTCCCTGGAGTGTAACTGCCTACACAGCTCCGAGCTTTGCTGCCTAAAGAGGATAAATGCTTTGAAGTCTGTGCTAATCCTGACTGCCGTTTCATATATTTCTCAAGATCACTGTGGTAGAATCCCATGGGGAATAACGAATAAATGTTTTTATAAGCAAATACCCCCCTTTTATTGTTTATCTCCAATGAGATAACCTTCCAGAGAGCCCATTTCTGCCTTTCTGATCGTCTTTTTGCTGAGAACTTTGTTTTCCAGGCAGCGTGTCTGTCCCTTGTAGGGGAGAGAATCTTCCTCTATGGTGTGTCCACCAGTAATGATGATGGATGAGCTACAACTTGTCACTGGGATGGAGCAGGCCTAGCCCAGGTGCGTGGTGGGCTTCGTCCTCAGCCTGCAGTGAGGGCCAGGCCCACCTGTATGGCCTGGCTGGGAGCCCCAGTCTCACTGCTGGAGCCTGGGATGACAGGCTAAAAAGGGCTGGAAGCAGCTGCAGCCATGTAGGGTGTGTTGTGCGTTAAACCCCTCATGTTGATGTGATCCTGCTTGGTGCCCCCAGGCTTGGGGATGCAAGGCCTGCAGGAATGAGCAGAGCAGGTGCTGCTATTACTCTATGAGCTTGTTTTGCTTCTGCTTATTCCTACCTTCTGTCATTTAGAAAAGCTTTGTTTTCTTCTCGTTGTGTGCTCCAGCAGCAGCAAGTGGATTTCATGACACGCTGCACTGTTCTACTTCCCTTTGTCTGATCATGGTCTGCAGGGAGTTATTTGTAAGTGCAAGCAAAGCACAAATAAAAACTGTAATAAGCATCAGGTGGGTCAGGAGGCTCAGGTGGCTGGGAAGGCTGTGTGTGTTATTTTCCTATCAAAAGGAGGAAGGAAAACACCTTTTTATTTCATTCTCAGATAAACATCTGAGAGCAGTGAACACTAAGGGGGTGAAATGAAGTTAAATAAGGCGTATCTGCAAGACGAAAGGACTCCGTAATGAGTGTTTATTGCAGGGCCACGAAGCTTGCTGCTGTTCCCTGTGTCTGTGCTGTAGGGGACATGGATAGGAAAGCAGCTTTTAAAAAAGGGAGGCAGATGATCAAGAGGTAAGATGTTAGTGAGGTTCTTCTAATGCAGCAAGGGCAGCCCTGCTGCTGGCACCTGTGCTGTCATCTGATGAATCCCCAGCTTCTTTGGTGGAAACTGTGCTCGCATCCATCTGGGCATCTTCAGGATCTTCCAGCTGTAGGATTGTGCTGAGGGGGGCTGATCCTGGACCAGCAGGCAGTGTCCAGGTGAATGTGATAGCAGGTAGCAGAAGGGATGGCCTTGTGGAGTCCTCTGACCCTGCTGTATTCAGTTCTGGATACAAGAAATAATTTGAGTGATGGAAATTATAAGCATTTGTAATTAATCTGCAAATAACTTTCCCGCTTGGAATTAAATATTTATTACCCCGGAGTATCACCATTAGTATAAGTAGGTAGTGTTGTCTGGGAGTGCAGTACCCACTGGGACTTTAAGCAGTGTGTGTCTTTAAAAGTTCTGTGGTGGGAGGTAGCAGGAAACAGAGCAGGTGTAGGTATGCAAATATTGAAGTAAGTGTGAGTACCGTGGTTATTCTGAAATTATTCAGGTATTTCAGACAGGTCCTGCTAAAAATTTCTATATCTCCTTTCCCCTGTGATCCCAAATTCTGAGTATATGAATAAAAACAATAATAAAAAACCTTTTAACAGCTGAAAAATATAATAATCAATTTTAGGTAAGATTTTGTGCTCTATCGTGTAACCTCCTGAGTTGCTCCAGGTGATGTATTAATCTACCAAAATATCTGTGAACAAACTGAAATGATGATTTGCAATTACCCAGTTACTGTGTAGAGCTTCCTAGATGCCTCCCTGTGACAGTGACTAATGTTTTTAGGGATTTCTGCTCTTGCTGCCTTTGAACAATTCTTGTACTTCTCCAAAAATCACAAACAATTCTCTTTTTTCCTTATAGGTATCTGGAAGGTTTGAAGTCACAAGAAGAAAAGGTAGGGAAGTTTTCTTTCAATCTGTTTGTCGGTGTTGAGTCTTCTTGCAGTGACTTCTTAAAACAAACATGAGTTTACACATTTGAAAGGGTGTTCTGCTGCCAGGTTTCAAAGGCTGCCTCCTAGCACTTGCCTGACAGATTTTTAGAGTAGTGACTTGGAGGTTTCTTTAAACGCAAAGTTGTTCTTTCTGCACTGAATTGCATGACAGTCTTGGGGATGCAGGTCAATGCTGGAGTGCTGGCAGAGGATCTGAACTCTGTCCCTGGGAACACTTTAGGGGTGGAAAAAAGGCCTGAACAAGGCTTTCAATGTGCTGATGTGTTTCAAACCCCCCCCCCACAAAGTGCCTGAATGTTGAACATGAATTTGCTGGTGCCCTGAGCTCAGGTCCTGCTCCTGCATGCTCTTTTGCATTGGTGTTAGTAACTGGTTGCTTGCTGCTATGTGCAGCTCATTGATGGTTCCTGGCAGCTGCATAGGATTTGGCCATCAAAGAGCTCCTTCTGGTTACTCGTTTTTGATTTTATTTAGGCAAAGTTTTCTGGAAGCTTTCATGCAGTTTAGTTTCATCTCTGTTGGTATAATGTGAAGTGGGAGGCACTTTCCTGTTGAACAAATGAATGCCTTCCCTGTTTTTATTCAGTAACTACTTTAATTCCTTCTGGCATCCTGTATATCAGAAAAAGGTTGTAACTAGCACTGTTTTATCGTATAAGTGAAAAGGTCAGGTACAAATGTAACTTGTCATCTGGGCAAAGATTGGTTTTCCTGTGTCTTTCATGGTGGTTGTGGCTCTCCAGGCAGCCCATTGAGGCTGAGACAGCAGAGGGACTTGAACAGCTTAAATAATAGCTGTTGCTGTAGAAGTTTGGTTAGCTCAGGTTTTTGGCACGTGTATATTTGGCCAAACTTCTGCCAAATGATCTTCTACCATTTTTCTAATGAAGCTCTGTTTTATCAGAATTCAATCAGCCTCAAAGTGAGGAGGGCCCTTGGGTTGTTGAAGTGGATCAAAGACGCAGAGAAATGCTTCTGCTTCCCAGATGTGGAGGCATTTATCTAACTGTAAAGTGTGTGGTGTAGTTCATTACTGAGGTACAGACTGGGTCCAGTCTTGTGCTGATGAAAATGGATTTAATGAACAAATTTTTGTGGGAGTACCACAAATCTGAGTTCAGATGTGATTTGGGTCTCCAAAGTCTACTTACCATTGAAAGGATCCAGAACATCTAAGAACCCTAATAGCAAATTTTGAAAGTAATACTGAGTTTATGGATTGTGCAGGTGCTTTGAAAGCATTCCTTGAGAGCATTGATTGGATTTTGAGTTCAGTGGCTCTAAACACTGAATTTCCAGGCTCGACTTGTGTTTGGAGGATGTGTCAATTTCTGAACAGAAAACACTTTGTGAGAGAGGAACAAAAGCTTTTTATATTGAGTGAGTTATCTGTCAGGAGGTTTAGATACAGGTGTGAAGGGGAGTGGAGAAGAGAATGGTAGCCAAAGAAGACTCTGCCCTTCAGTCTCAGAAATGAGGTGTCTGAAGGACTGTAGACTCCTTGGAATTCAGGAAGAAAATGCTAACATGGTAAGTACAGGCTGGTCAGTAAAGCCATTGGTTTTGCTAAGCTGCATGGGGATTTCTCAGCAGTGATTAAGGATCTTCATCTCTGGACTCAGTCCTCAGTAGTTCCTGTAGAACAATCCAACAAGTCTCCTTCAGGAGCACGATGAGTGTTCAGTGTTTGCCAATCAGATATACTTAGGCCTAGAAAAAACAACATGAATGTCAAAAAATATATATGCGCACAGGAACTGATTATAAACTGTTATATTATGTGATCTGATTTTGAAATGGAGGCTTTTTTTTCTTTAGTACAGCAATCAGTGTGGATCATGACTTTTTTTACTTGAGACTCACAAGAGGTTTGAGTGGTTCTTTTTGGGGAAGGTGAATGCTGTTCCCTGTCTCTGGTGCAACGTCTGGCTTTGTGGTTGAAAGCTGATAAATGAAACTTAAAGGTATCAAACAGAAATCACCATAAATGAGAGCCGTAGCAAGCACTGACTCTCTGTACTTATGTCTTTCAACAAATAGTCCATTAATAGGCACTTGATGGTCAGTGCTGCCTGGACTAGTAGGTTTGTATTTCTTAGATGTAAGAAAGATGTGAAAGCTCTTCTTTTTTCAGCTGTGGATAAGCCTATTTAAACTGGGATGCTTTTGGTTTCTAAAGTCAGGACTGCATATGCTGGAGAAATTTTGAAGCAGCTCCAAAGCCCATTACAATCAATGAATGACTTCCTTTGGCTTCTGTGGGCATGGGATCAAATATAATTACATGAACTTTTAATTGCTGTGGTATGGAGGGTAGATGCCTCCCTGGCTGCAGCTGGCAGCCACCTTCCTCTGTGATGTTTGAAGACTGGTTTCTTTCTGAATTTAAGGGGCAGAGGCAGCAGATCTGTTTTGTTCCTGGGATGTCGAGCTGGTGTTTGGTTATTATCCTTTGAGACTGAAAATGCTCTGTGAGCTGAAAAAAAGCTCATTCTGGTGGCTGATTAGAAGCTGCAACAATATTTTTGTACTTCCCGTTTAATCCTGTTGCGTTGAAATTTTGCTCTCAGACATAACTCACTGCAGTTTGCATCTGCATTATACTCCTATAATGGAAAAAAGAACATGACACGAGACACAGGATTTTGGGATGCCTTCTTTAAAGAGAAAAACAAAACCCAGCGTGTGGTTAATAAGCACAGGATTTGAATACCATTTTCTTGCTCTTATAAACTCAAGTCAGGGAGCAAGTTAAAGCAGGCAGACTTTTCCAAACTATCCAATGTTCTCCCATTTTCTATCTAAATACTTTCTGATTATTTATTCTGTGCATCTACACAACCATGCCTCCATGCAGTCCTTGCAGTGTAGATGCAGTACTACCTCCAGAGTTCTACTTTCTGGATTATTCTCATCTCAGTGCCTGCTGGCACTATCAGTGTGTGTTGAGCAGATGAGCTCCCTGCACTGGGGAGGCGAGTTGAGTTTGATCTGGCCTTTCTGTCCAGGTGTGGATGTTTCTGATGTCAGATGTTATCATGAGGAAACCAGCAATAAAGAAAGGAAAATTGAGTAAAAATGTTAATAGCCTGTATTTTTTATATCAGTTGCTGAGGGTAGTGTAAAGATGCAGGAGGACTGATTGGACACAGTGGGGCAGGAGCAGAGGTTGGAAGGAAAGCTGCAGTTCGTGCTGACCAGACAATGATGGCAGATGCTCCTACTGCTTTTGGCAGTGCAGGGCTAAAGGGTGCTCACTACTTGGAGTAAGTTGTAAGCAGACTAGAACTGTATGACCACATGTGTGGATAGACACTAAGGAGAGAACTGGATTTTCAGACACAAGCAAAGCCATGCTGAATTTAATGGACCTCTCTTTGTTTTTACTAGCTGAGGATCTAGTCCAAACACGTAAAACTTTTAATTTGTTTTTATATTACTCACAATCATCCATTCAACAAATTAGTGTCAAAAGATGCTTTTTAAACCATTCAGCCAAGAAGTGTTCGAGCAGATTGCTTCCACTCTGTTTGTCCATATAATCTTAAATGAGATGCAACTCCAGGCTTATTCAAACAGATGACATCAAACTACCATGAAGATCCAGACTTTGGCTATCTTTTCAGCATTAAAGGGATGAAGCCTTTTCTTTGAAGTGTTCACAAGCTCTGTATTCTGAAAGTCTTATTTGTATTTCTATATATTTAATGATATGGAATCCTCATTGCCGCAGTGAATTGCTGGTCACCATGAAGAACTATGTTATAGAAAATAGTGAAGTTGCAGCAGTTTTTTAGTGTGCATCAGTTAGCAGCAGTGGAGGATTCCGCCAGCAGCTTAAGGAATATTTCATTACTTGCCACTTATGCCCTAGATGAAAAACCCAGTCATGGTTATAAAACAGTAATGCTCTTTAGAATGTCTGACTTCATCCTTTCCTTTTGCACATCTCCACCTATCCACAGAAGATGAAAGGCTCTCAAAACTTGGCAGGAGCAGCAATTTTCTCTCCTCAGACCCTTTGGGAACACAACAAAGTGATCAGCTGTAATTTCTTTTGTAGTACATCACCTATTAATTTCCCATCCTGTTGTTCTCTCCTTACTGCTAGAGTCCAAGAAATCTGTCCTCGTTCTGTATGGCCTGGTCAGATCTCCTGGAAATCAATAGCTGTGCTCCAAAAGATCATGGCTGTCAGGCTGTTCAAATGACATCTAGATTTAAAGGTACTGCACAGATGTTCATACCTCTGTGTGCATGCTATGTTGGCATGCTTCTGTAGAGGCAGACTAACCCAAACTGGGAGTGGAGGCTGGACAAAGTTGTTCACTCCCACATATGTCAGCATTAGTATTTAATTATGATTTGTTGTATTTTATGGCTGTAGGTGATGTGGGTTAACAGAGGGAGTAAAACTGTGTGGAGGGAGAAGGATCCAGAATAGGTGACACATTTGCTGGTGTTAGGCACAGTAGTTAATTAATCAGTGATATGAGTGGTCCCATACTGCCTTATTGTAGCTGTCAGCACTGCACACACATGTATGGGGCTCTGAGCAAGGATGAGTGGATGCAAACACCTTCAATGTTCTGAACAAAACCTGAGCCCTTTCTAGAGCTCGATCAGTCTCTCCATGAAGAAATTCTTCCTAATATCCAATCTAAACTTCTCCTGGTGCTACCTAAAGCTATAACCTTTTCCTGTCATTTTTCACCTGAAAAATACTGGTGGCTTCCTTGCTGTGACCTGGCTTCAGGTGGCCCAATTTCATCAGTCGTTCCTTTTCAACTCCTGTTTTCTGGTTCATTTGTTGATGTTGTCACCTTCTTGTGTGCATGTCTAAGAAACTCGCTGTCCTTTTTGCCTCTGAGTCTGGCATTCACTTAGGAACCTGTGCACCTGTCCAAGCCATTTTCTTTGGGAGAATGCTGTAGAAACAGTGTCAAATGCTTTACTAAAAACCAGGTAAATAGCATCTTCAGTCTTTCCCTCATCTATTAGGGGTGTCATCTTGTCATAGGAGGGGACCAGGTGAGCCAGGCAGGACTTGCCTTTCATAAGCCTATGCTGGCTGTGGCTGATCACTCAATTGTCAGCCCACAGCACAGAGAGAACAATTGAAATGATCTGCTCTATAATCTTCCCTGATACTGAGGTCGGGCTGACAGCCTGTAATTCCCTGGATCCTCCTTCCTGCCCTTTGTGTGGATTGCAGTTGCATTCCCTGATCTCTGTTCCCAGCCCTCCCCTGTCAGACAGGGCTGCTGGTAAATTATTGAAGTCAAATACAGTTGTTATGCAGCCCAGTGCATGATGTGGAAGCCTCTCTCCTATTGGGAGGGCTTGCACACAGTGTTGAAAGGTGCATATTTGCTGGAAACCCTGAGTTGCCAGAGCACAGTACAATGAACTGCTTTGTGAGGGCTAAAGAAAAATGAGCAGGTGTTTCTAGTAAAGGCAGCAGAGTGTAGTATGTAAATATTCTTCAAGTCTTTTTATCCACTGTGTCTCAAACCAGTAAAATAGCAGACTGCAGACTTACAGTCAAAAAGCTCAACATCCAGGATCTCTTCTGGTCTCAATGAATTTAAGTCATGATTTGAAATATGCTGCTTAGGCCACTTAATGTGCAAGAGCACGGTATATTTTCAGCTAGGCTTATTAGGTATCAGCGTGCTATTTCTTCCTAAACTGAGCTTTTATCACAAGGCAGAGTAATTAAGTTAATATTCTAGGGCTTCAACTCACTGCCCAAACATGAGATAAATGAAGACAGAAGTTGCCCTCTTTGTTCTTTCTCAGTCAGGGAGCCCTAACCAGGTGGCTGTAGCCTTTACCTGTGATGGCAGTGGTGTGCCAAGCATTGCCCTGGTTAGCTCAGCTGAAGCAGCAGGGAGTGCTAATGCTGCCCTCTCATTACCCCCTGGTGCAAAGGCAGTGGCTACAAGGTTAGCATTGATGGATTTTGCAATATTGGGGTTCAGTGTCATCTTCCACTGTGTCAAATCCCCACCAAACCTCAGGGGCAGGCTGGCCAGTGCTGCAGTAGGAAATACCCTGCTTAAATGAGTGGTTTATCAGGGGGCTGTGTTGTATTGGCAGGTGTTCCTTTCAGGCTTCCAAGCCAGATTTCAGCTCAGTGATTAGTATGCCAGTATATTTTTTAATAGGAAATAATGAGTCTGTAAAATGTTCCAGTTGTTCTTGGTGTTTGGGAAAGAAAAATCTCATGTGCATAAGGTGAAGCAGTTACTTTTCTAAAAGGGTTTTCATTATGCACCTAACGGCGCATTTACTGTATTTGGTAGAGCAAAATAGAGCTAGAATGGAATGAATGAGCCATTTTGGTCCATTGGGTAAACTCTGAAAGTTAGAGCATTTGTAAATATGTATTTTGCCAGCAGAGCTGATTGGTGATTCTGAGTCCGCTCCAGTCTCAGAGACAAGTAATCAAGGTTTAATAGCCTTCCATAAATATTTCCTTGTTTGTCACAAGGCAGTAGTTATTTATCTATGCCATACTGCTTGTTTGCTGTTTGATGAGATCTGTAGGAGAATATGAGAGCAGTTAGTTGTTTTGCATGCAACTGTAAGGTATCATAACCACTGAGAGCCGCTTCCCTTGTGGGATGAGGTAGAAGGGACAGGCTTTGTCTTTGCTGAGACAGTAGCTTGACTGAGGTCCTCACATCCCAGCCTCTTCTCCTCCCTCTTCTTGCCCTTGCCTCTCTCCCAGAAATGCTTTGTCTTATGCTCACTCCTTTTAATCTCCCAGTTTTGGTGAGGTTAAAAATGTGCCTTCCTTCTGACTTCTGTTTGCCCCTTCAGCATTCAGGAGAGCTGAATCCCAGCCCAGCTGTACTTCTGGTTACAAAGAAAACTATTGGAAGCTGAAGAAACCAAGCTACCTATTCTGGTGGCATGAAATCAGTGTGCAAAAAGTGATTCTGGACCCAAAGGACCTATAGATTTCAGAGCCTGTTCTTTCAAAAGGGATAAGCTGGAGCCTGGCTTCTAATTTTATTCAGTGTATAGGTTCAGCTCTGCTGGGTTATCAGCATCTGTTGCTGTAGTTTGTTGTATGAAATAGTTGGTAGAAAGACCCACAGCTGAAACGCACCTTGTGCAGCCAGCAGATAATAGCTTGAAGTTATGCTCCAGCTTGGAGAATAAAAAGTACAAGGAGAAGAAAGTGCCCTGTTCTCTATCTGCAGAATTGGAAGTTTTTCAAAATGTCACTCCTTACAAGATTTCAATTTAGCTTCTCATTGCAACTACAAAGCAAGTGGCAATAGTCTGCAATGACCTTTCATCTATTTGCTTTCCTTCTGCCATTGAAAGTCCGTGATGTGAGCTGCCTATCCTATGAATTTACTTTATATATTTGAATGATTTAAACTCACTTTTTCTCAGAGTTAGTTAAGTTGGATCTTTTATCCTTTCTAAGTTTTCTGTTTTGTTTTTCATAGTCCTTCTTTTCACAGACTTATTCTTTTTCTAAAATTATTAGTTTTTTCTTAAGTTACATCATAGCCCTGGATTTAGGTTTCTACTCTTCCTTATACCCCATTAAATAAGTTCATCAACCACATTTAGCAGATCCAACAGTATGGCAAACTTTATTCTCTGGGAATAGAGTCAATGAAGCCAGAAATTGGAGGCAGCCCCATGCAGCTGTTATCAGCACGTCTGATTCTACTGGCACCCGTGTCAATGAGGGATGATCCGTTGCTAGAGATGTTTGTACAGGGAAACAACACTTTGTAAAGGATGGGATTGTTGCAGTTAGCTCAGCCGTGCTGCCAGGCATGTGAGCTGGGTGTTCCTGTGGCCATAGCTGGGAAGATGCTGATGGGGATGTACCCAGCATGCAGGAGTGCAGATTTGAGCAGCATCTCAGCTACAAGGGGAGTTCAGCAATAAGATGACTGTATGAGACAGAGAAAACACTAAATGGACTACATTATCTTTATCATTTAACTATACAGAAATGCCTTATATCCCAATAACTGCTTCTGCCACTGTGACAGGGTAAGCTACCATCATGGACATGTTTGTGGTGGTCTGTTAGTCTCAAAACCATTGTCAAGCCACTCCTTGTTGCTAGTCCCAGAAGAGGCATAAGAAGAGCCCATGCAGGTACCTTGAGTTATCCCTGAAGCCCTGAGTGCTCTCAGTACTAAGCACCATCTTAGAGGGAAATTTCTTATGAAGTTTAGTGGCAAAGGAATGTAGAAAGCAGAAAGTCCCCTACTTCCTTTTTGGGAATAGAATAAATGCCTCCCATAAACCTTGAAGGTTTGTCTTTGGACAGCATCTCTAAATGTATTCAAAACAGGTCACCTGGATTAGGGGCTTCATTTCATTAAGTCTAAGTTTGCAGTTGCTATTGGAATGTTCTGAAGCATCTCTGGGGAGCGTGGAAGTGCTGGGGTGCTAATCCAGCTCAGGGTGAGCTTCGAAGAGGTTTCTATTAGAATGCAGTACTACTAAAAACAACTCCTTACCACTTTTTAATGTTCACCTAATATAAGTAGCACCATCAGAACAAATCCTCGCTGATCTGTGTATCAGGGGCTGTAATTCACTCTTCAAAGGAAGTGTGCTCATCGGGGCATGTTTATCAGTGCTGAGCTGTATTGCAGCTGCTTAGGTGACCCCA
The DNA here is from genome assembly GCF_054131305.1 of Coturnix japonica. NCBI lineage: Eukaryota > Metazoa > Chordata > Aves > Galliformes > Phasianidae > Coturnix > Coturnix japonica. The sequence goes on along the minus strand of NC_140680.1, from coordinate 3,367,332 downwards.
TCATCTTTCAGACATCTCTAACTGTGCACCTCTAGTATTTTAAAACAGAAGCAGTAATTAAGTCCCCTGCCTTCTCCCTCACCCCTCTCCCTTCCAGCAGGCAGGAGCTCTGTGATTATTTCACAAGGTGTTTGTTCACCGGAGGGGAAGAGTCTGGTCTTGCTGTGAGAGCAGCTCTGCATGCTGTCCTTGCTGAATGCGTGCCCCAACATGGACTTTTGCTATGGACTTTTTTCCCTGTTTATTTGGAAAGCCTGAAGCATGATTTTCAGCTGCTACACGTATCGCAATTAATAGAATGAATGACATAACAGAAATACATTTTGTTGTATTCATTTAACAAAAGGAATGCAGGGAAAAGCAGTAGAAGTACCCACCTTGTTTTCTTTTGTTTAGATAAACCAATATTGTCTTGGCACTCTATTGATGCTCTCCCTTTTCAGAGCTTCCATTTCACCTTTGTGGTTTGGCAGCAATAAGCTTCAAACTTCCTTTAAACCAAACCTACTGGTATTATTTCAGAGGAATTCCCATGGGATAACAGGATTTCTGACAGAACAACAATATTGTTCCTTTCAGAAGACTGCCTTAAAGCTGAGGAGGGAGGGGAGGGGAGTGAGGCTGGGCAGCAATGGCAAGGCGTTCTAGGGGGAGGCAGCACCAATGGGACAGCCCTCCTACCATTACTGGCCCTCATCTCTGTCACTGGGAATTATGTCCATTTCACTTAGTTAACTGGGATCTTAATTCTTTGCACAAGCAAAGTCTCAGCAAGTTGTAGCTTATGAAGCTACCATATAACTTCTGGGTTGGATGTCTGTGAAAGGGAAAAAGAAGGAAAGAGTGGTCAGGCACTGAAAGGGCTGCCTGGGGAGGTGGTTGAGTCCAGGCAGAGTTCCTGGAGGTGTTCAAGGAATGTTTGGATGTTGTGCTAAGGGAACATGTTTTAGTGGGGGAATATTGGTGGTAGGTGGGTGGCTGGACTGGGTGGTCTTGAAGGTCTTTTCCAACCTTGGTGATGTTGTGACTCTGTGATTCAGTGTGTCTGTGGTAAGGTGAATTCCTCATTGATTATTGCTATAGATGCTGTTACGAAGATAAATGAATTGTTTTTCACAAATATGACCTTTTGCAGTATTTCCTTTTAGCTACTGGAAAGATTCTGTGGTGGTGGAACACACGACAGCATGGTTTACTAGGATGTGAAAATCACCAAAGCTGATGTGATTTCCAAGATAAAAATCTACTTAAAGCTAATTATTCTATTTAACTTCATAATGCTGGCAAAATGTCAGTCCTCTGTAATCTCATGGTTATGATGTGCCTCTCCATTGCAGGGTGATAGCAAATCCTTCATGTCCTGGTTAGCATTCAGCCTTAATAAGCTGCAGCTCGTGGCTGCCTGCTGGGGCACTCTGTGCTCCTTGCTGATCCCATCCCAACGACTCTGATAAGCTTCAAATAGCCGTGTGCATATGTTAAAGCAGGAAGAAAGGCGAGATGTTTAAGTTGCAGATTATCCTCCAAATCTGTAGTGTAGCCTTTAGTATTTTTCTCTGTGGTTGGTGCTTTCCCGTCACTTTTGGCTAGTCTTTTTTTCTGTGTTGCTTTTAAGACTGAATGACTGGTGCACTGAGACTGTGAGCTGTGTCCCTGCCCCTGGCACGCTGTGTCTGTCGGGGAGTCATGGTACCTCTTTCTAAGGCTTTTGCAGAAGCACACCCAGGTCCTACAGATCTGACTCTGTTGATGCCTGAGAGACTCGATCTATTCTGATACTTCCAGTAGCAGAAGCAGAGCAGAGATTTATGAGAGTGGTTAAAAATACTCCTATTGATTCCCGGAGCTATATTAGTCTGAGTGATTTGGTATGCTTTGCTTTCTGTGTACAAACCTCATTCGGTTGCCATGATTTCAGCGAGACAAGTCTTAAAGGGAAAGTAATATCCATTGATCTGATGCAAGCTGTAAGAGGAAAAACAGGAGACAGCAGCAAAGAGCTTCTGGTGCCTCTGTTACACTGGTGCTTTGATGCTTTATCCCTTAGCAGCAGTACTTGCACTGATTATATGGATGTATTGGGATTATGGTACAGCTAACCCCTATGTTTTTATTGGGTTGGAGACTAAGATGCATCTTGAGTGCTCGGAGCCTTATACCTTTAGATGAGTCTCTGAGCTTCAGAAATAATTCAATTTCTGCTCATGCAATTCTGAGAATAGCAGGAATTAATAGGAATTTATTATGTCTTTGTTGGCTACATGCATATTCTTGAATAGATTTCAGAGTTTTGTGTTGAATTCATATTGAATATGGCCTTTTTAGCCTAAAAGCCTTTGTATTATCTCAGTTGCAGCAAGTAACCTTTCTCTTTCTCATGTACAAAGTGAGGATAACGCCAAATAAACTTAGAAACGTTGCGTGGGGTGGTGAAAGCATTTTGGTATCCTTAAAATAAAGCTGTTAGTGAAACTGTGCATGTGTGCCAGCAATATGCTCTGCAGTGGCAGGCAGCAGTGCTCTGTCTGGGTTCAGAAGATGACACTGAGTCAGCCACAGGAAGCTGCTAAAAATACATGCAGGTTGGGGACCTGGGCTCAGGGACTGGGCAGGGACAGTGGATTGCTGAGCTCCTGTCCTTCACCCAGCAGAGCCCCTTTCTTTCCTTGGTGTGATTCCATCTCTTGTAGACAAGTGAGTCTGATGTTGTCTGATATTCAGTGTAAAGTTATAGGGGGGAGGCGTTAGGTTTTTGGGAACCTAATGAGAACTAAAAACAAGGCTGTACACAGCAGTCTGTACACAGCAGTGATGCTGGAGGAGGTTGGGGGTGACCCAGGCTGATGGTGCGTGGAGCAGAGCTGCCTGCCCTGCAGGGCTGTGCTTGGTTTCCTGCAAATCTCATCCCTTCGAAAGTACTGGTTCCTGCCAGGTTTGCTCTGCAATGTTGTGTCACGTGCAAGCAGGCAGAGAAAACAATTCTTCAAGTCTTTACAGAAAGAGCTTTCAGGCTCTCTTATCTGGAAATAAATTTATTGGCTAAGTTGAATCACATCCTCTTTGAAAGAAAAGCAGCAGAATGAAAAGGCTGCCCGAGAGCCTGCTCGATGCTGGGAAGGAAAACCCAACAGGAGGCGCAGGAGGGTCAGGAAGAGGTGATTTGTGTCCTGTGGCAATTAGGATGGGTGGCAAGATTGTTTTGAAGAAGAGCCCAGTGCTATGAAAGAAGAGAACCATGGGTCTGGTCTGCCTTGCTGATCTCAATCTTCATCAAATTAGTCATTCATGAAGGTGTGTCAGGGACTTCAGACCAGGAGCTGAACAGATGGATTTGCTTGCTGGGGAAGTTATTTACTGGGCAGCTGCTAATGCTTATTTTTGCTACTGTTTCTCCTATGTATGTTTTTGGAGCAGGTGGTTTTCCTGTTGAACTCTGTATATTGCAAAGGAATGAAACTTGACATCCTTAGATTTGCTCTGATGAGTACACCTAAAAGGATACCCAGGGCATTTTAGCATTGGCGTGCTGCAGCAGCTGTTGAGGCCCCCTTAACACTGAAAGACTGCAGTTTTCTCTGGTGTGTGGGGCATTGAATCCTCACTTCTGCACAGATATACTGGCCTGCCCCAAAGTCCCCCAGAAAGTGGGGCCCTCCTGCCTGTCATGCTTGCTTTGCTTTGGGCCAGACCTGCTCATGGAGCCTTTGCTTCCCCTGTTCTGCTTGCTGCCAGGCTCACCCTGCTCTGTTTCCGCTGGGAGCTGTGCACCTGGCTGTGTTTGCAAATTTGGCCTTTAGCTGCTTGGTCTCCCATCTCGTTGATGACTAGAGAGAGCATGCAGAACATACAAAAGGATGTGGTGGTGTGCAATGAATAATTATTAAGTGCCTAGTTTGTAGTGTTGCTTGAGCCAAGTTTGAGAGGCAGCCTTTGTGGTGGTTGTGTTACAGGGCCTCTGTTGGAGCAGGGGTGTGTGCAAAGCAAAAATGGATGCCATTCAGTGCTCAGCAATGCCTCCAGGAGCAGCCCCTCCTTTGCACCCTCCCAGCAGTAATTCCCACGTGGGGTGAATGGCACCAAATGTGCTCGAGGTGAAGTTTTGTTAGAAGAGAGCTCAGCTGTCAAAGTCAGTCTGACTTCTCTGTTAGCTGTGCTGAATTACTTTTGATGGATGTTTCTGTGGCATGGCCGGCCTCAGATGACTTTCTATTGCACTTTGTTGTGATACACAACTGCAGAATGACTTCATACAGCCCTCTCTGGGGAAGGCTGTGCTTTATGGCAAGAGATGAGATTGCAAACTCTGCGCTTACCTTCCTTAAAAAGGAGTCAGAAGCATTTTAACAGCCCAAGGTAACTGTTACGCTGATATTTTGTAGTGCTTTCCTTAAGTACAGGCAGGTTTTGTTAATACTCCACTATTGCAATACTCCACAGCTGACACCTGCATCATCTCTTCAGTTTTGTATTCCATTGTTTCAGCTGATCTTACTCATCCCTGAAGGTTTTGGTTTAGACTGAGAGGAGAACGTGTGTACCTGTGATACCAAATAGTGAAAGAAGCAGCTGTGTGTGTGCACTCCTGGGTGCCCACCTGATGGATAGATAGCGAGAAGTGGAGCCTTTACAGATGTCTGGTCATGGTGAGCACTGGAGAGTGCATGCAGAGTCATGGGCAAGAATAGATCACAAACACAGCTGCTTATCTAAAGCTTGTAAAGATTTTACCTCAAATAATCCATCCTACACCGTCCTTCCTATCCTTCTCCTTCACAAAATACATTTCACGTGGGCAGTGTCTCTTCTTGAGCCAGTTATCTGGCTCTCAACAGCTACTTATTCTTTCCAAGTACTCTTATTACTGCTTGGATTTGATTTCTTTTATTTTTTTTGTATATGCACAATCATTTTGCTATTGTGTTGGCTGAGTGTCTGCAGATACAGGAGTGCCTCACCACCCTGCCTTCCCATACGCCCCATCTCTTGCTGCAGTATTGATATTTCTGTACCTGGTGGTAAAATTAATTAAATTGTTCTCTATTTATGAACAACTTTATTGCTTTAATTATTTATTGCGAGTGCAGCTAATTTGATTTAGGCAATATTTAGTTCTGTTTCAGTAACTTTTCATTTTATAAACAAACTGCTGGTGCAAATTCATTGGCATTAACAACCTGTTATTGATTAGTTTGGCCTCACACTGTGATGAGGAAGAGTGGCTGTGTGAAACCTTCAGTTCGTAGTGTTAACAGCAAGTTGAACAGTGGTTTTCTGGGAGTAGTTATTTGGAAAATGCATAAGGGCTTCCTGGTGCTTAAGGAAGGTCAAAGCTTCCCCCCCCCTCACCCCTCCACATACACTATTACTGTGGCTTGAGCTTGTCTGTATAGCAAGGAAGAAGGTAAAGGATGCAGTAGTCAGAAATCACAATACCTCCTCCTACTTTCATGCCTCAGTTGCAGCACTGAGATGGTTTTTGCTGCAGAGGTCATTTGTGATGTAGCATCTGTAGTGGTGAGATGCAGCCCTCCCAGGCTGTGCCTCTCTTATGGGCTGCTCTCCATTCTGAAGAGCTCAATTCCAAACCCATTAAAACTGTAAGGAAAAACTCTTTTGCTTGTACTCATTTCATACAACATCTCCAGTAATGACTTGTGAGCCTTTTTCTGCAGTTTTATATTCTGCTGACTGTTTGATTTTTAAAAGCCTCGAGAACTCTGTCCTCATAACCAAGAGGTTAAATACCTTCTCTTCCCACATCTCCAGTTACTTGCAGAACGGCTCAAGGGCTGTGCCTGAAAGTAGAAAATGAAGGTCTTGTTTGGAGATTATTGTTCAAGGGCAGTTTGAAGAGTGTTTCTTGAAGGACTAGGGCTGATCCTTGCTCTTCTGTTCCTACTAAAGTGATGTAACTTGCATGTAATGCTTCATAATGACACTGGTTTTGGTGAGCTGTTGTAACCCAGGCTGTGCCCGTGGGCAAAGGAACCAACCTGCATTTAGAGGGCAGGATGGAGACTGGTCCCAATACTGCTCTAAGAGGCTGTGGGGGAGAGCAGGAACTCCCTCCTTTGTCTTCAGGGTCTGCACACCCATCCCCTTGTTTTTTGCGTTGAACTCTCATATGGAAGCATCAAAGGTTGTGGGAGTCCTTTCTGTAGCCTCCTCCTTCCTTACAAACGTCCTCCATTTGTTCTGTGCTGTGGTGGCTTGTTTACAGCATGTGCAGCTGTATCAAACAGCTGCCACATCTTGAGGCAGAGGGAGCTGCCACGATCTTGGAGTGTCTGCATAAGCTCACGTTGAATCCCTAGGGATGAAGGGCTTTATTAAGAATGTAGGATCCATTATCACTAATCTTGAAAGTGGACCGATGCATTTAACATAGATAATTATAAACTTCCAAACAAGATGATTTCATCTGGTGGAGCATCTGGGAATTGTTTTTTCATTATCGCGTTTCAAAGAGTGAAAAATCTTTCTGTTCTCTCAGAGGATTTTATGGGATTAGTTGCTGCTGTTTGCTGTTGTGTACGTCTGCAAATGTTTGTATAACTGTGCACACCTCTAATTTATTTGCATCCTTTTGAGAGGATGTGGTGTTTCCTTCTCTGGTGCTGTGCTGGGATGGTCCCTTTCCAATGGTGAGGGAAACAGGAACAGGCTTTACTTGTGATTGCTTTGAGAAATGGTTTGATGTTGTGTGCAGGAATTCACTGGTGTGGCAGAGCACTTGCTGGCACAATCCATTTGGGAATAACCAAGGTGACTGAGAAAATAACCTGATAAAATGATTTGCATGAGTGATATTTTCAGTGTGAAATGCAGTAGTAAACATACTGATCTGTTTTCATCCAGGTTGTCTAAGCACTCCTGAGCCCCCGGTATCAGGTCACACTGTGGCTCTGGCCACTCTTTCACAGGTGTAAGAAGAAATCCCTGTGATGCTGCAGATTAAAATACTTTTGAAGGTAGTGCTTCTCAGTAGGATTTTAAGGTAGATGGTACAGTCAAAAATCACTGCCGGTGTGTTTTTGCCTGATAAGAACAGCTCATCTCAGTTCAGATTTTCAATGTAAGGAGCTATTGGCATGACTATTGACAACAACTGGTCTTAAACATGTGCAATAAAGAAGGAGAGAACCAAGATATCTGCATTTTAAGTTAGTAAGAATGTAATTTCACCCATTGCTTTAATTCTCTCTCCCTCTGCCTAATTTTCATAAGGAGGTTTCCCTGTTCTGGCAGTGCTGAGGGAAGTTGGTTGCAGTGATCTGCAAATGCTGTCATAGACAATTAATGTCCCATTCTTGGAGAAGATACACCAATCTTCTTCTTGAGAAGAAGATTCTTGGTGAAGGGGGGGAGAGGTGTTGTTTCTAATGCTTAGGAGCCTGTAATGAAAAAAACACCTGGGTATTTTTGCCATGCCACAGCCTAACATATGCCTGTGTTGGATTTTTGAGAGCAGGGGTTTTGTTCTCTGTTAAATAATGATGGCAATGTAGCATCTAGAAGTGCTGGTGAGTCAAGACAGGCACTTGGCAGAAAGCAGTGGGGCAGGAATGGGGAGAACAAGCGTGGAAAGGGGAGCAACTCACAAGAAGAAAGCTTCTGTTGCAGGTGGAAATTAGCCCATGTGGATGGAGGTGGCATTGTTGGCAATTCTCCATGTAATCAGGATGCTCTGGACAAGGGAGCTTTCCTCTTCCTCCTGATTCATGGTTTCACTTGATACCCAGGAGGGGTGCAGACCTTGGGCTGGGCTGCAGACAGAGTAGAGCTGATGAGCCCATAGCTGGGAGGCAACTGTCTGGAGTGCGAACAGATGAGTGTTGGAAGTAACTTGTGCTGAAAAATGCTTGGGCTTCTACTGAAGAAGGATCATGGTACATGTATCATTTTATGTCAGAAGTGATGCATTTCTGGCCAGCCAAGTACGTTTAAATTAGATCTGTGCATAAGGCACTTAAATCACAATCTTCTATGGGGTATTTTTAGAGTATTACAAGCTATTTTTTCCCCCTGTGATATTGCTTTCTAGTTTCCAGAGACTAAGATAGGAACTACTGATGGAGGAACAGGCAGAGCAGGTTTGCTTGGGAATAAGGATGCTCCAGAGAGTTTTAAAAGATAGAAGCTAAATGGGAAGCTTCTCCTTGTTGTTGCTAGGGAGGGAAGATGCATCGCGGCTGAATGCCAAGGGCAGAAATGCAGCTCACCCAGCAGAGGAGCTGAGGGTTTATGGAAACCCATGTGGCACTCTGTACAGTGTTAGGAGTCAAAGGGTTTTGTAACAGGATTGCAAAACATTATCACCAGCGCAGGCGTCTTGGAAAGCAGTTACAAGTCTGTCTCAGCCTCTGAAAGGACCACACTAACGGGGATTTTCATTTGGAATTACTGTTCTTCTTGGGAAGAAATGCAACTGCACCACGAGCTGAAGTATTGATAGAAGCTAGCAGATAGTTTGAGCAATGTGAGCATTGGAAAAATACTGAAGGCTTGCTGAATTTACAAGATCTCATCCAATGTGTGATTTTGTTATCTAAAGTTTTAATGATTCACCCACCAGCAGCTCCCTGCAAAATAGAACCTTTTCTGTGGACTTGTAAAGCTTAATTATTTTACAAGAGTATGTTTAACTAATAGAATTAATTGACACTTGCAGCTGAACTGGTAACACATTCTTTCCTCAAGTGTTTAACAGCTAATAATAATATTTTGCTGTCTTTTAAGGCATCTCTGACTTTGTTCAGCCTTGGAGAAGCTCTGGATTTCTTTTGTAGGAAGTGATCTATAACAGTGATTCCAAATGCTAGGTCTCCACTTTTAGTTGGAGTTTCCCAAGTCCCGCTTTGTATTTAATGTGCTAGCGCAGTTGCTCAGCCTGATTGCATTCATTAGAATAGTTTCCCTCCTCAGAGGACATCTTTCCCTGTGCTGTCTGAGTTGGGAATCCAGCTCTGAGCATTTGCTGGTCCTGATGTCCCCATGCGACCTTGGCTGTCAGAGCCTCTTGGGCTTCCTCCTTGCACAGAGCCCAGTCCTACAGCTCCACGCAGAGCTCAGTCACTTATCCAGAAACCCTTTGAAATCATTTCAATATCAGAATTCTGGGAGTGCATACAATGTGAAAAGTGATTCCCTGTTTTATCACTTCTGGAAGCAGAGGAACTTCTGTTATGCCTCTCTTTGCTTTTAAGCATTTCTATTGAGAGCATTTGGATTCATTGACTTAAATTCTGTGCAGCTGGATGTCTTGGAGAAGAGTGAGAGTGTTGCTGAAAATTCAAATAATAACTTTAGAAACCAAAAGCAACATGAAATAAGCGCATCAGCCAGTTGTTGCCAGTATCTCTGCTCCACCAGAGGACAAAAGGTTTTAAAATACACCTTGCACGGGTGCCCATAGTGATGCTTCCCACAGGGTAATGGTCAGCAGAGAGCAAGGGAAGGGAAAGGAGCAGAGCACTGCAATGCTGCATGAAGTGTTTTCCATGCTTTTTTTCACCTTTGATAGCCAGAGTTGTGCAGGGCCATCATCTCTGTGCTGCCCAGAGGGCAACTCTTTCCTCCTTATTCACATGAAGTCAAAGGTGTTCAGGCTGGATGTGGATTTATGTTGTTATACTTGCTCTATCTGTTCATCACTGCATACATGCTAACTTCTCACTTAGATGTCCCTCTTGATAAAGATAAGCTTTTGTTTCCTGAAGCGCAAAACAAGTGATTAAAGTTAGGCTGTTTTGCACTTGTATGGTGTCTTGATTATAACTTTAAAACATGATGGTTGATTAAAAAAAGACAAGAAATAAAAGGGGATATTAATTTTGCTTGATCTGTAATATTGCAGCAGCAATGTCCAATCATTTGTAAGACAGAAAGCTGTAAAATACATCCTGTGATGAGGCTGTAGTAAAACTAAACATCATTGTAAATAACAAAACTCAACTATTTATAATAAGGGGTGATTGGAGTAAATATGATGGGAGACATTTAATTAAAACTGAATGAAGGGGTGTTGTAAACATCACAACGTTGCCACTGAAAACAGAAAATTAATGTGCTGGCAAACTAAACGGATAAGACTCTGAAATGCATCTATGGCGACGTCCTTTTGATAAATGTTTCGGTACCTCTGTGAGTGCTTTCAGATTGATTCAAGGACATCCAAGTGCCACAATATCTTGCCCGGCCCCTCAGTCAAGGCTGCTGTCCTTATTTTTTCAGTCAAAACATTGCAAGATTGTCTTCCATAAAGAGAAAACTGCCTAATACCCACAACTCTATAAAAATGAGGATGCAATTTGTATTTGAGGGATTGATGAGCGTGTTGTCACAGGCATCAAACTGTTCTGATCTTGGTAGCTCTAAATCTTTGTCTGTGGATTGTTTCTTTTCCATTAGCTATTTTCAGTAAAAATGTCACAACACATTTTAATTGATCTGCTGCTATTGTTCTGCTCCTTTCTCTTGTTTTATGTAGAAAATGCTAGATCCTGAAAAGGGAATGATTCAGCCTTCATCATGGGGACAAAACATTGTCTGGGAATGCAGTGCCTGCTAGAGACAAGACTTGGAGTAGCCAATAAAATTCAGCCTGAAGCATCCTGCTTTGCTGCTGTGAAGATTTGTCTTGTCCCCACCACACAAAATTGCCGTTCTGTTGCTTCAATTCAGATTCTCTCTTTTGTAAAATATTATTTTTCCAGGGGCAGTCTAATCAATCATGCTCAGATTCCAGTTTTCCAGCAGGCCAGCGGTTTTTATCCTGTTCCTTGTAGTGTCACCATGGGTGAGTTGCTTGGGGTGCAGTAGTAAGTCTGATTCTTGAATCCATTTACCTTTCGCAATATGAACAGCAGCAGCTTCTTTGTTTCTTTGCCACCATTGATAAGCAACGTTTCTTATTGCGTACTGGAGAAGTAGGAGGGGTTAGCATCCATTGGAGGGATGTCAGAACAATGAACATGCAAGTTGGTGAGTACTGGCTTTGTGCTTCTGGAGGACATCCTCCACAAAGCAAGGTGGAGAGGAGTGCAGATTAGAACACCAAGTATGCTGCACAGACAGATGAAACCGAAAGCCATTAAAAGCCCTATCTATTGAAGTGTGCTTTGTGATAAAAGTACATGAAAATCCTTCACTGCGGGTCCCTGTGTGTGATGACATAAATGGAGCTTTGATTAACACAGTGCAGTGTTGATGGGTTCTCATGGTTCTGTCATGCTTTTTCTACTATTTCTGTTTTATGTGCAGTGGGAACAAGTCTCATCCTCTCTAGTATTTCTCTTCTTTGTACATGAAATGTGCAGCACCCTGCCAGGCAGGCAGCCCTGACAGGGAGATGGCAGCACTGTGCTGTACCAGAGTGGGTGCACTGAATAGTTCTGTGCAGCTTTGCGTGCTCCATGACATGGGTTTGTGCCCAGCAGTTCAAGTTTCTGCTCTCCCTTCTTGCTGCTGCCCCAGAACTGGGCTGAGGGTGATGTGCACCACTGGGGCAGCAGGTAAATGGAGCTTCTTGTGTTCCCCTTCATTGTGAATTGAAATGAGCTGGGAGCAGAGCCCCTGGTGCTTGACATTTTATCAATACTGCCTTCATTAGAAGTTCACTCCTGTTCATTAAACAACTACTTTTAGATGCAATTTGTCATTTCAGTTCAACTGTGAAGAAGGGGATCTGGGTGAGTGGGATGGTTGTGCTACTTCTTGGAGTTGTAAATTACTAAAGAAGTAGATGCTGTTGCCATGTTGTCTGTTTCTCCCAATGCTGGGGCTGGTTCAGATCCAGATTAAAATCCTGAAGATTAAAAACTCCACAGTTTTGGCTGTTACCCACTAACTGAGCTTGTAACAGGGGTTTCATGGAGCCACAGCCCTCTTCTGGGTTTTCTGCCTCTCCCATCTGTGGTTTGGAGAAGACCAGGCTCAGTCCATTGAGCCACTTGCCTTCCCTTCCTCTAATTAATGTCTTAAATAAAAGTGCTGTGTGGTGTGCTGGATGACTTTGGGATGAGTAACCTTCATTCAGTGTCAAGGAACCTGTTAGGTATCAGCTTTTCCCAATTCATGCAAAAAGGGCACATTGGTTGTAGGATCATCACAAAAAACAAAGCTTACATACCAGATTAAAATTGCTGGCCTGGCATGCTTGAAGAAAATGATGTTGCTTTCTGTGCTATGGCTTGTATTTACGATGTTCTGATGGAAAGACTTGGTGGCTTCTTGGGAAACAGATGCAATGTTAATGTGGACAATTAACCCAGTTGTTTTACCATGCAAAAAGGTGCAGTTTTCCTCTTCATGAAAAATTAAGACCTGCTTTCATCATTTGGAAAGTGTAAAGCAGGCTAATGAAGCAATGTTAGTACATGAATTCCAGTGTTCTTGGTGGGTAAACACACAGCGTTGCTCTACTTAGACCCAGAGGATCTAAATACAATCTTAAAACTGAAAACCGCAGAAGAATTTGCCATTAAATTTGCAAATATGTGATGTCTGAAATGCATTAAAAAAAACCTGAAATGGGATGGTGTCATCCCCTGAAAATCTGTCCTTTATTCTGTTCATGCACACAGTGGTTTTCCCTCTTCTTCAGAGACAGCAACAGCTCTCCAAATAGAGAAGCTGACATGAAGGATTTTTCCTTGCTCATTAGTAAGACCTAAGTCAAGGTATTGATAGAGCAGTCTTGCAGACTCATGTCTGAATGCACCATGCAAGAAGCAAGTGGTGGTGATGGGCTGCCAAGGAGTAAGTCCTGGCCTACCACACAGACCTACCTGGTGAGAGCAGAGCTTGTTGGGCCCCCAGGGGCATCCTGTGGGATAGTGTGGTATTGTGAGGTGATGGCTGTAGAGAAAACAGCAATAGAGCTTTCGTTCTGCAAGTTCAACTTCTGATGTAGAACTGATAAGTGCCAGAACTGCCCAGGCACATCAGCATTTGAGGACTATCCCTCTTAAAAATCCTCTTGGGAGATAATAATCATCTGGTTCCTACCCCCTGCTATGTGCAGGGTCACCAACCAGCAGCCCAGGCTGCTCAGAGCCACATCCATCCTGGCCTTGAATGCCTGCAGGGATGGGGCATCCACAGCCTCCTTGGGCAACATGTTCTAGTGCATCATCACCCTCTGAGTGGTAGAACTTCCTCCTAAATGCTGGCCTGCACCTTGCAGTAGCTCTGTGAATACCTTTTTGTTGTTGGGTTTATTTTTGAGCGCTAACAGTTACATCAAAATAGTGGAAAACACTGAGTGCATCGCAGGGCTGTGCCTGCACAGCAGTAAGAGTGGGCAGCTCCTGCCTTGTGGAGAGCAGCACGGACAACCCAGCCAAGGAGTTTTGTTCTCCCATGTAAACATGGATGTGTCTCATTGAAGGAAAAAAGTATTACTGGCATTCAGAGGAGAGTGCCAAGTTGTGTTTTGCAAAGCATGCATATGTTTTGATAAGTTCTGGCCGTCCCTGCTTCTTGTGATGGTTTGTTTTTGGCTTAGTTGGGTTGGTATTTCTGCAGTGTGATATCATATCTCAAAAAGGCATCTAAGTTTACACTGATCTGTCATTTTCATGCTAGAGTGTTGTGAGCAGCTGAGTTAAGCCGAAGCCATAATAGATAGGCAGGAAGCTTGTAGGGTCTGTTCAAGACATTGTAAATGTATTTCTTCTTCTTACATTCTTAGAGCTCTATTGTTAAGTAAAAGAAAAAGCAACATTACCTCTATCACTTCTAAAGACCTTACCAAAAATGATGAATGTGTTGTCTTATTTCTTGCTGTTTGATCTGTTCTGAGTTTCCACACTCAGTAACAGGGTCACAGCGCCTGCAGAGCGGTGGCTTTGCCCCCAGGCTTTGCTCTGGGTGGTGCTGCCTGCATTGCAGGAAGGCAGCTGTGTGCTGGGCATAGGGGAGGCTGCCCAGGCAATGGCAGCAGGGAGCTGTGCCTGCCTAGGGAGGGGTTTGGTGTGGCTGCCTTGCAGTGTCAGCATCCAGCAGTCAGCCTGTGGCGCCTACCAGCTGCCCTCGCTGGGCAGAGTGAATTGTAAAGCAGGAAAACCTGTTTTCAGAGTGAGGCAAGTCTTAAAGAATTAATAGAAAAGGGGCCGTGGGGATCGGGATCTCCCAGCTGGTGAGCACAGCTTTTCAGTTTATTTAGGGTAAGTATTGATTTTATTGCTTCAGCATGGAAGAAGTGTGCAAAGTTCCAGTAGTTTGGGATAGGGAGAAGCAATCTATATGTAATGCTTCTGGTCCCAATTTCTGACCTTGTCACTGTACCCCTTGATGTTAAGCTCTGCCTTTTGATAAGGAGTTTGTGCACAAACCCAGGGGGCCATAAGGCCTTTGTCTGAAAGCATCACTGCTCCTTGTTGTGCCAGCTTCTTCCTCCTCCACTTTTATACAGCATCATCCCATATGGCAGTTTTGGGGCTGTGACAGGAAAAAGTGAAGGGTTTACAGGGATGTGCCCACTTGGGTTACTTTTGGAAACTCCCTGCATAAAGAATAACATTCATAATGCCTCCTGCACAGCGATTAAGCTTGTAAGGGTAGCTAATATTTACATGGCATTTCGAAGGAGTAGAGTGATAAATTCCTTCATGATTTTCCAAAGATGAGCCTAATATGAAATCCTTGAACAAACAAGAAATGCCACAGATAAGAGGATGGGCATCTGCACTGTGCATCCTCAGCCCTGCTGCTCTCCATCCTTCTTGTTCCTTCTGTATTGCTCAGCAAAGACAGCGGATGTTGGGACTCTCCATCACAAGTTTCTCACTCTGTACTCTCATTCCCTTTCTCTGTGCTGACTGCTCTGTCTTCTTGACTTTAGATCTCTATTAATGGGTGTTTGTTCATTCTTCTGTGCATAGAGCAGGTTAGGTAAGAAGAAGCTATTTCAGAGTGCACTCTCTGCAGAGCTGCCTGCAACTGAGACTTGCCGGAAGCAAAATCAATTGGTTAAACTTTGAATATTTCAAAGTTCAGTACCACATGTGAAGAACAGAGATGAAAAATGCTTTAATGCACTCTATCTGTTGTTATTTTTTCCTGGCTAAAAAGAACATATCTGATGGGAGAACCAGCATTGCTCAAATTTGCAGAAGTAAACAATGCTGCCAAAAATAAGTTAATTGCTAAAATGGTTGCTCTCAGTCTGCAGTAATCCAGAGCTTTGATATTCTGCAAACTGACCATCATGCGACTGCACTGCAGAGCTTTGGAGAAGGAATTGATTAGAACATACCAGGTCTGAGCTGTGTTCCTGGCTGCCTGGCATTGCAGGGCAGTGCCAATGAGTGAGGCTGAGTTGATGCAGATGTTGCTGCCATCATGGCTGCAGCCCAAGTCAAACAATGTGCATTTCCCACATGGGAAGGCATGGGGCTGGGTACCTTGGCTGCATCTTCTGGGGCTCTGTGAGGTGTGTGGGTGAGAGCAGAGCCCTGGTGGTCAGCTTGGCACCATCCCATCTGGACAAGGCCCCGCTTTTGGGCATTCCCCATAGCACCCAGCCCAGGTGGCACAGTGCATAGGGGCTGCTCATGTGGGAGGACAGCAAATAAAGCTGTGTGAACTTGTTATTTATTCTTGGGTTCTTAGAGGTCCTTTAGGTTTCAGTAAAAAATTTATTGCATTCTTGGTCGGTCCTTGAGGCTTGTTAAATAGCTGCTGCTTTAAGACCCACAATGTGCAAGGAAGGGCTGTGAGCTCTCCTGTCCTTGAGCAAATGCATTTCTTTTGTACTTTAAAGACATGGCCCTTTCTCTCTCCAAAGTCGATTGCAGTATGCCCCGGTTCATACTTCAGGAGAGCTAACGGGGAGAATACATTATGGGGGTTTGTATTTTAATCTAAGTATGACAGGCAGCCTTGGTCTGCAATGGTCTGCAAATCTCTACTGCCTTTTTATTGTCTTACACAATGTTAAGTACTCTTTATGAACAGTGTGCAGTGTTTGCTAGGTGTTCTTAGCTGTGCCAACTTTGCAGAGTATAATGTATTAAAGTTCCCTCTTGAAAAAAGGGATAAGGATTTGTTTTTTCCTCTCTCATTCCACTGTAGTCCTTCCAAAATTTGCAGGAAGATGATATGAAATAATGCTGTACATCTAATCTCTGATATCTGATAAGTACCAGTCCCTGTATTTAATAGCATCCTCCAGTGGGGACAACAGTGGGCAAGTGGGTAGTTGTGGAAAGCATCATTGTGCCTAACAGAGAACAGATTTGAGGAAAGGCTGAAGGGGCAGCATCAGGGGTGTCACAGCAAATATTGTTGTGGGAGTGCCTGTTTCACCAGCACAGTATTAGGGATAATGCTCTGCGATCTGAAATGGTGCAGCGTGGCAGGGTGAGCTCTCAGACCAGCAGGGTGCTGGGAGCGCTTGTCCCCATTGTGTCACAAAACATTGATTTTTGGCTTTCAAGCAGTATTACGGGGAGGGATTACAGCGTTAGACTGACAAGATTACCCCTCTCAAATGATAGGGATAGTTACGTCTGAATGTGAAAACATGAGAAGACTTCTCTGAATTTCATCACAATAATGTTTGCTAACCAGAAGCACTGGTTTGGAGTCCTCCCATACTTGGCTCTTTTTGTATATAGCTGTATATGTTTTCTTCTTTTTTGTACTCAGTTTGACTTAAACATTTCTGCTCGCTCAGCTCTGGGGTTCTTGGCTGTGACACTGCCCCATGTCTTTGGCTTGTGGGGTTTCTGGGGAGACCCACAGCAAGCATACATACATACATACCTACATACAAGTGTCTTGCACCTGGAATTAAAACAGCTTGAAATGCAGTTAAGTGCTTAAGGAAAACAAAGATCAGTGTGAAAACATGTATGTTTTTGGAGTTTGCTTCTCAGTCCTGTTGCAAACCAGTTTCACTTGTTAACCACACCTGGTTCAGGAGCAGCAGACCTATTGCAGCTGTTGTGGTGCTGCATTTATAAGAACGAGAATTTTATCTGACAGCTCAGTGCTGAGTTCTGGCTTGATATGATTGCTTACAAGCTCCCCTACTCCAGCAGGGGAAGCAGCTTCCCAGCTGGACCTTCAGGATCATCTCAACTGATGGGGAAACCAATTCTCCTTTCTCCATCTGCTCT
The DNA here is from genome assembly GCF_054131305.1 of Coturnix japonica. Lineage (NCBI taxonomy): Eukaryota > Metazoa > Chordata > Aves > Galliformes > Phasianidae > Coturnix > Coturnix japonica. The sequence goes on along the minus strand of NC_140680.1, from coordinate 3,350,206 downwards.
GTAAGGAAGTCTCTATTCTCAGTGGCCGGGTTGGCACAGTTCTTGTTTCTGGGGCAGGAACTCCCAGCACAGCACTGTATGAACAGGCTGAGTAGGCAGGGCCATGGAGGGCATCACACTGTTGGCAGTGGGCAACTTCAGCAGGAAAAATGTCCTTGGAACTTTTTTCATATCTTTTTCATTCAGAAAGTGCTATAGTTCTGGTAAAGGCTGATGCCTCCTTTGATGCTGATGGTGTCTGACACAGCATTAATGGTGTAGTCAGACATGAAAAACAATGCAGGTAGCGCTGATTTGTTATTTTTCCAGGTTGGTTAAGTTCCTTCCTATTGAGGAAACAGATTTAAATATGGCTTGGTAGACCAGAGGGAATAAATACAGGTAGGAATTCTTGTTCTCACAGGCATTAATAGCAAAGCTCCCACCACACGCAGGGGATTTGGGATGGGACCCTGATTGTGCCTCTGGAAAAAAATAAAATAAGGATGTCTAGTTTATTGTATTACTGTTAAATGTGCACCTCCCATCCTTGCTCTTGCAAAGCAGCACTTTGTGCTCGTTATGTTTAGTAATGTTGTACATGGGGCAAAATGCTGCTGTAAATGAGCAGGAGTATTAAATGTAATCCTGAGTAATTAGAGCTGCAGTTACTGGGTGTGACATTCATCCACACCCAGCCAGAGGGATTCTCCTGCATTTCATCATGCTGCAGAACTTGCCTTTGTGAGCTTTGCTGCTTTCTGCTGCTGCATCCCTGTGTCCCAGGGCAGGGGCTGCGCTGTGCCTTGTTGTGCATGTGGGGCAGCACTGAAGCTCTGTGCTCAGCAGCTGGAAAAGGTGTTTTAAGTGCAGAAGTCCATGTAAGGTTTGGGTAGGGCAGGCTTTCATCAGGAGGTTATGCAGACAGCACATGATGGGTAGAATCTTTTTGTACTTAAAATGGTTTGGATTTAAAAGCTCTAAACTTGGCACCTCCAAAGTTTCCTGGTTTATGCTTCATTTGTAGTGGGGAAATTTGTTGCTCTGGTGGAAGTTGGCACCTGTTTGCACATGGGGAGTGTGATTTCTTGATTGAATGATGGGACTCAGGTGTGGGTGGCAGGCAGAGTCACCTTGTTAATGCATCACAGCTGGTGGTGCTCATTTGGGGCAAGGAGCCCCTTTTGTCCCGCTGGTAAATCCAGGCTCCCTCCATTTGGTGCCTTGCTGTTGCTCTGCTTAGTTGTAAAGCCAGCATGGAAGAGGACTGGGAAGAAGCAGTGGGAAGTTGGCAGCAGGCAGAGGTGAATCCTGGCCTTTGGTTGTTACTTTGGAATTGAGGGGCTTGGGTTTTTTTTTCTCCTTGTTTCCCATTATTCAGAAAGCTGTGTAGGGTATCCAGCCCACAGGGAGAGATTTTAGCGAGTCGCTTATCTTATTAATTTGCTCAGAATGTTTGTTAGTTCCAGATGTGCCAGTAATTGTAACACTAAGTCAGTATGAAGTGGCAGCAGGGATGCCATATATTGTGTTTTGTGAGCGGAGGAATAACATAATCCTGAGGTTTCATTGAGTTTTGTGGATATATGTAGAGATTTGGGCTTTCAAGGAAGTGCTGGAAATGCCTCATTTAAATTCTTCTCTGGCTACTGGAAGAAAGAAAATAAATCATGAACTTAAATTATGTTCTGCCGTCTTTGCAGATTTCTCTCTCCACCTCCTGGGTAGGGAGATGGGTGCTGTAAATCCCATGTGAAGTGCTTTATGCTGGCAGTTCACGTGGCGGTGTTAAAAGGGATGCACTGTGCCGTATTTCAGACTTGTGCCTTTTATATCCCATGTGCAATTGTGCTCCTGGGTGCTGCTGCAGGAGCAGTTTGTCTAGACAATGTGCACTGCATGCTCTGATAAGAATATTGGATCGTGACCTAGAGGAAGGAAAAGGGTGGAAAAAAGCCCATAAGATGGCTGGGGACCTTTTCCTTCAGGTAGTGTGGGGCATGGCTGAGCACAGCTGGGAGGGAGAGCTGTGGCCCTGGAAGCAGTGACACTGAGAGCAGAGGTGCTGCTCACATCAGGAGCAGTTAAAGAGAGGTTGAGACTGTAAAAGAAAGAGGGGAAGACTTAGGTCTGTATTAGCACCATTCTGGATCTGATCGTGCTTTACTGCTTGGAAGTTATCGAAATCAGATGGGGGGGAAGAAAAAAACACCCTAAAAATGACCCAAACTGCCTCCCCACCATGTTTCTTGTTGCTGTGTGCTCACCAAGTTCTGTGTTTCGTGAAGTGGTTGAGAAGTGTCTCGTCATCTTTATGCTGTGGAGATGCTGAATCTGCTTTTGAGAGGTAGAAAAGGAATTTCCTGACCAAGTGTTGATGCTCTGTGCTGATGGTGACTTCTTGTTTTAAATGCAGCTTAGCTCTGTACTTCCCACATGAGCACAGATGAAGGAAACAATAAATCTGTCAATCTGGCACTTGAGCACTAACTGCAGAGAGGTGGTGCTTGGACTGGTAATGCAGTGATGGCACCCTGGTATGTGCAGGGTACTGCAAAACCAACAGGAAGGGGTAGAGCAGGAGGCATGGCTGGATTGCAGGCTTTTGGTTTGAACTTTCTGGGTTTGACACTCTTCAAATTCAGCTTTGTAGCTGTGGATGGTGTTGGTTATATTCTGCCTCTTCACTCATTCTATAACAAACTGCAGTGGGAGTGAGGAGGTTCAGAACAAATTAGTTGAAGGAATGAACGCACAGGTGTGAGTTGTGTGGCCTATTCCCTGCAGCTCATCCCAACGCTGCCCAGTAATGTAATACTGTTGAGTAATACTTCATTTCTGGGAAGTTTGGATTTTCTCCTGTGGATGAACCTGAGGGTGCTCAGAGGATGCAGGCGCTGTTCCAGGCTTCTCTTTTTTCAGTGGAGTTTCAGTAGGATGTATTGACTAAAAGCTGGTTTAGATTGAACAATCAATTAATACTCCTCGGTGCACACACACAGAATTCATTTGATATTCCCTCGTGTGAAGGCAGTGGGAAGAAGAATATTTGGGGTTAGTTTACAACAGGAAGGAAGTGTATCTTCTAAAGGTAAATGCCACTGGATCGATCAAAGCTCAGAGCAGCATCTCCATAACTTGGTGCTATTGCTGGAGGTCTGAAGAAACACTTCTTCCTGTCCCTCCTCCTTCTCTTCTAAAGTTTCACCTTTCACAATCAATGGCATCACAGAACTTTTCAAAGTGGGTTTTTTTGTGCTGCAATGTGTTCTTCATTGGTTGTTCCTGAGATTCCTGGGGAAATCCTGCCTTCACCAGTGCTTGATGGGGCAGGGTTGGATATTGAGCAAGGGGAGGGGTAGTGCTGTGCTGTAATGGAGCTAATGGCACAATGCTCAGGACAGCTGCGGGTACATCTGGTGTTAAACTACTGTTATTTAAACTTTATGATGCGAGAGACTGCCAGCTCTCCCACTCACAGCATATAAATTATGTCAATTGCTCATGCACTTTTTTTAACCCTGATTTCTCTTGAATTATGGATGATAGACAGGGCCAGAATTTGCTTTTAGTGTTCCCTTGTGAGCATCTGTATGCTGAGTGCACTGAGCAGTCATAATCTCAGTGTGTGCAGTCAGGGGATGCGTAATATAATTTGTGCTGTGACCATATAGCTTGAATCCCAACCATTAAGGGAGTTTGGAAATCAGGAACTCAGGCTGTTTTTGGGCAGGGTGTTTATTTCCTTGGGGATGGGGGGGTTGCTTTGTTTCTGTGTCTGGGCAGAAAGCCTGAGGGCTTGTAGATGTGAGCTACTTGTTCCAGATGTGTTTCCCAAAGGCAGCGTGATGTTTTTCAGGAGAACCCTCCATTGTGGACGTCTTGATCTTCATTGTAGGGCAAAATAATAGCTTTGGTTGTTAGGGGAAGGTATTATGATGGGCTTTCTTGGAAGTGTGGTGGTTGAGTGTGTTTATCTAGCTGTGCTTTTGTTGGCTGAGCATGTTCCTATGTTGGTAGGTGGTGGGTCTGGTTGTGTAGCAGTGTTGTGTTTCCAAAATTCCCCTCAATATTGAGCTCACTTCCCCTTAAAGTGACCTGGGAGGGACCGCAATGAGTACTGCATCTGAATGCTCAGAGCTGGGCTGTGCCAGGCGCAGGGGATGGAGGGGCTCTGGTGACTCTCCATTCAATTCAATTATAATAACTGACAGCCCTGTTATCAACACGCTGAGCTCAAGCAGTTTGTTTGCCATAGCAGTCAAAAAATATATATATATTTTAATCAGTTCTATGAATACTTCACAAATCCTGGCTCTGCTGTGTGGCACCTGATTCCTTCCCTTTCTGGTATAAATCTAAAAAGTGCCCTCAGAAGGTAATGTGGATTATGCTGAGGTTGCTGGTCCTGCCGTGCTTTCGGCTGCTCATTCTGATGCTCAGAGGGGAGAGTAAAGCCTTCCAAGGGGCTTCAAAGCAGTGTGCAGGTATCACAGTGTTGCTGCAGGAGCAAGTCAAGGTGCTGCCACTTTCAAGATAATTTCCACTGCATTTATTGGATAATGTGTGCTTTAAGTTGTGTCAGCAGCAAGTGTTTGTAAATTGTATAAACCAGACCCAAACACGCAGTGGAAGCAACTGCTCTCCTATTGCATTTGAATTCTCTGTAAAATGCGACTATTTCTTTTTCCATGGCTGTTGCTATGGGGAGTTCTGGGAAACAACTGTTTGCACGTGTCACTTTGAGGACTCATGGATGCTGAGCATTCAGGATCATCAGGTCTGGCTGTGAATCTGACCTACTGTGTCCCATCACTAAACCATGTCCCTGAGTGCCATCATGTTACCTAAATCATGGTGCTTTACAATGACTAAACCAGTATGTCATTACAGTAATGTAAGTATGCCACCAAAACTTTATTTTCTTTGGTATTTTCTCCATTTTTTGTTGTTGTTTTTTTCTACGTTGCTATTTTTTAGGTTTTTGTTTGTTTGTTTGTTTGTTTAATCTAGGCAGGCACCAGTGTGCTGCATAGGCTAAAAATACTCAGAAAGCACTTCCAAAATGCCGAGCTAAATCACTTTGCAGCTTGCAGTCTGTCACACAGGAGCGTGTACAGAGCTGTGTTATGAGATGCATTTGGTGAGTGCAAGTCATTAAGAGTAGGCAGCACAGTGGCTGCTCGCCACCACAAAGAGCCACTCGGTCCCCAAGACGCTTTGCAAGCACAGCCCTCTCTGAAGGAAACCACTTAATCCTTGGGTGAGCAAATATGATGATAATGTTCTGTGCTTTGTTGTGTACTGTGATCTAATTGAGATTTAATGCATTCTGCCTTGTCCCTGCCGTGGACTCCCTTTGGACCATGCAGTACAAAGCTCGGTGTTAGCAGCTTTCTTTGCTGTTTCCCAATTTATGTCTGCAAAGACAGTCAGGCATTTGTTATTTGCTTTGAGCACATGAAGCAGTTGTGCTGGGAAGGATACACGAGAAGGGGGGGAAAGCAGATCCTTTCTTGTTCTGTCAAAGCAGAATATTTGCTCTAAGTGTAGATACTGGATGAGAAATCTTTCACTCTCCTGTCTTCCTGTTTAATAACTATGTATTTGCTGCTGGTTGTGTGAAATGCATCTGCACCTCTTGTGTGATGCAGCACGTTTCAGTATCAAACAGATTGAAATTGCCAGCACTAATGTGCATCCCAGCTGCAGTGGGAGAAATATATCACAGAGGTGGGGCCCCTGTGCTGCAGCATTGGGCTCCTGACTGGGACGTGCCTTGGGTTTTCATGCTGCAAATCAGGAAGCAGTGGCCTTATTTCTCCCCCCCAGCAAACTGTGTTCCCGGGAAACCTAGCCCTGCTCCTGATAGAAGAGCATCTACACACAAATAGAGCATGTGTTTAATTTTTTCATGTGCTTTGTGCACTTGAATGAGACAAGTACAATTTCAAATATGAACTTTGGGAGAACTTAGTTTTGGCTCAGGATGACTCCTGCCATCACACTCGGAGAGCAGTGTGCTTTTCTCCCTTTCTCCAGCTGCTCATTCACTCCATTTCATGCTGGAGCCTGGAGGGATTTCTTTCATTGACCGTTTCAGACCCCTTTTTTTCCTCCAGAACGAGCACTGTATATGTTCTTCCACCTGACTAAGCTGGAGGCTGCCGTGTAGTCCCTGTCGTGCTGGAGTCAGTGCATTGCCCCCAGGACCCCCGCGGGAACCTGCTCTGCAAGCACAGCTCCTGTAGGTGTTGGTGACGATTATGAGTGCAGAGGCAGACAGCGCTCTGTTCTGTGCCATAGCTGCCAAAGAATATTTCTGTTGAGAAGTACTTTGGTTTGTTGTTTTTCTTTTTTTTTGTGGGTTTTTTTTTTTTTTTTTGTCAAATCTATACTGTATTATTTAGTGCAGAAAAATCTTCAAGCGAAATACAACTTTGGTTTGGTTTTTTGTTTGTTGGTTGGTTGTTTTAACATTTGCTCTGTCTCTTGGTTGATCCCAGCTTGTAGCAGCTCTGAAGTTGTTTAAATCCACCCATGCTGGGTGTTAATGGGAACAGGAGCAGTCAAATACATGCGCATCGGTAGGGAACTCAGAAGCATAAAAATTGAATTCTCTCCCTGCCTTTTTCTTCCCTATAGAGAAAATAGGCCCCATTAGCAAAGAAAGCTTTGGTAAGATGGTATTTGCAGTCCAAGGCTGGAAAGCGGCTGCCATCCCTGGGTGTGTTGTTGAGCAGAGGACTTTACTGCTGCCAGTAATCCTATTTATCCTGGCCACAACATGCTGGATGGTGCCTTCTGGACATATTCCCCCATTACTGATGGGTTGAAGCAACATCTCTCCTTTGGAGCAGTGTGTGGGTACAGGAGGAGAGCTGCAGCTGTAAGTGATGGATGCAATGGGATGAGCTATGCTGGGTAGGAAAGGAGCAGGATTCTAATGCAGATGTTGTTTAGTGAACTAATCCGCAGACCTTTGCAGTCATCTTCTTGTTGCTCATGGATTTCTTCTACAAGCTATCAGCTGTGCCAAAGTATAATCAATATCCAGTTCTTTTAAAAAAGTAATTTTAAAAGTTTATTGTTGCTGCTTAAATCTTCTTTAATTTGAGGGGTAGAACAGTAAGGCTGCTTATCTGCTGGTATAACTAAAAGGTAGCTTAAAGAATGGCTGTAATTTCAGGTAAATTGGTAAAAGCTGTTGTTTCTGTGCTGCTGCTCTCACTGTAGAGTCCAGTATGGTGCCTCTCATTTCTTTATTCCTTTCTGGACATTGTTCTCAAGGGACTATGGCAGATTTGCCTTTTCTTGGATCCAGTTCCCAAGCTGCCTGAGAGCTGCATGTGCCTGTGCCAGGAGCAGTGATAGTGAAGGCAGACCAGGGATTTTCTTCCCTTGTTCCTTAGTTTGAAAATGAAAATTTTACTAGTGTATTTTCTAAGGCACCAAGGAATGAATTTGAATTATAAGCTGACAGGGAAAAAGCCTAATCCCAGTCTTCAGTCTGAAACACGGCGCCTGTCCTTCTGTGCTGTGAGCTGGGCATCCTCACCCTCTGGCACAGCTGTAAGCTGCTTGGGTTCTTCCTACAGCCGACCTGTGGTCAGGTGTAACTGTAGCCTCGGGTGTCTGCTCTCCTCTTTTCTGCTTGTAGGATCAGGCCTGTATTGTATTGGTGTGGATCAGCTTAAGGGCAGAGATAAACCCTGCACTGAAAGACATTTTATTCCATTACCTATCTTAAAAGAATAAAAAGCCCTGTAATGCTGTTTCAGCCCAGTGCGCTCTGATGTTGATGACTGATGATTGTGGCTTATTCCTGCCTTTTATCCCAAGCTTTCCCTTTTCTGCTATCAAATGTGACCCTTTTGTTTCCATTGGGGGCCTCTGTATTCCAAGACAAATAATGCTGTGTTGATTTCTATCAATTGTGTTTGTTTTGTTCCTCATCCAGGACACTTTTGAAGGGAAGGTAGTGAATACATGTGCTGTTATATACGTACCCTTTCGGATTCAGCTCTCCACGTGCTTTCCCAACATGAATGAGTGAATATTGCTCCTTCATTAAAGGTGCAGGCTGGTGCCTTCATCCATAGGGTACAGCATGGCCCAGGAGTGCCCTAGGGATGCAGCATTGGGGCAGGTGCCCTGCAGGGACCCATGGCTGTAAGCCTCTCTTCTAGGCGGTATTTGCATTAATACCATTTGCTAATGGCAGAGGGATGGAGGTGTCTAAAGGTGGGCACATCTCACGTGGCTGAGCCCATCCCTTCCCTGGCTGTAATATCTACCAGTCTAAAATCCCAGCTGTGCAAATTAACAAAATTCAGCTCGTGATGTTTGAGGCAAGTAACACTCGCTGCAGAAACCCTTAATTTGTGACAGTTATTTTTATCTATTTTCACCTCTTCTGGATTGTTTTCTGTTGTGACTCACAAGCGGCGAAGCTGGTGATTTTCCTACTCCTCAGAATAAAAACAAAGTAGTTAATGTCAGCGTTTCAGTGTTGGTTGTTCCATTTCTGCATTGATACCCTCTGAGTCACTTTTAACAGTATGTGAAATTTGAAGTATTCACTTCCAAGCAAACTTTTTAGTAGGTTTTTACTTTGTGTTATCTGTTTGGTGGGCTGTAACTCTTCCATCAGGTAAATGCATTTCACGTTGCTTCCTCAGCAAGGAGCAAATGTGGGGGGAATAAAAGGTTTGTGATGCATTAGAAATGGCTTTAACTCTTCTGTCCTTCTTTGTATAGGTAGTATGGAGAGAAGTAACTGCTGGAGGGTAAATGGGGATAAAATGGATGTCTCTTGTTTAATTTAGGAGCTTAAGATGTTGATGCCTATGCTTCTAACCACTTGGTGCAGTATATTTTTAAAACATTTAATATCTTTCAGAACAAGGCTGAAATTATGGACAAATGATTGACAAATGAATATACAGAGAGTGCTGGAACACGACAAGGAGTTAGGAGAAAATTTTCCAGAAACTTTAAAATTACCACCTTGAGTTTGCAGAGAAGAGGGGAGGGATGAATAGCAATGTAGTTCCTAAGACAGAAATGGAACCTGGTTCTGGGATGGGGATGGGGCTGTACTGGTGGAGGTGATGTGTAATGGGGTGCGTACTTTGGGAACGGGGGGAGATCTTGAAATCTGGTCTTCAGGAGCAGGTTTGTTAGTGCTCTGTAGGCATCAAGCTATGTAAAGAAAGAGAAAACCTTCAGTCTCATTCCTGTATCGATGAGAAAGTGCAGGCCCTGATATGGAGGTGCAAATGGTTATTGATTTGTGTGGTGCAGTGGCAGTGTTTCAGGCGGACTCCAAGCTTAGGGAGCTACCTGCTGCTCACCCAAGCTGACCAGCTGACAAGCACTGAATTAAGGCTTAAGGGTACTGCTGTGTCTTGCACTTGAGGCCAGGTTGTTGCTAGAGCAGCATCTATAGCTGGGAATTTAGGTGGACATCATTTTGTCTTTTTCTTTTTGGCTGTTTTGGTGACATCCCAATTAAAACTGGCTCATCGGCCTGGCAGTGTGCACATCTGAATGCAGTGTTCCCTCAACCTGCAGCCAGCCCAACTTGGCACAGCTGAGTTGCCGAGCCCATTGCCATCACTGGGTAGTAACACCTGTTTAAGATTTAGCTCAGTGAAATGTGTTTCCATGGCAAATTTCTCTCTGTGCAGTGTTTGGTCAGCAGGTGGGGTGAGGAGGAAAGACCTTGCTGTTTGCTTGGACGATGTGTAGGTGAGGGTGGTGCCCTTTGGAGCTCAAGTTTTTCCTTGGTTTTAGAGCAGCTGAAAAGAAATGATTTTGGCTGCGAGTTTGAGCTGGGAATACTTCTCTTGCACCGTACTGGCCAGCTACTCCTCCAGCTGTGGTGGTCCTTGGGCCTTCCCTTTTCCTTGTGTTGCTTTTTCCTTGCAAAGCTGAAGGAAGAATGGAGAGGAAGGAGTCAGAGTGTAGCAGTTGAGGTGCAGCTGACCCATGGCTGCAGGCTCCTCCTGTGGCTTTCTCCTGCACCTGCTTTCACACTGCAGTTTTCTCATTGACTACGTGGTTCATTAAGAATGAAAATGGGGTGTCTGCAGGCCAACAGCCAAGTCCCTCACATGGAGCAGCTAAGTGGGACCTTCCAACAGGTATTTCTCTTTCTGAGGAGTGGCTTAAGACTTATTTATAAGTGTCCTCATGCGTCCCAGTGTGGATGTAATGGGTGCCCATTGGGCTGCTTTGTGGCTGTATTTCTCCCTGTAATAGCCCCGTTTGTGTCCCTGGAAGTGGATTTGCAGGCTCTCGCTTGCTTCCTTCTGAGGGTGAGAGCTTCCCTTGGTATAGAATGGTGTGTGGTGAGAACTTCATTTACAGCTGCTGTAGGAGAGGTGGCTCTGCTATGGATCCATGTTTTGAGTATTTGCTCATGGTGGAGCATCATGAAGCCCATTCTTCCAAGCCACAACTTGCTTCCAAGTAACACTAATATTAGGGTGGAATATGGAAGTTACAGGAAGACCTGGAGTCTGATCATTGTGTTTTAGGTCATACCCAGTGCTGCTCTCCAGTGCAAGCCTGGTGACATTCACTGAGAGCAGAACCCAAGAATAATGCAATAAAGGCTCACAGTGAGTATTAACTGTAAAAGTTCTGTCTATTCATCTTTCAACCAAAAATATATTATTAGAAAAATGTTATTTTCTGAGGCAAATGCAATGAGCTGTTCTTTTTCACTCAGTGAGCCTGAGAAATTGATGCATCGAGTGAGAAAACAAATAGGGAACTGGAAAAAAAAATTGCATGCAGCGTGAAATGATGTTTGACTTGGGCATGGGTAAGACAAAAAGAAATATACAGTAAACAAAATAATGCTTTTTCAGTAAATGGTATTATTGCAAGGTAATGAGTCAAAAAAAATAGAGAATAGATTGATGTGAGACTTTAGAATGCCCCCCTTAGAGAGAAACGTGGAATCTTTTTTGCTCTTGAACCACTGCTAATATTACAAGATGTCTTGTAACTTTTGTGTTGGTGTGATGAATGATGGCTGAGTGTGTTCCCCTTCCACTGTAGTGGTGTGTCAGGGGGAGAGGGGGGACCAGGAACAAAGCAAAGGCAATGTGTGGGGCTGGGTTTGAAGCTTAATAACACAGACAACTGGAAGCATCTTGTTTGTTCAGCTCGCCTCTGGCAGCTCCGTTGGTTATATAATTGGAGAAATCACCAGGAAAACACGCATGTCACCTGTAGTTATTTCATTATTGAATTTGACCCTCTTCACAATCTCTGCCACAAGAACTTCATTGAAGGAATAGCAGAAAGATGCATGACACTGTTATTGATTTCTCATAGCTTTTATTGCAGCCTGTAGAGTGCTGGGGCTTGCTGTGCTGGTCAGAGGATGAAAGGGAGCTGAAAGCAAGGAGAGCGAGGCAGGTCCTGGGAGGGGGGGTGGAGGGGCTGGGGCAGGCAGGAGATTGATGAGAGAGATTAAAGGCAACAAGGCTGGTTTTGAGCAGTCACCTGTGGGAATTCATTGCCTTTCTTCAGAAGAGTGTATTCTTCTGACACAGAGTTTTGTCAAAGGAACCCAAGTATTAATATGATCTGTTCCCTCAAGATCTGACACTGGAAAGTTTCTGCATTATTCACACAGTGCAGCAGTGAGATAATTAAATGTGTGATCAAGTAAAACAGATCCATGTGTGTGCTCATACTGTCCTGCTTTACCAGGTTGTTCACAACAGGCTAAATGTGGGTGCTGAAGGAAACACTTAATTCCATCCCTCCAATGAGTGCAGCAGCAACTGCATGGACACCTATGTAATGTGAGCTCAGCAGCGCAGGCTTGGGCACAGATCTTGGCTTGCTGCACGGCAGCGCTGGGATGAGACTGCCTTCAATGAGAAGTACTTATCACAGATAACTTCAGTTAAACATTGTATAAAGAGCAATTTTGTGAATCACCTTTTTAGTACTTACAAGAGCAGAACAAATTGTGTGTGGTGGAGTCTCATGGCAAGGACCTAAATGTATACAGTCTTGTTTCGGTCCATGATTCTCTCTCCTCAGTAACCTGTGCAAATACTTCAACATTAGTTTAGACCTTTTGATTTCTTTTGGCTATTTTTCCCTGTTAGTACCTTCATAAACCACAGTGCTGTCCAAAAATGTAGTTTAATCAAGCTCTTGGTCTCATCGTGGGATTTGCAAGTGGGCAGCAATGAGTCTAATTACACTGGAACTAGCATCGTTACTTGAAACTTTCAAACACCCTTTCATATTATTTCCTCTAATGGGCTTCATAGGCCTGATGGATACAGAAAATGACATGATGCATCCTTCCCCTCCTGCCCAAAGATGTCTCCCCCAGTTATCTCATGAGCCTGGAAAGTGAATAGTTTACACTATTAGAAGGACATGTACTTGAAGACATCTCATTTTCTGTATTTTCCACCAGAACAAGTTGCTGGTTTTGCTTTGTAAAAATAAGTTATAGCACCAAGGGCAAGTAACAGAGCTAATGGCCGTGCTGCTGCTGTTCCCTGTGCTGGGAGTTTCACTGCAACTTCTCAGCTCCACCATTTCCATAACAGGAGTACAGTGAAAAGCAGAGAAACCCATCAAGCAGTTCATTATGAAATTATTGCTTTGTTTTCTTTCTTATTTTATTACAGTATTAACAATGTGTGCAGCACTGGCATTTGCTAACAGCAGCTGCCTGGTGCAATAGTCATGCAACTTTTGTTACTTCGAGGCTTAAAGATGTGCTGGGAAGGGAAGCTTTGAGGCCTCTTGCTGCTGCACTGGATGCCGTGTTGCCAGCAAAGAGTGAAGTTGTGGCAGGTCACTCTGGCATGTTTGTGTATCTGTTTGTGAGCAGGCAGCAGGCATGGCTAAGTATTCAGTTGATATATGGACACCTGCATGTACCAGCAGCATGTACTTTACAGCAGGAAGAAGCGCTCGCAGGTGTGATGCTTCAGACCACAGCAGATTATTTAAATGTAGCAAAGGAAGATGTTGGAACTCAGGGTCAAGGTGTGGGAGGACTGCAAAGTACAGCACTGCCTTGGAAGCAGTCGGAGTGGGAGCTTCCAGTTGTAGTTATACCCATCTCTGGTTCCTTGTAACTAAAGCTTCCAGGTCTCGCTGATGTAGAGCCTCAGCTCGTTCCTTCAGTAATGAAATGGGTGTCCAGCTGCCTACAGCAGAGTGCTGTTCCTTGAAATCAAACCAGCTTATTAAATGTAAATGTAATAATTTACATTTCTGTAAGTGACCTAGTATGAATAGCAGCAGCATGATAGAGCTGTTTTTGACTTTGCTCTGTGTGTGATGGGTTTGTCTGTTTGGACTGAATGGAAGTTGATGCTTGTCACCATCTCAGCCTTTCCTTGAACTGTTTGAGAGTTTTGCTGAGATAAGGAATAGGGTTGGATTTGGCTGTTGAAAACAATTGTGGATGTACATCCACAAACTGCATCCTCTCTCCAGCAAACCGACTTGAATATGACGCCACAATTCAGTCACTAGCCATGCTGGGTAAACTTAATTAGCATTGAAAAGTGGTTTGTTTGACAAGATGACCAATTTTTAACCCAAGTGTACGACTTTCTTTGCAACTAATAAATTAAATAAATCCTGTTGTGCAGTGAGGCTCATAAATACCACACGTGCTTACTTGGTGGTTTCACTTGATTACCTTTCCCATTTCTGTTTTTAATAATCCTTGTAAGAGTGAGGAATGCAGTCACTTCTAATAACACGGCAGAGCTAACGATGGCAGTTTGCTGCTGTCCTGCCTGTTTGGCACTGGGTCCTGGTGTACAGTGCTGCTGGGGGTTGATTGGTTACCTGGGTAAAGACAGCAGAGCTTTTATAGTTAGAAACCTTCCATCCTCTGGCTTTCTACAGACTCTGCTGTGTTTTGTGTCCTGTGTTTTTTCCTCAGTGCATGGTCTGCCTGCGTGGCTGAGCATATGTGTGGGGACCTTTAGTTCCTCCAGGGAATATTCAGGGAGTAATTCAATTAAAGGACTATGAGCAGTGTTATTGGCTTCTTGGAAAGAAATCCTATATTGACACTGCTTGCTCGTGTGCTGCAATTGGTGTATTTGGGTGTCAGGATTACTGAACACACAGCTCTTGCCCTCTGTGCTTTTTGCAGGGTGTCCAACCCACCTCCCTTTCTGAGTGTTCAAACAGGAGTCTCCATCTGGGAGCACAGAATGAACCAAACCGAACAAAAGGAGCAAGACATGAAAGCACACAGGCTTTATGAGGCTTCTCCATAGTAACCAGGTGGTGATAGAAAAGCCAGAGTACTTTGCTGTATAAGCTGGTGGTAAACAAATCTTTTCTATGTTGTTTGAAAAGAAAAACAACAACGAAAAAGCAATAGGAATTACTTTTGTTTTCAGCAATGCCAAGTTCATATTAAAAATCGTGATACTTGAGGCTCTAGAGGACTTTGCGCTGCTGTGTGATGGCCTTTGGGGTAGGATGGAGGATGAATAACCTCTGGTGAGGTGCATTATGTGATCCTCAGCTGGTGCTGGGTCTGGGGAGGATTGCAGCTATCAGCATGGGAAGGGCTGTGCTGCAGTTGTGTCTGAATTATGTGTGTATAGGCAGTAACACCTGAATCTCGATTTTAAGGTCTTGCAGTGGTCACTGCGCCCAAAGCATGTCTTGCTGAGTTCTCTAGTGATAGATGAGCCTGGTGCCCTCATGGTGAGAGGGAAGGGAGGAGTACTTTGTGGTACTAAGGAATGTAGTTTATTGGGCAGCATTGGTGATAGGTGGGTGGTTGAACTGGGTGATCTCAGAGGTAATTTCTAACCTCTGTTAGAACTTCAGTGATTCTAGGATGCTTGGCCAGGGCTGACCCAAGCCTTTGTGCTGCTCTGAAAGGCAGCAGGGCTGAGTGCCTTGGCAGTGAGCTCACCTGCAGGTCACAAAGCGTGTATTCTTGAGGATGTTTTTCAGAAACCCTGGGACAATTAGTGAATAAATAAAGGATATTCAGATACACTTTCCAGGGACTGTAGTTTTTGCACTGCTCAGAGATGATCTGACCTTCTAGTTTATTATGAGTCAGGAAAAGTCAATATTTCCTAGCTTGCCAAGGTTGGAAGAATTTTAATGAGTTATTGAGTCAAATAGTTAATCTTCCCGCAGCAGATATTTTTCCCCCCCTTCAGATAAAACAAAGACTTAACGGGGACCCAACCAAGTGGGCTTTGTGGGAACTTTTGCTCATCTTTATGAACGTGCTTTAACCCCTCGTAGCTTGTAGATGAAAAATGGGCTCAACACTGGGATGTTTCATGTGGTACGAAGTGGTTGGGGCAAGCAGGGACTGTGTGGTTGTTAGCAAGGAATTTAGCATTAAAAAAACAGGTAAATTGAAGCAGTTGTTTGCTGATGCTCTTCACGTCCCCATTATGTGTGATGGAGGTTTTGGGGTGAGATGTTGGGACACACCAAGAACTAACCGAGAGCCAATCCTACACGTGGTGAATGTGAACAGCTGGGCTTTGCATCAGACCTGGTCCAGGCTGAGTCACAGCACAGGGACTGCTGCTGTTGGAAGGCTGTCGGAGCAGGCAGCAGGGTGTGCACTGCTAAATGTTTATTCCTCCTTTAATCATGCCTTTTGCAGCTTCCCTTTACAATTTGCTGCTTTGTGTGCTCCAATTAGCATAGAATAATCTAATTCCCTGCAACTCTCTTTGCTGAGTATAATGCTGATTATTGCTCCGAGTAGTGGCTTGTTTGGGAGTATCCTGTCCTGTATGAATTATAATGATGTTCTGCTGCGAGCCTTCTGACTTCAGAAGCAGAAAATGTTACAGCACCGGGGCAGCTCAGTTTGCCTTTTAATGGTATCAAACAGCAGACACTTACAGTAACATTCAGAACATTATATTCAGTGAGTCTGCCGGAGTGTAGGCTTTCAGAATGGCTTTTTGAGCCCAAATCTTTGGCACTGGAATACTCTCACTAGTTTTTATTCTGGGCCCATGTCCACCCATTCTCAGGGAAGCACTTTCAGCACGTACTTGAGATTTTGATGACTCGGAGCTGGAGGTCTGGGAGCACAGAAGTGGAGATGCTCAGTAGATTGCCATCGTGCTGCTGTTCAGAGGAGTGCGCTTTTAGCCTTGGATATCTTTTAGCTTCTGCACTTGTAATGGTTGTGTAGTGCTGCGCAGCAGATGAGGATGGTCTGTTAGGTAAATATTGCTAACACTGATTTTGTTTCTTTTCCCCTCTGTCCAGTGCTTTATGGTCAGGATGGCCTGCATGCATCATGTGAGAAGAAGTACTGTGGCCGAGGGAGTAGGTGCGTGGTGAACAGGGACACCAACCAGCCTGAGTGCAGGTGTGTAGAAGACTGCAAGTCCAGCTACATGCCAGTATGTGGATCTGATGGCAAATTTTATGAAAATCACTGTCAGTTACATCGAGCCTCATGTCTTCAGAGGAAGAAAATCTACATTATCCACAGCAAGGACTGTTTCTTCAAAGGTAGGACATCATTAAAAATGAATACTTCTGTATAACATCCATCACTCATCTTAGTGTAATTCTGATAAATGACTGAATAATGCGCTTTATTTCTAAGAGATGGATTTATAAAGGTTGATTTATTCTGGGTCTCTGTAGAACAGAACGCAATGTTTTATGCAGTTATCTAAGCCCCTGGGTGTCGTCACCCAAAATGCAATCAAACTGTGATCTAATCAATAATTAACATCGGTGCATGCTTCGTGCGCGCTGTAGTTATACTATTCAGTACTTACAGCTTCCAGTGTTGTAACCTTTTACAAGCTGATTTGTTGGCTTTGACAAGGACTAAGATATTATGAAGAAAGTGTACAGAGTTAACAAAAATTCGTTGCACAAGTGAGGGGGGAAGAATAATTTTCACCTAATACTGAATGTAGAAGCTGAATCTCTACCAGCTGAGCAGTATCATTCGCTGACTGCTATACAATCCTTGGCAGTGAAGGTCAGACAGATGGGGTAGTGTGGTCATGCTGGGAACATTTAGGGATCCATCATCTCCATGGGGTCAACATTTCCCCCAAGAGCACCACAGCTGATAATTGCATTTCAGCCCATGTGGACAAATGACACAGGCAAAGGAGAAAAGCTGTTGAGATGAAGTTATAGAAGCAGGAAACATACCATCAGAGCCAAAGAACAATGACAGGAGGATAAATGGTAACGTGTTGGAGGTGTATTCCTGCAAAAAGAAGTGGCAGATCAGTTGGTTGCAAAAATGTCTGTGCCCAGAAGTGAAACATTTTAGATGGCTTTCTGAGGCTGGGTGTTTGCACAGAAAGAAAAGGGCTCTGAAGCAAGGCTTATATGCAGCTGTTCTGAAATGTTTGCTATTTTGTGGCTTTTTTTTCCCAGATCTTTGATCTAGTTGATCTTTGAATCAGCTTTATAGCCAAATAATTACATAGGTAATGCAGAGGGAAATAATAGATGGCTTACTGTTGAGATTTAGCTCATAGTAATATGGGCTCCTGCAAATAATAAACCTGAAATTTCTAAGATGGAAGCCTTGCTTTGGTCTTGGTGGATTTCCTATTCTGATTTTGGAAAGCAGTGAAGTTGCTAAGAAAGCACACAGGGTTCATGTGCAGGAGGAGGTATGTGAACAGGAACTGCAAGGGCTAGAGAAGCTTCGTGCTCCTGCATTGCGTCTCCCCTTGTGTCGTGAGACCTGAGTCCAGCAGGCGTTCATCTGTGATAGCAGTTCAGCTGTGATGATGTTAAAGACAGTCCTGGTTTACCAGTAGGATGAAATCATCTGCTGTTGTTGGACAGGTATGATAGTAAATTTCATTATTGCCATTGCACTGAAGTACTGTTGGGATGGAGTTGTGTATCTTTTCCTGTTAATAACTTGTGGGCTGTGTACCTCCTGTCACAAATCAAGTGAGGCTGCAGTAGTGGGAGGAGTGTGAGAGAATGCCAGGGAGTGGAAGTAGTCGTAAATTATTTTATGTCTAATGAGAGGTCATATAAGGGCCTCATTGGAGTATATCTTGAAAACTTGTTGTCAAATATGCCTCCATCTACCTACAGGAAGATTAGAATGGGCTGCTGCAAATATCTCCAGTGACATTTATGTGATCAAATATGAAAATAATTCTTCTGTCTTCAACTGAATGGGCACTTGAGGCCCTGAGGAGTTTGACTGCGTGCATAGCTATCCATCAGAAGCACTCATTTACTAACACTTGCAAGTGCACGATGGTAGAAGAGTCTATTTAAGAAATAAGGGTCCATTTAAAGAAGGTTTTGATAAAGAGACTTAATTTATCTTTGTGGATACCCTTTGTAGATGGGGACGCCTTACAGTTCTTGTGTTTTGGAGGAAGTCCTGAGATATCAGCCCCAAAATTCAGGACTTGTATAGCCTCTGCTTTTCTCAACATTGCAAAGTCTTGTTTACTCTGAGGGCTTGTTTCTGTTTCATGGAGTCATGCAGTGGTTACAGTTCGAAGAGACCTTAAACCTCAAGGGTTGGGACTGGATGGGGGGGAAATACAGACCATCATTTCCAGGGTTCTCAGTATTCCCCAGATCCCACTCAGTGTTGCAGGTTTTCCTTTTTCATCTTCCCAAAAGATGCCTTTGGACTCTTTTTCCATTCTTGTACATAGCCTGCCTTCTTACAGTGATGTTTCTGGCCTGGGTTTTTATTCACTTCTTATCACATATACTGTTAAAGAAGATGAGTTCTCATTGCAGTAATCAGTGCCACTGGAATGGCTGTATTGTACCTAATGATACAATGTCACGCTTGAATGCTTTCCTGAACACGCCATGAAATGATGTCAGAAGTTGTAGTTTCGTGTCCCACTTTTAAGTAACCCTTACGCTCTTGCAATGGGGCGCTCCTTAAATCTGCTTTCCAGCGAAATAAAAGCTTTATGGAAGGAAAGAAAGAAACAAACTCTCTTCCATCGTGTGTAATAAAAAAGTACTTTTCATGACTGTCTGCAGAGATAAAATGTAGGAAAAAAAGAGTTTACCTTAAGGGAGAATAAACAGGCAGAGTAGGACTGAGGAATATTTGGTTTCAGCTCTTCTATCTGATATGTGGCTCCTGGGGTGACCATCTGTGTGTCCTTTCATTTCTTTATCATTCTTGATTTACAAACAGGAGACTGAAGTACAGCTTCTTTATATCAATAGGTTTATATTCAGCTGTTAATCTACAGATATGCACATCAGCACTGTAAATGTAAGTTAAGTTTTGTGGCTGGAGAAGTATCTGAAAGGTGCCAGATGTGTTGTTTCACCTGGATGTTATGTATATATCATGGACACGTGCTGTCTATTTGTTTTCTCTCAAGTAAACTGTTTATTTATTGGAGTCTAATTAGGCTGCTGAGTGGACTTCCTTGTGTTTTTTGTCCCCATTGGCTTCTTCAATTAGAATTGAAAGCCCTGCCCAGAGGTACACGAATATAGCATCTGTCTGCTCTGCTGGTTTGCCCAGTTATCAGTGACACACTGGATTGCTGTCAGGTGCAACAGGTGAAAATAACCTCTGTTTCCTTTCCAGGGCTGACCTCAGTTTATCCACAAGTAGGCTGTTAAAAAATCCAACAGGAAAGAGCTGTTTCTTTCATGCATTGGCATGTCCAGGAATGATTGAGGTCCTTCAGCATATTCTTCATGGTCTGACTAGAAGCACTGTTCATTTCTCAGTCTTTTTTAAATGTATTTTTACCTCTTTTTTTTTTTTTTTTGTTTTTGTTTTCTTGATGTCATAGAATTGCTTGGAGATTTTGACTGTAACAAAACATGAGGAGAAAATGATTTTGCTCCTTGCCAAAGAGAAGAAGCTTCTCTTCCCTGAAAGTGCTCCAGTAACTTGAAAACCAGAAAGATGTCTGTGCTTGTAATGACAGTTGTCCCACAGATGTCCAAAATGAGCTGCTGCCCTTGGAATGTTCCTATCTGAATAAGTGCCTCACATAATGCAGCCATATCATTTTAGCTCAGTGATTTGGACTATACTTTGCTCTTCCATGGCGGCAGTTCCTTTATTTCCACTCTATTCATTTTTCTTTCCTTTTGAGTTCTTACACCCACTCAGTCTCTTCTCTGGTTGTTTTTTTTCCTCTCTCATTATTTTTGGCCAGCAGAAGCTGCACATACACTGCTCAGTACAGATTTTCTTCTTCCCTCTTCCCTTTCTCCTCAAACACAGCAACTATTTACTTCTCTAGCAGTGAACATACACTAGGAAAAAAACCAGCTCTTCTGTGAGATCAGCAGTCCTAAAGTGCCCGATGTCAGCTCAGCCCTGTGAAAGGGAGGGCAGCCATGTTATTGCCAAGCTTATTAGCTTGGGCAACCTTATTAGCTCTGGTTCTGACATACTGTTTATCCAGGTGTGTCATTATTATCTCTAATGAGGAGCTCAGCTTTTCTTACTGGGATGTGTCATCGTTTCTGCTGCTGCTGGTCAGATTTAGTTGGATCTCTCACATGGATTCAGTGCAGCACAGCTGACCACGTTCTTCAACTTTACATTATAGAAATGTGCTGTATCTGTTCTGATTACCTTATTCTTTGATTTTCTTAAATTCAGCCCAACTTCTACTAAATGTCCAATTTTATGACATCTGACAGAGCTTATGTGGAAAAATGGGTCATTATAAAAGCCCATTTGTGCTCTGCCATTCCAGTCCTGTTCTTGTTCTTTCTCTCCCCTCTCCCAAAATGTCAGTAGTAATTTTTTCAATAATTTGCTATTATGATTTAAAATATTTTGTTCTATTAGGGAAATACGTCTAATTTTTCTTCTCATCCAAGGATGGTTTTTGCCTCATAATAAATAAATCATACTTCTGTACTGATTTGCGATGGAAAGTAGAAAGAAATGAGTGTGGAATAGCACCTGCCTGCCTTCTCTACATTCTGCATGCAGTCCTGCTGCTGAGTTTGAGCCTTGCATGGCTGCTCAGAGGATGTTTCATACCACCTGCCGTCTGTGCAGCCTCCCAATGTAGCATTGCCTATATGCCAATGCCTGATGCTGTGCCACCCCAGACTTGGCTGGGAGCAGCCCTGAGCATCCTGCTGTGAGAGCAAGATGTGACTCTGGAAGTCTCAGTGCTGCGACCTCTCCATGCTTTAGGTCATCCACAGTCTCACCATTTCATGGTATAAATGGTATCTTTCATTTTTGATTTCTTGTATATCCTTCTTATTTTCAAAAAGTTGGTTTTTGCCTGTTCTCCTTATGTTATGGAACATTATAATCTCCTGCATTACGACGGAAAAGTGCTTAAATGTTAGGAAGAATTGCAAACTGGGAGGAGAAATAAAAAAACCCACCAGGCTGATAACTCATGCAAAGTAGCACTGCAGCAATCTTCAGTAGTTATGAATTCAGCCTCAGGTGGTGGTGGTGGTTTGTTTCCTCGCTACTTTATTTATTGTCCATGTGTTAGTTCTGTGCTTTGTTACTTGCAGAAGTAATTTGTTCCAGAAAAGAGCATTTCAAAATATCTTGGAGGATATATTGGGTGTTTTTCTCATTTAGTGGTGGCAAAACAGACCTGTTAGGTTGGCTGGACTGCAGGCTGCAGAGAAACCTGCTCTATTTAGCACTGCAGCTTTCCAGGTGGTAAAATTGGAGTGTGAGTTAATGGCACGTTTTCCAGCCCACAGTTAATATTTGCCAATTTGAACCTGCAGCACTGCTGCTGGGCTGGTGGTGATGAGATGGACTTGGAGAGCTGGGATGTGTGTAATTAGTGCCTCTGGGGAGGAGACTGGGGTCTTCAGTGTGCAGGATTGGCCTTTAATGATCTTTTTGGTGCCCAGTGTAAGCATCCTAGAGCTTTCAAATGTTAGAGAGAGAAAGCAGTTTATATAATAGGGATTTGTGTTTCATTTCACTAGAGCTAATACAGTTCTTAACACAGCAAATACTTCAGGATTCTGAATATCCAAAGGGTCCCTTGTTACTCCCATAACGTTTTATCAGGTTTTTCCTCCGAGGCTTTTGATGGATGATCAGTTTTACCTGGATTGTTAGGCTGATTCCATTAAAACGTGACCGACAACGTAATTCCTGTGTGAACTGATTGCATCTGTCTTCGGGGCAAGCGGTGGAAGGTTCATTGAAACAAGGGCGTTTAATGATAGTGATGATACCATGTAGAGCTTACTGCTGCTGCCATATGAACCATGAAGAGCCTGACAGCCTTCCAAAGCCAGCTGCTGGTTGTCCTCCTTCACTGGAAGAGGCGTAGGATGGAATCCAACGCGAAGTAAAGAAATGCCTTCATTGTATGGAAGGCTGTTGGTGTGGTGGTGGGGTTACAGTGAGCAGCAGTTACTGACAAACATCGTGCTTCAGGTTTTGGAGGTTGGAAGTGGATGTTCTTGAAGGCCCCCAAAAAACTAAAACGCAGTTGAGAAAGACCAAGAGATCACTTGAAAAGACAGCTGAAAAAGGTTGAAAGGTTGAGATGAGCATTCAAGATTGAGTTGATTTGATTGTAATAAAGGCTGCTGGGAACTAAGTCAAGGAATCTGCAGATATCAAATACATTTTAGAATTAAGAGACTTGGGGGAGGAGATTTAGGAGTGCTTTAAAGGTGAAAAGGACTGACATTTGAGAGGGGCTGATTAAAAGGCCCAAATGCTTGTTTCACTGGGTGCAGAGTATAAAAACCCTTGGAACAAACTGGGATTCTGAATGCTGGGGAATGCTGTCAGACTCAGTGCTGTGGATTCAATTAAGTGGCTGCAAGGAAAACCCATAAGCTCCCCTTCTTGCCTTCACAGTGTAACAGATGTTCAGGAGAGGGATGGATGCTGTTGAGGGGGGGCACTGAGAGAGGCCTGTGTAATTCTCTGGTTGCTTTTTTTGCATGTTGTATTTGAAGCTGCATTGGAGGCACACAAGGAGGTGGGGGAGGTTGTCGGCCTTTCCTTCTCAATCACAGCTGCTCTGTGTGGGTGCAGGCATCTCTGCTACACCTGCAGATCCCATTCCCTGTGCTGGAGTGGGGATCGGTCACAAACTAAGACCCACAAGGAAAGTTTCCAGGTGAGATTTCAATGGGAGTCTCATGCTAATAGTATTTTGTGTTTTCCATCAGTGTCCAAGGCGGCTTTACAAAGATGAATGAATTAGATCTTGCAGCAGCCCTGTGTACTGAAAAAATAGTAATCCTCATTCTACAGAGGAAAACTGCAGTCTGGGAGGGAACCAGAGGCTTCCTCAAGATCGTAGAAGTGGCCATCAGAGCTCTTGCTGATCATCCCTTCTGTGGCCCTTAAGAATCCCGTGGCACTTGCTGTTCTTTTTCCTATCCATTTGCAGGGCTGAAAGAGAGGGAAGGTCTGGCTGAGGCTGTGAGTCCCAGTCAGCAGAGATGCGGCTGTGGGCAGTGATGTCTGTGAACATGGAGCTGTGCTGTGTGTGGCACTCACAGTAGCAGGCTTTGGAGCCCATCCAGCTGTGATACTACACAAAGAGTGGCTCCGTGCTCAGTTTGTGAGCAGAAAAGGAAATACTGCAAACACAGCTTTGCCTGCAGAGGGTCCCCCTGTAAAACCCTTAGTGTTTTCTCCCCATAATGATTACTGTCTCCTTTCAGGGTCTGTCTCAGGGATTTGCTTTTCCCTGCTTGCTTGCTTTGCTTTCCTCTGCCACACGGGCAATGCAGTTAAAGTGAATTTAGCAGCTGCACCTGTTGTTTGGGGATAACACGGGGAATTTTACTTCTGAAACAATTTCAGGAGAATAACTGAAGTGTCAGTGGGGTTTTATCAGTTCATCCTGTTCAGATCATTATGATCAAGGCATAGAAAAAGCCCCATGGGACAGAATTTGATTGCATCCAGAATACACGCAGAGCTTTTGTCTTGCAGTCAGAGCTCAGGCAGCACTTGGCTGGGCAGTGTCATCACCTCTCTGTTGCTGGCCCAGCAGTCCTAGCCCTGGTTCCTCCTGCAGGGTTAGGGACACTGTGATGCCCTGCTTACATGGCGCAGCTCCCTCCATCCCTACTCTCCCTCTGCTGAGATGTTTGGCATTAGTATGATTTGGTTGACTTCCCCCTCCCCCCCCCCTCAATAAATCTGGAGGAAATGCTGCAAAAACATTTGCGGTGAATATTTTATTTTAATTTTGCCTATAATCACTTTGGCTGAATCTGTGGCCCTTTCGTTTGCTATTCATGAATATTTTAGCAAATTGGTTTACTAACAGGCGTGTTGCCAGTGAGCAAATGTTCCTGGCTATTTGTGGAAAATGGGGTTTAGCTTTGTGTTTGCTGCAGGAGCTCTGTCTCAGCTCCTCTGAGAGGAGCTGCTTGGCCAATTAGAGCAAGTCTCATTAGGAAATGGGATTCTCAAGCCATGTCAAAGGCTGATGGGTGGCAGGATCAGCTGCATGAAGTGGTCCCCCAGCACAGCAGCTGGGTGCCTTACAGGTAAAATGCCTTAGCAAAGTGCTTGTGGGTTCTCAGGAACCTCTGATATTTTGCTTTTGTTTTGGATCAGAGCTGTGCTTGGGCTTTAGTGATGGGAGGACTTAGAAGTATGAAGAGATCTCTGTTTCGGGTGCCCCTTGCCATGTGATGGGTTTTGCTAGGCTCTGCCTTCTGCTGGGCTCTTCTGTCCTGAGGTGTAATTCAGGCTGAAGGAAAACCACTGCAGTGATGCCTTGAGATGGGCACTACCAGGGATGGGGAGGTCACAGTGCTGCACATCTCCACCCATGAGTTCCTCTAACTTCCCCACTTGTTCCATATGGTGATAATCATCAGACTTCATCCTTGACTCTGCTGTAGGCAGGAGGGAGATGTGGCTGTTTTTTGGTGTATATAATTGATCAGCAGGAGTGCTGGGATCTGGGGCACCCCAGGTTGCACTGGGCTGGAGCCCCATGTCCAGCACACATATGAGGTGTCAGCACACCTGGCAGACATCTGCCTCACACTTGTAATTGGGCATCACAGTAATACAGGGCTTCACGGAAAATGTTTAGCTCTCCCAGACACATTTTGTTTCATTTTAATAATAGAATTGCTTGTTAGAGCCAAACAGAGAGCAGAAAATCTTGCTGAGGCTGTATAGAGTCAAGGAGGTAAAAGGCTGTTAGGATGGAAACCCCAGCCCTACTGGGCCTGTGAGGTTTTGGCCGCACCGATGCTGGAACAGAACCTGCAGGTAATTGAAGGCATTTTGGAATCCCAACTGGCATTCAGCTTAGTTTTATTTTACATAACGAGTCAGTACAGATTGGAGCATGGTTACTTTGGGGTCACTTTAGAAACACAGACAGGTTGTGGTTTTTGGGCTCATCAGTTCCTGCCAATTCCTTGGGCTCTTCTGCACCTGAACAACTTGGTTCTGCCAGGCTCTTCCAGCTGGGCCTTTATTTCAAGGTGCATTCAGTCAATTTCTTAGACTGACAGCATTTTCCTATTGGACAGAAATTACTGACTGTAGTTTTGGGAACACTTTCTTTTCTGCACTGCCTTTCCCTGTGTTGCATGGACATATGGCTCATTTTTTCCCTTTCAGTTTTGCTGCAGAGCACCTGCTCTGAATCAGCAGAGGTCATATCTTGTCTCCTTTACACTTTATTGCATTCGCCTTTGTTTTGTAGGTTTCAAAACAGAGAAAGAGTTGGAGAAACATTTAAGAACTGCTTCTTACCCTGTTTGCTGCTGTTGGGGTCGTAAGGGTGGCTCTCGTTTGTAATGGCAACTGACCTGTGCTGCCTTATCTCTGGTAGTCTAAGCTCTGCAAATAAAGCAATACCACTTATTTTTCCTGACTATAGCACATGTAAAATACCACCAGTTATCCAAAAGTGCATCCAGCAGTCACGTAGCTGCCTGGAATCCCTGAGCCTTGCCTCCTTGCTCCTCAGAAAGGCTCTGGGAAAAGCTGTTGTCCTCTACATGGAACTGGGAGAGCTCTGACATTTCAAAGCAATCAGGTAGAATTGCCACATCTCTAAATATATCTTTAACCTATTTACTGATATTTTCTTAATGTTGTCTCATGGTGTTCATTGGCTCAGAAAGCAGCTGAAAGCTGCACCTGCCAGAATGCTTTAAGAGGTGTTTCAGTCTTGGGAGCACAAAATCTGTTCTTGGTTTTAAACAGGCATGTTTTTTGCCACTTACTTAAGCTTTTCTCCTGCTTCTGGTCACCCAACAAGTGCTCTCGTGCTCCTGGTGCCAGTCAGTGAGCTGCTGTGTTCTTTTTCCTTTGGGAAAGTTAAGAAGCTGCAGATCTAATCTGGGATAAGGAGCCCTGCAGTGCAGGGCAGCACTCATAGCATTGGGTGGGTCAGCATCCTGCAGTGCTTCTGAGTGGAGGAGATGAACATCTGAAAATGCCCGCTCTGATCAATGGGGAAAAAACAGCAAGCTTCATGTATGGAAGAAAGTACTTTAAGCTGTTGAAGAAATAAAGTTTCAACTCAGTCTCAGGCTCAGTGTTAGTGAGCAGATACTGTTTACAGCAGAGCCAAAGTGAGTTGTGTCCCTTCTGAGAGATTTCAGATGCTGAGAAATAGTAAGATGGATCACGTGGTGGTTTGATGCAAGTCCTGCCTCTCTGCTGTATGCAGCTGTGCGTGTCTCTGGGAGCCATGCTAGCACCTGCCTTAATGTGTGACATTTAAGGGCTTTAAAAATCTCCTAATATTGACACCAATCTTCTGCTCTGAGATCAGTGGTAAATAATGCAGAGCGAGGAAACTTCTGAGCACTTCCAAAAGCGCTGCTCTCAGTGTTTCTGTTATTCCTGTGTTTGGCTTGATATTTGCTACAGGGGGGGGAAAACCCGAGTGTTCCATCACAAAAAGCTCAGAACGAGATATTAGCTGGTGGTTTATTGCAGTTATATTTCTGCTGGCAGTTTACAGTTATCTTTGATCTTTGGTCCTTGCTTTGCACTGCTCCTCAATGCAACAAGAGGGGCAGGGAGGAGACCTGGTGTGTTCTTTTGTAGTTTTTTTGGTAGGGGAGACGTGTCCCACATGGGCATTGTCCCCTTCGTAGGTTCTTGGGGTTCTTGGCATCCTCCATAGGTCTCCTCAGCCTCCATCCCCTCCACAGGGAATTCCATCGCAGGGTGCATTTGGAGTAACTCAACCTGTCTTTCTGGGCTGTCCCCCTCACTTCCAATAATTGTTTGATGAAAATACCCAATGTTGAATTCTGGACATGAACACACAGATGACTAAAGTTAGCCTGGCACTGATTGATCAGAGCTGAGGTAGGGTCTTCATCAGCACTCTGTCCTTACTTATTACTGCAAGAGAAGTTTTTAATCCTTAACTACACAGGGATCATTTGTGGGAATTTACAGCTGGGAAACTGTTCAGGTGAAGTATTGACACTCAGAATTTCAATACAGTATTAAATCCCTCTTAAGCAATAGAAAATGGAGAAGTTTACGAAGGGAAGTAACTCATGCCTTCTAATTTTATTTTTATGAAGCAGTTTCCCCTCGGAGCATCTCTGTAATTTAATATCTTGGTAATCAAGTCTGTCATTTTAAAACAAAATAAAATGTTTAAAGAGCATAAAACAGAATTGAGAATTGGTTTTATACCAGTGAGTACAGGAGCGCTTGCATCAAGTTAACCCTGCAAAATTTGCTGCTCAACATGTCTTATTTATTGCCTTAACCAAACACTTTCCTCCATGAGTTAAAAAGTTTGCTCACAAGGCTTGTGCCTTTATTGCACCCTTTGTGCGATTTCTGTATGCAGCAGTTTCAAATGAAGATGCTAATAGCTTCCAAAGAGCTTTCCAAAGCTTTGCTCTCCAGCTTCTGCAAACACTGGCAGTTTTCCCACATTTCTGCCATCTGTTGGGGACATCCTTAAATACTATGGCCTCACACCTGCTCTGTGCAGACTTTTCAGGTAGGAAATGATGGTAACATAGGCAAAATGCAATGTGATTCTGTGAGTGGGCGTGGTGGGTTGCTTGGATGTGCTTGATGATCACTGAGGTCTTTTCCAGCCTTAATGATTCTGTGATATAATGCTGGTTTTCTTTGCCACTGATGGCACCCTAGGCTTTATATAGAACCTTTGTAAGTTTTGCAGGTGCTGGTTATGATCATGAAGTTTAAGTGCACTATGGAGTCAGTGGGGGGTGAGGCATTATGAATGAATATGCTTTTATGTGCCATAACAAGGAAGGATTTTCACGGTTCTTGGGCTTTTGGGGCCTACTACAACTTTAGTTGAAGTCATGATTTAATTTTCTTTGCTTTTTATATAAATGCTTTTGCGTTTTTATTGTGGCTGGATTAAGGCTTAATTGTCAGCGCTTTTGCAAATTGCACTGCAATAAATAGACGAAAAAGTGGATGTAAATGTAACTTGTGGGATGAAGTGCAAATATGTGCATTTGTGTAAAGCGTGTTTGGGTCTTGTTCTCAAATTTACATTTATAAGTAGCTGCTTTTAACGGTCATGGCTGCAGAAATCCCATAATATTAAGTAGATAAATCTTTATCATCAGACCAGGTTCACATGTAGAAGTAGCCAAATATATTTCTAATACAAAGTAACTTTACAGGGTCATGCACTCTATCTAATGCCTTGTCATTTTAATGGATTCTGGTTTAATTGCTCACATCCCACAGCTGAAAGCAGTCTTTCTCATTCTTCTCAGATCCAGTTGTTACCATAAAATAGTGTCCGTGGGTCACAGCCTAAGCTAAAGCAATTTGCCAAGTGTTTTCCCTGTGTTTGGGGTGGGAGTACAGGGTGCTGAGGCTGGCAGCAAAGCTGTAGTGAGACCAAGTGTGTTTGGTCCTAAGGCTGCAAGGGGAGGAGGGGAGGAGCTTCCATAGATGCGCAGTGGAATTGATGCAACCCTCACTGTGAGCTCAGGCAGGTGGTGATAATTCCTCTGTAAGCCTCAGCATGACAACGAAGCTTTGCCAATTGATGATGGAGGCTTATCCCAAATCAGCCTCTGCAGAAGTGGAATTATTTGGCAGGAGCCCAGGCATCTCGGGGGAGTTTGGTCAAAAGGAAATCACAGTCACTAATAGTGATTCCTAAATTTTGCAGATGCGTGAATGCTTTCTCAGCTCAAACTGGTGTATCTTGTACCTGTGCATGCATACTCTAGGCATGCCTTATAAGCAAAGCAAGGGGCTGCATGTTGGAAGGGGGCAGCTGGAGCCATGGCTGCTCTCACTGTGGGCACTGGGAGTGGGAATCAGTGAGGATGGGGGGAGCACATTGGTGCTGTGTGCTTCTTACAGTGCTGGTAGCTTGTTGTAAAATCTTTCCATCAATTCAGTTCACATCGTGCCTTAAACTGCTTGTAAAATAAATATAACTGACAGATCTGCAAGTAGCAATACACAGATTGTGCACAGAATATTTTTCTCTTGAAGCAGCCCAGAGGTAAAAAGTAGATTAGATGCTCAGAGCACCGGATTGCATACCTGTGTGTGAAGGATGAGAGAGATACGGTCTAATATATTTTGGATGACAGTCATTCAAACACTTCACTGTGTTGATAATGAGAACAAAGTGACCAAATTTGATTTGAGATAGAGTCTACTGAAAATGGGGAAAGCGTTATGGCAACTGTAGCGTATCATTTACCTTAGGAAGACTCCTTGATTGAATTTGCCTGTGGAAATTAGGAGTTGAAAATACCCCCCAGTCTGCTGCCTCACAGAGAACACTTCAGCCTGTTGTGATGGGAGAACTGCAGGTTCTGGGTCTGCTGAGCTCAGCTCACACTGGAGGTTTGCAGGGTACAACCTTCAGCTAGATGCTGTCATCCCAAGGAATTCCCCTGGTGAAACACATGGCTCTAGGTAACAAGCTTGTTTGTTGTTGGTTTTTGACCCTACTTTTAAACATTTCCTTTAAATTGACATGGAAGAACATGGCCACATTTCAGCTGCCATTCTGCTTTGCTGACTCGAAACATGGCAGCTTGGGGACTGCTGGGTTTGGCTGCTGGGGGCTGCACAGTGCTGAGCACCAGCCCTGGGCTGGGCAACTCTTGGTCCTCTTGGATGCTGGGGTGGAATAGGACTTTGGGGAGACCTCACTGTGGCCTTCCAATATTTAATAGGGGTGTATAAGCAGGAGGAGGCAAGTCTGTTTATGAGGGTTGATAGTGATAGGAGAAGGGGGAATGGTTTTAAACTGCGACAGGAGGAGGGGGGAGGTTTAGGTTGGATCTTAGGAAGAAGTTTTTCACCCAGAGGGTGGTGACGCACTGGAACAGGTTGCCCAGGGAGGCTGTGGATGCCCCATCCCTGCAGGCATTCAAGGCCAGGCTGGATGTGGCTCTGAGCAGCCTGGGCTGCTGGTTGGTGACCCTGCACATAGCAGGGGTTTGGAACTGGATGAGCACTGTGGGCCTTTTCAACCCAGGCCATTCTGTGATTCTCTTCACAAGGGCTTGTGAGTGTAGGAGCAATAAGAATGCAACTTTCATATTTCAGTAGGTGTGTCTTAGATAATTGATAGAGCAAGGGGTAATACACTGCAGCTTAAAGTACTCAGGAATGGTACATTTGAATCTCTTGTTGCACTTCAGCTGACAGTTGCAAGGGATTTTTGCAGGAAATATGTTCTTTCCATTGTATGCTTATGAAGAATTGGTGACATCTGGTGATCGCTTATAATGAGCCGTCTCAAGACAGCCAACAAAAATAAACCTTTTGGTAAGAAGGATTTGTCTTGCTGTGTGTTGAGGAGAGATACTGCAATTAAGACGTAATTCCTACCTGCTGCTCTGCTTAGGAGAACATTCAGACTGCGTCAGATCAAATGCTCTGCTTTCAGCATATTACAAAATGAGAAAGGTTGTTCCCGGGCTTGTGGGTCTAATTGAATAAAGACCTATCCAAATGAAAAGGGCACAGATGATGCTCTGGTCCCTGTGAGACAAGCGTAGAGCTCCTGCTAATGTCAGAGAGAAAGCTGCTGCGGGATCAATACAACTATGTTTTTAAGTTAAACGCATTTATATTGGTGGGCAGGGCTTGCAGGCTGTTTTACTTGAGTCTTGTCATCGTGTCTTTGAAGTGTAATAACCCCAGAGTGGCAGCATTAGTAAAGTAGCTCTCAGCATTGGCAAGCAAAGCAGCCCCAGTGGGCAGGGACATTGGCAGCAGACTGTGAGCTCCTGCATGGACTGTCTGCGCCATATGTCTCCATTGTGGTCTTTTTATCACCATCCCAACTGCTGATACATCACCTTCCATGATTTCATTTAGCCAAATGTAAGGCATGGCTTTTGTTTGCTGTCTCCAAACAGAATTCTGTTATAATGCAACTCTTAATTTGTCTGGGGTCAAAGAATCATGAGGCCCAGAACTATCTGTGCCTCTTAGTGCCGGAGCTGTGCTTGGGGCAGGTTGGCTCGCCATGGTTCATTGTGGAATCAGAATGGAAAGGTGTCTCAGAAGTGACTTTCAATGGTTTTTAAGAAGAAAGGAGAATCTTGCCTTGTAGAGCTTTGCTTCTTCATTGACACACAGAGGATACAATTTCAGTGTTGCCTTTATTAGCAAAACAGCGTTTCAGAAAGATTTTATTGTAGAGCACTTGATGCGGCCTTGACTTTGTAAGAAGTTTGGTGACAGCGGGAGAATTTGACAACTTTTTTCCTTTCAGACATGGGTTTTATTTGGTGAAATTCATGCTTAATGTCAGAAGTCTGGTGATATTTTTATTTGTAACATAATCACCTTGTTAATAAACAGCTATCGTTTTATTTTAAAAGCTTTGAACACAATTACTATTCATATATTAATTAAAATACTACATTGAAAATTCAGGGTATGCTCGGAATGGCTCCTTATCTCTAGCTGTGTTCTGCCTTGAGCTGCCTTAGTTGTTTAAACCAGGAAACACAACATTAGCATTCAGAAAAGGGGGCAAAATGCCCCTCAAGTAATTATCATCCATTTTGCATGAAGCTAGTTTTATTAAAGAGACATGCATTCTTGGAATACAAGTGTTGAAGCTGAGTAAAATTAAAGCTTTTTGGATGCTCTGTGTGCTGTAAGATACACCGGTTACAGGGTTGCCAGGTGGAAGACCCTAATTTGTCTTTGAAACACTGCACCATTAGCATGTGTCCAGCATAGCTCCCAACCCAGCAGTGCCAGCGTTCATAGCAAAGTGAGGGTCCCTTGAGCAAAGCAGTGCTGACCTGTGGCTGCATTTGGTGAATGGGAAGTTCTGGGAAGATCTTCAATCTGATTTATTTTTAAGTAAGATACCTCTTGAGTATCCCAAATTTTGCAAACCTAAAGTCTACCCGTGTAATCCCTGCGAGAATGATAGGCTGTTGTGAATACATTGAGATCTCAAATACAGAGCTAATGGCCGTGGTAGCACTGCTTTTGGTTCTTTGATCAAGTAAGGTTTGCTTTTGCCTCTTGGTGTTGCAGCCATTTACAAAATAACAGCTTTCTAACTAAACCACAGCCATGCTTTTTCTGCTCCATCTGCATGACTTTCCCTTCCAAATCCCATGAATAGATTAATCAATGGGAGAGGTGCAGTGCTGGCCCTGGCCGACCCTCCGCTACCTTCTGGTTCTGCAGATAGATCGGGCTATTGATGGGAGCTCTGGATTAAATGAAAAACAAAGCAGTAGCTGGCTCCTTGTGCTCACAGGGTAATGACATGCTGATATGGAAACTAAACACATGCATATCCTTCATGCTTCTTGTCTGAATACTTTGCCAGGGAAGAAACCAGCTCAAGCATCAGCTTTGAGGCAGTAGTCTCAGTGCTGACTCGGCGGGACTCAGATTGCTGAGACCTCATGGTGGAGCTTCTCAATGGCCAGAGGTAGGGTAGTCCTAAACACCTTCCTGATATTGTGGGTAATTTAAACACGGTTTGCAAAAACTGAATGCCTTTTGTAGAGTGGTATTGGTGATTGCCTGTCCTCTGTAGCATGTTTGGAGTAGCTGTTGGAGCAGCCCGGGCTACAGTTGGCTTTCTGTGCTGCGAGGGAATGTGTCACTGTCTCTGACAGTGAAGGTATCATCTTTGCTTGTTTTAATGAAGAAATTGCCCATCTGTAAGGAGGATATCATCTGCTTCACTCATACACCATTCATTTGAATGGTGTGGGCCCTGGTGTAATAGTTATTTCATCCTATTGTAGTTACTTGTATTGCTCCTTCTTCCTTGCACTTTCATGTGAGAGTTGTTGTTTCTACCTGTGCTATCAACCTCCTTCCAGAAGGATGGGTCAGTTCAGAGCTGTCAGCTGTGGCTGTTTGCCCTCTGGTAGCTCAGCCCCCCACCTGCCAGCATGCTGGAAGAAAGCATCTGATTTCCTTTAATGGCTGCTTGGCTTTGGAGGTCAGAAAGGGTGGCTGTGAATGTTTGCATGGCTCCTTATTCATTGCCCAGATAAAAGAAATGCTGTTGATTTTGAAATAATGGTGGAAGAATAGTAGACTTTGCTGAAGATTTCTTCACAGGTGGATTAAATGCTCCTGATCTTTATGTAAAAACTGCTGCTGCTATCAGCTGCTTCCCTTGTACTTCTTGCTGTAGTCCTAGCTCCAAACCAAGTACTCAGAGGGGATGTGTGGAGTTGCAGTCCCGTTAGGAAGTCACAAAAGGAGCAGGCTGGTGTTACTGAAAAAACACCCTGTCACTCATTGCACAAGCACAGCTGTAGGTCCCAGTGCTGCACTGTGGTATCAATCTCATCCTCAGCATTTGAGCCTGCTCAGTGATGCTGGGGAGGATGAGAGGGGAGACTTAGCCTGTTGTGGAGCATTGCCACTTGCTTACCTGAGCATCATAAAGAGGACTGGTAACACTAATGGAGCTCACCCCGTTGAGCTGGATCTTCTGTGCTGCCCTCAGTATCAGATAAATGATGGTTTTATGCACCTGTGAAGCTTGAAGGTGAGATAAATAGAGCACAACCTGCAGTCACAAATACAGCTTGATGAACTGTTTGCGTTGGGTAGATATTACAAGCTAGCATGTTTATGTCTGAATAAGTGCACTAAAGAGGAATCAATAAGCAATAGATTTTCCAGAAGAGCAGCACGTTGCCCGTCTGGTCCAAGCGGGCGTCACTGGGCTGGGCTCAGAGCACTCCTCTTCATGGCATTGCTGTCTGCCTGCAGGGTAGTTACTCACTGAAGCGCTTTGCCTTTGCATTTACTTATCATTTAGGTTTAAATTCGTGATCCAAATCACAAATTTAGCTCCATTAAGTTATTGAAGGGCTCTAATTGCAGCTATTTCGGTAAGGGTATACAGCCAGTAAGCATGACATGAGTAAAGCCACTTCTCATTTTTCTATCAAATTTAATGTGCTGATATTGTCTTTTCAAGACCCAGATTTGAATTTAACACTGTTTAGAAAACAGAATCCTGTGCAAACTGGTTCTAGATGTGATTCATTTCATTTTGGGTTTCACAGTATATTTTTAACAGCTGATGAATGAGTGTGCTGGGAAGTTGCCAAAGGAGAGACTTTTTGATCCACAGAAGCAAAACCTCTGACTTCAAAATGATGTTCTATTTTTCCTCCAGTGTTTACAAAGAGCTCTTAATTACTTATTTTAATGAAAGGGTTTTTGTTTTCTACTGTGCATTAACATAATGAGAGTTGCATGTAAACAGTCTTTCTGCCAACATGCAGTCATGGCTGGTATCGCAGGCTTCAAGGCCAGAAGGGTGATGGTGTGGCCAGTTCTCCTTACTGAGCACAGCTGCAGGCTTGGGTGAGCTGTGAAGAGATGGACCCCACTGAAGAATGCTGTATATGGACTGCAGAGAAAAAGGGTAAAAACCCCACAAAACTAAGCTAGTGCTAAACAGGTACAGAGGATGTTTTGAGAAGTCCCAGCTTTGACTCCTGAGATGCCTTTTTTTTTGCCATAGCAGATATTGATATTTCCTTTCCTGGTTTCCTTGGAGCGAGGTGGTCTTTAAAGTCCCTCCCAACCCAAACCATATGATGATTAAGAGAGGACAAACTTGCAATATTACTCCATTCCTAAGAGATTTATTTTTTTTAATATTGATTTTTCTGAGTTTAAGCTCCATGTGCAGAGGATGCTCACTGCAGAAGCAGGTGTATATCTGAAGCTTTGCACCTGTTAGGGATACAGCAGCCAGCTACTGCAGTGGAGGGTGCAATTTATGGCACCAAGCATGCCAGCACTGCACTAGGCAGCAAACAGCTCCTCTGTGCCCTGGCAGCTCAGACCCATATTGCAGCTCTGTGTCCATGTGCATGCAGTCATCTAAAGCCATCAGCATGGTGTGCGTGCCCTGCTGAGCAGTGCGCTGCCCCAGGAGAGTTTAGGCTGAAGTGTTTCTGAGTTTGTAGGTTGTAAATTGGTGCTCCCCTGAGCTGCTGGCCCTTAATGGGCAAGAGGAATTGTGTCATTGGATGTCCTTGTCTGAGTTGCAATCTGCGTTTGAGGGCCTTTTAATTCAGCTCCACGTCTAAAGTTGGAAGGAGTAAAAGTATTCCTACTGATGCAGATCAGTGTATTTCCTAGGCTCGCAACAGATGCAGCTGTTTATTTAATTTTCATAAGTTTAGTAGTCACGAAAACCTTCAACTGAAGTCTCATAAAGGCAGTTGTTACAGTGTTTTCCAATCTGCGTAATTTGAAGTGGGCTGAGAGGACTTTGTATGCAGATGAGGACATGTTGGTAATGTCTGCTCCCCAGGGGAAGAGTGACTTTCCTACAGATGCAGGCAGTGGGGTTTTTGAGCAGTAGTATTCATGGCCATGGTTGTGTAATTAGGAAGAGGTTTAGCAGCGGCTTGTAAAATGTACAATTAAAAGTTGGTCCCAGACCCTCCTCCCCACTCTGCCTCCCAAAAGCCCTTGGTTTGAGTTTTGGATAATGTGAAGCTCATTTCTACTCGATGACTATTAGACTGGGGTGGAGATGTGCAATAGCTGCTGAACGTGGGGCTTGAAGATTAGCTTTGTTAATAGCATCTGATGTTATCATTAACAATGCCACAAAAAGGACAGTGGTGTTAAGGAGTTTGCCTTATGTTGTGGATGGTTCCCATTCTGTATGTACCATTGTAGTCTCTATAAGCTTTGAGGCTCTATAACAGCAGAGCCATCATGGTGGGATGATGGAGGAGGCTGTTGGTGGCGTCCTTTCCTAGCAATAGCTGTAATCTGTCAGTATTCTTCTCTTCAAGCCTTCTGCAGTTGTGGTTATGTAGCATCTCACTCCTTAAAGGAAGTACTATGGCTGCAGTCATTCCTTTATGGCCTGAAGGTTCCCCACTTGCAAATACTTCTTCCAGGTGTTGTTTAAATGTGCTGTTACCATCACTTTCAGCTGTGCTATTCATGTATTGTCTCAGGTTCTTCTCTGGTCTTTATTACATCCTTTCCTGGCAGCTACACAGAGGGTGAGCATGTGGGAAGTGAAGTCCCCAGGAATACGGCATTAGCCAAATGTCCTTGTACTAATATTTTCCTTTCCTTACATCCCTCCATGGGATGCACATGCTCTTGGAACATACCCCTGTCCAATAAACCTTTTGTAAAGGTCCTTTGAGGTGTTAATACATTAAACCTGGGCAAATAATCGGATTTCAGGGTCTCCTTGTCCTCTAACACCGATTTTATGAATTTCAGGCTTCACGTTCTGGGTTAAAAGGCATTTTAAGAAAACTGGAGTTCTCCTGTCTGACATGAACACTTAATTTTTTTTTGAAACTCAATGAATAGAAGCAGGGGAACTGTTTTGACATTTGAATATCTCTAGGAAAGCAGTTATGACAGTATGCCACAAAGCTCACAAGACAAAAATTCCTGGTAACACGTGGCAGAGCGAGGCTGTACCTCAGCAGGATCGGGCTGTGCCAGCTCTCCATCCCATAAACCTTCTGGGCTGGTTTCTTGCAGAATTCAATACTTAAGGCTTCCTACAAATGGAGCATATGGATGGAAAGGGAGAAGAGTCAGGTGGGAGGGAGATGGCGGGGGAAGGGACATGGTTCCCATGGAGCTCTATCAATAAGGCCATTAACACTTTGCATCAATCAGCCATGGGGAACCAGTAGTGGTGAATGCTTCCTCAGTGACTGAAATGCGAAACACAAACCTGATCTGGCATCTAAAGAGGAGAGTATTCATTTTGCTTAGTGAGAAGTGTTTAAAGGGTTACATGCTGGCTATTTAGGCTTCCTCTGTTCCCTATGGGTTTGTGCAACTCATCCTGCTGCCTGGGGCACCTCGTCTCTCCCTGAGACCAAAGGAAGGAGCATCAGGGCATCCCCTGGCACAGAGCTCAGTGACCAGTTTTACCCTTCTGTTGTATGATGCGTTCATAATGTGATAGTTTGCAAGGCTGAAGTGGCCATCCATGGCTTTGTTGCATGACCTGTTTGGTACAAGGCACAGAGTTTTACTCCACAGCAGGATGAGTCGTTCTTCCTCGTAATGTAAATGGTTGCCATTAAATGTGGTCATGTGTGGATGACCTTGAACTGTTGGGCAGTAATCTAATTGTGATTATGAGCAGATAAGTTTCAGTGAGTGAACTGGAAGCCAGAGGCAGTAAATAACACAGTTTAAGATGGTGACCTGGGGAGCGGGGATGTTAGCCAAAGAGCAATCTTTGTGTATGGCCGGGAAGGATGATCAAAATTTAATGAGCGTCATAAAAAATGTTGCCCTGCTGATGTTTGCTGGTTTGTGCGGGGCCTTGACATATGTTGGTTGTTTTCTCTGGGAAGATAGACAGGATCAGAAATGCTGGGCACAGTGATTTGCAAAGAACCGACTGGGTGAGAATGCATTTCTGTAGTTCCTCTGTATGCCAGTACCATACAGACATTGCAGGCAGCACCGGCTGAGTGGCTGCTGACCTTCTGTTCCCTTTCCCATTGCTCTGGGTATGCAATCTTTTCTACATTTCTTTCATTTAAAATGTGACAGGGTTACACTGCTGCTACAAATCTCCCCAGGAATGCCACCATCACATTTCCTATGTGGGTCACTCGCAGTAACTCAGAAGTATGAGCTGGGCCGATGGGCTCTGGGCTGGCATCATCAGGATGACAAGATGCTGCCTTACGTTAGATAGCAATATAATGTTTTGTCACGGCTTAAAATAGATGCGTCTGACAGTCGTAGATGCATTTTCTGCTTGACTGACCACAAATCAAAACATTTTGCAATATCACATATCCAAGCTTCGGAAGCATAAAAGTGTAGAATATTAGTCCTGAAAGTTTTCAAATGTTCAGCTGCTGATAGATTTAAAATAATAACAAAACTGTATCGAAACCCAAAGGGATACTTTACTTCATGGGAACTCATAGCCAGCACTGGGACTGCCCACTGCTTATCAGATATGATATCAACCAGCAGTGGGAGAGGGAGAGGTTAATTTATTTCTGTGAAGCTGGATGCAGACAAAGCTATCCAGTATGAGCTGAATCTTCTGCTTTTTTTTCCCATGGGAGGAAAATGCCATTGCCCTGAAATTGCAGCATTAACAGAGTTACCTTTAATTTGCTTTAAGTGCAAAGCCATAACAATATGGCAGGCTACGAAGTCCGTGCAGTTTTAACGTGCCTGGCTGTGGTTTGGAGATGCTTCTAAGATAGGCAGTACTGTGCAAGGATCAGGGCTAGCAGTGCCACTTGTGCCCATTGCCTGCTTTGTGCTTTGGCTAAATTCTTAATTAGAGCTTAAACACTGAATCCCTGTTTTACTTTATCTCATTTTGCAAATGGTTTAACTGAAATCTATTCCAATACATCTTGCATTGTGCATCACAAAACCACATGGTGTGTGAGAGCGACCTAACGTGACCGAGGGCCTGACCCTGCTGCTACTAAATGATGTTACATTCCTTGGTGTGCCTCATAGAGCAGAAACCTTCACCCATCTTCCAGAGCTGCTGAATGTCATGCACTGCTGAAAATGAGGGGAGAAGTATTGGTGCAGGACTTCACATAAACCAATCGAACTCTTTCATTAATGTACAGTTTTTCACACTTGCAGGTGAGTTTAGCAAAGTCCTGAGATGGTTAGAAACAGTTTTCACTGGGGAA
Source organism: Coturnix japonica (assembly GCF_054131305.1). Taxonomy (NCBI): domain Eukaryota; kingdom Metazoa; phylum Chordata; class Aves; order Galliformes; family Phasianidae; genus Coturnix; species Coturnix japonica. Next base: position 3,311,095 of record NC_140680.1, on the reverse strand, counting down.
GTAGCCTTGTTATCAATATGTCTTCATATCTTATGGAACGTGCTGCAATGGAAGAGCTTTCTTACATCAAACTCAATCACATCACATTTTCAGCGAGCCTTGCTTACCTTGCGTTACCCCAGCAGCATCTCCATGGTGCAGCACAGCGAGGCAGCAGCACCCTCAGGGACAGAGCAGCATCCTGGTGAGCACAGCAGGGCACAGTGATGCCTTTTGCTGCTCAAACACAGCTTGGGGAGGGTGTGAGAGGTCATGGGGCAGCAGGCTGCTGGGAGGTACAGGAGGTGTATCCACTAGCTGTCACTTGTGCTGTATTTCATGTGCCTCAAATTCAGAGTGTTAGAAGTGTGGAACAGAGATGTGGTGTATGGAACAATTTCACTCCTGTAGTCAGGTCTGTTTGTTGTAGTGCCATTTGGGCAGGAAAGTATTAAGATGGCAATTACGTTTGAAAGCAACTGCATTTGGAATAGTCTCGTGTAACTGGCTTCAGCTCTTCCTTTTGGCAGGGTGTGGCAATGTGCTATCATAGAACCATAGGATGGCCTGGGTTTAAAAGGATCACACAATGATCATCCAGTTACAACCCCCCTGCTATGTTCAGGGTTGCCAACCACCAGACTAGGCAGCCCAGAGCCACATCCAGCCTGGCTTTGAATGCCTTTCCTTCTGTTCCCTTTCCTTTCTTGCCCTGAATGCAATGTACCATTGGGGTGCCCACATCCTGTGCAGCAGGGACTGCAGGTTTGCCATGGGAGAGGAAATCTTCATCCGAGTTCTGAAGGGAAATCTGTGGAGCCCCTTTCTTTGGTGGGTTTTGGAGAGCACAGCACAAGCTGAGGGACAAGGACAGAAGGCCCAAACTGCTGCCACCTGGCAGGCAGCTTCCTGGAACCATCACTGCTGGAATCCCAGCCCTAAACCCGTGCTCGTTCCCTCCCAGCACAGGCTCAGTGCAGCGCTTCTGCAGATCACAACACAGCGATTTGTCACTCGTGCTTTACCCCGGAATATCTGTCACTCTTGGTGTTGAAAATCTTCAGGAAAAACATGTTTTCATCCTCTTATTTTTACAGTAAGAAGCTTCCCTCTGTACTTTAGTGACACATATAATGAAAAATCCCGCTGCTGACGGTTCGGAGCAGGGATGTTGTTATCTTGACAGGCCTCCAGCAGATCTACTCCACAATTGGTACCCTGGATCGCAGAAGGGTTATTTGCGTTGTCAGCAGCAGAGCACTTCCAGTGCTCAGATGCTGTCCCATTCATCATCTATCATTGCAGCACTTAAGGGAGAAAAAATAAAAAGTCCCATATAGAAACAGGAGTGTTCATCCCTGAAATTCAGCCCGTTTATTTGTGAGCTGTTATTTATTCATTCTGTTTCTTGATCTGCTGTATTTACTCCTTGTGCCTGAGTTTAACTAAGTAGAAATAAAAATCTAATTGTTTCTGGGCTGTAATGGGGGAGGACAGGAGGAGCAGCATGGCGTTGTGTTGGAAATTGTAACTCAGTACATAGATTTGTATTTTTCCCTTTGCTGCTCTCAGGTCATAATGCAGTGCTGCAGCTGCTTTGGTGTGGACGGGTCATGGTGTGCCTGTGTTGAGTACTGTAGGCAGTGGGCCATGTTTCTGTGCTAGGAATCAGAGTCCTCCTTTGCACTGTTTGCCACATGGAACGGATCCGATTTAATACTTGACTGAGTCAGGAATTCCTATAATTAAGCAGTGAACCATGACTGTCCATCACAGGAGGCTCTCCTGAGTTCTTGTTTTCTGGAGCAGTGTATGATTGTGCTGTAAATGCTGCCCTTTGATCCATCATTGCTGGAATCATTTAAGAGCTTTATTTGAAACTTTATACTCCTCTTTACTGTTTTATTTTTACACCAGAAGTATTTTCTCCCTCCTTCTGTGCGTTTTCCTACATAGAAGTTGGTGTTTTATAATTGCCATAGTGCCCTTTAGGAGGGTGTACATTACGATCTACTAATGAGTTGCCTTAGAGGTCTCCTAATGACAAGCTGAACAACAGCCGCAGCACATCATTATCAGGCCATTACACACATCCTTAACAATAATAAATACTCTGCTTCCTGTAATCGTCTTGTCCTTCATTACTTAGCAGGAGGAGCTCAGGGACTTCATGGTTCAAGTGCAGGGTGGGGAAGTGTGTCCCATCAGCAGCTGTTCCTCCAAATGCTGGTGGTTATGGGGAGAGAATCTTCCCTGGGAGAGCTGCTTAACAAATACCCAATGAAGAAAAAAGCCCCAAACTGGTGGATCTCCCCAAGTTGCTGACTCTACCAGGGACGGCCTGAAGTCGCACAGGGCCTTGTCCACTCATCCCATGCACAGGTTTGTCACTGTGGGGGCTCAGCCAGGTGTCTGGGTCTCTAATGCAGAGTGATGGAGTTCTGAACAGAGGAGCCAGTGAGTTGGTTAGAAAGGTAAATGTCTCAGAGAACAGCAGCATTGGTAAGATTTACATGAGTGCCAGAGGGTTTTAAAGGTTTATTAGAGCTTCAAAATAATACATTTGCTATCTGGAAATATTTGATAGGTGTGCCAGTCAGCTGAAAGAAAGTGAGTGTTGGTTACATCCCAGAGGAATCTGGCCAATTTTGCTTTCTCTAATAAGAATAAGGTGGAGGACTGTAAAATGTCAAGCAGCAGGGTGCAGAGCATCAGCAGCTGAAGCGGTCGTTTATTTAATAAAAGCCCATTTGTTTCATTTGAATTTCAGGATATCTGAGATTTTCCATATGGGAATTTCAGGCTGCTCGAGGCTGCAGCAGGATGGGGATCTGAGGGGGGAGCTGCTGATTGCCCAGCTGTTGCTATAGGGAGCTGAACTGCCCTAACTCAGTGACCCAAGTGGATGTGCCATAGAATTTACCCCCAGGTGCTTCAAAAGGCTGCAGAGAATTCTTATTAATGGTTGTTATTTTTTTCATTGCTTAAGAAAATTTGGCTTCTATGTTAGCAAAGGAATGCTCCTCAAACATTAACGTCCTACCAGATCAACTCTCTCCATTTAAAAAGCAGCATTCTCCCAGCTCAAGCACTGCTGTTAGTTACATCTCTGTGCCAAGTGAGTCTTAGGGAATGCTGCCTGAGTGCCTCTTTGGGAGCGATGTCCTGTAGGGCCAAGAGCACAGCCCTGCTGTAATGTCTATCAATCCCTGGCTTGGGACACTGCTGTGTGTTTGGGGGCAAGATGGATACTCATGTTTGGGAGAGAGTGGGGTAAGGTTGGGACAGTTCTTGTCTATAGTGTGGTTAGCTCATGTTCGGATACTACAAGTTCTGAATGTGTTTTAAAAGCCCACAGAGCAGTAGATGGGTGCTTTTTCTTGTTGTAAAATGAGATGCTGAAATAAATATATGCTGAGGCGAGTTTTTGCTCTCCCAGGTCATAAATGTCTAATTTTAAATGCTTTCACTTTGTAGTATATCCCATCCCATTTCTGTGATTATATTCCGTGAGCTCCCGGTTGCTATTAAATTATATACGGATATCTGATAAATGTACATCTTATTAACTGAAACATATCCCTAAGATAAGCAGTAAGTTTCAGCCTTTATTGTTAATTGATTTTTTTCAGCAGTAGCAGCTGAAGGATTGCTAACATTTGCAAATGTGCATGATGTCAAACATCTGCTCCTCCTGGTGGGAACTTCCACGGAGTTTCACTTAACTTGTAAATTCACATCAGGAATAAAGGAGGTGCTCCTCAGGCTTGGAGGGCTCAGCTATGAGCGGAGCAGATGGGCAGGTAGTGCAGCAGTGGGAGCGTGTGCCATGAGCAGCTTTGCCTGCAAGCTTTCAGCTCGCTCTTTGCTCAGTGCTACTCGAGGTCATGCTGATTGGTGCTCTCCAGAGGCAGCAGGATGCTGTTGTGTCATTATCAGGCATTGGAGGGATGTTGCAGTGTAGCTACCTGCAGTATGATTGCTGCAGAGCCTTGCTTGCTGTTTATTCCCCTGAACAAGCAAAAGTCAAATGGCTGATGTGACCGGTTAGATTAAAATGTGGTTAATTTTTATTCATCTGAAATGGCTCCGCTCAAACCCAATGCATCCAGCCCATGAAAATCAGTGTGTGTGTATGGGGGAGCTCCAGAGTCACAGATGTCTCTGTGTTGTAGGCAATCATTGCATCTCACCCAGCTTTTTCAGTATGCAGTGAGCTGCTCATTAGCAGGCAGAGCGCTCGGAATGGGGTCTGTCCATGTACCTTCACAAGAAGAGAAAGAAGGGTTTTCCTTCCTTCCAACCATTCAGGAAAAGCAGGAGGGAAGTTCATTTGGCATCTCCACACATGTGCAAAACAGAGCAATCAGAGGGAGAGGAAGATAGCCACAGAAAATTGGCCTGGAGGAACTGAGATTTATAAGGACTGAAGTCACCTTCTATTTTCCTGTCCCTGTATGCATCCGCTCTGCCAGATCAGATGGACCGGGGGGCTGCGGGTGCTGCAGGTGCCAGCGTTTGCTCAGTTTAGGCATGCAGGCACTTCCATTTGGTATGCATGAAAATGGGCCATTGCTGGTAGGCAGTTTAGCTGTAAACAGCACAAGAATTAAGGAGCTACGCTCATAACTAGATTTTTATCCCATAACGTTTTAGTTTAGCCCTTTTCTGATGCTTCTAATGATGCCACATGGAGCCTGAATAAAGCATACGAAAAGATGGACTCTTGGGGGAGAAAAAAGGCTTTCTCACATCCCTTTGATTTTGCCCAGTGCCCCCATATCCCACACTGAATTTTGTCCCAGTGCTAGCAAACTGCCTTAGGAACAGCCATAAAATGTGGTGAAATGGGAACTGTCAAACACAAGGGCTCTGTGGTGCCCCCTGCTCCCAGCAGCTCTTGGTGGTGGTGGCAGTGAAGTGTGGCTTTGAGAACTGGCTCTGGTGAAGCTCACTTTGGTGGGAGGTGGTCTTGAGTGGTGCTGGTGGTCTGGAGGGGAATCCCTCCTTGGAGATAGGCAGGTCAGAAGGTCAGAAAAGGTTTGATAGAGCTACGCATGTGCGTCTTCACCTGCTTGGTGCTTAGCCTGGATCTGAACGACCATTCCACTTCCATACTGGGTTCTGTGGAGCGCTGCTCACGCCAGCTGTGGTCGTGGTTGTTCTCCCATCAAAGGAAGTTCTGCTTTTCATCACCTGATTTTTGTTTTTGTTCAGTTTTAACCACATTGCTGTGTTATCCGCCTCGGCTCAGATCGGGCAGGGATCCTCCTGAAAATCCCTCTGCAATTCACAGAAACCAGCAGTAAAATTCTTAAAGAGGGCAATTATTGTGGGAACCGGATTAATGATCTGTCATCACAGTTTAGCCACATTCGCCGCTGACCTTTCACAGAGAGGATGGTCTTGATAAATGCAGTTCATTACAGAGTTCTGACATGAAAACAGAATGGCACTCTACGTTTCGTGGCAGGCTGATCAATATTTTATCTGCCAAAGCATACACAAGTGCTAAACAGGAGGAATTACGTAGCTGCAGCAAAACAGAGCAAGAAACAGAATTGCTCGGAGTGAGCAGAGCATGTAAATGTGACAGTTATTGGCCACACTTTGGCAATCAGACCCTAAGACACTGGATTTTTCTTTCCTTTTCTTCTGTCTTACTGTTTTTCTTTGCCTGTCATTCTTTTCTTTTTCAATACAAACAGTGCCAGGCTTCACTGGTTCTGGAAACACTGTGAACAGATAAAAAGGGCTTGTATCTGCAGAGGGCTCCCAGCATGGCTGGGGACGTGCTGAGCTCCCAGCCCACTGCCAGCCCCTCCTCCCAGCCAGGCTTGGGGGTGGCACAGTGGGTGTTTTGGGAGGATGTGTTTAATGGTCTATCTGTATTTTAAAAAGTAATAATCAGAAATCCTCGTGTTTTGAGCTTGGCGAGTATATAGAAGTTTTATCCCAGGAGCTGCTCCTTGCGTGGGGTTCGTTTGAAAGTCACCAGCGTTTTCCTTTTAGGGCTACAAAGGAGGATGTCAGGCTTGGAGAAGGGATCCGACCTCCAGCAGAGTGCTGGGAACAAAGGCAGCATTGCCCAGGGCATCCTATGGCTGGGCAAAAAGCGTGCAGCTCATCCCAGGGAAGGCTCCTATTTGTTGTACAAAGTGTGGCTGTCAAAATAGGTTCTTGTTCAAAAAGCAGAAGGACCATCAAAAACAGTGATGCGGCTTCTTGGAATGGGGAAAGTAGCCTTCTTTTTTACCATTTTGCCTTTCGGTTTAAAATAAATTCCTAAGCTGGGATCCAAAGACGTGGCTTGACATGTTGTTAACGCTATTAACTTAAAAAGAACCCCATCCTGCACTAGCAGATCAGCGTCTTAATTTTGATATCAGGTGTCCACAGTGTGCCTTGAGCTCTCTTCTTCAGCAGTCAGCAGAATAAATCCTACAAGGATCATGCTTACAGATGGAAAAACAACTTGAGTGACTTTATTTTCCTAACTGATCCTTATATGGCATAGTGGAAAAAGATGATCGAGTGTGTAGAGACCCAGTTTTTAGGGCATAAAAGCAGAAAATCAGTTTTCAGCTTATCCCGGAGCCTTGCACTCTGCAGGTTCCCCACCTAGAGGTGGTATAGATGGGAGCAACAGGCACTTGGGCTGCACACAGAGACATCTCCACTGCTCAGAAACAGAGCAGGGAAGAAGTGCTTCAAATCTCTTCTCAAAAAGCAACAGAGGCAGCTCCTAGTGTGCAGGCTGAGAGTCTGAGCTCCAAACAAGGCAGCTGTGGGGTCTGTGGGACAGCAATTGCATACAGAGCCCAAGTGCCCGGGGTGTGCTAACAAGGAAACCCCGCCGAGAGGCGCCAGCAGGGAGAGCAGTCTGTGGGTAGCGCTGAGCTCATGATGCAAAGGAAACTGCTGGAGGCACTTAGCAAAGCACAGACAAGAATGGGAATGAGAGAGGGCATGATGATGATTTTTCTGTGGTTCGAGCAGCAGCTGTGGTTATAATACCTGAAAGAACAGCAAACGTAGAAGAGACAGCAGTGCTGCAAGAAACCTAAAGAGAGTATTTAGCAGATAAAACTGATAGATCCTGGGCACGGTGTAAGAAGATTATAAGTGTCACTGACAGCAGGAGATGGGACGGGGGGGCGGAGAGAAAGAACTGAGCTGTGCTTTGCAGGACCTGTATGACAGCCCCAAAGGACTATGAGCTGAGTCCATGGGGAAGGTGGCCGGATTAAGGGTAAAAGAGCAATGTCTGGTAAGGACGGGAAGAGTCTTTATAACGGGAGAACCTGGTTAACCTTAGCACTGGTTTGCCAAATGATCTAAGCTGCCTATGTGTGTCCTTGGTGGTGGGTAGAGGCAGAAGGTCTTGTTGAGTGCCTTCCCATTGCTTTTGGAGGAGCATCAGGTCTGTGTTGTGTGTGGGTCTGACATCCCACACAAGGATGGCTATGAAACCAGTGCTTTGGCCAGGCGTACTGGGAAGTTGGGTCAGATGGACTGTGTCCTTCGACTAGGAGTGCTTTTCTTGTTGTTTGTTTGTTTGTTTTCTCTCTAATGAGATTAAATATATAAATTATTTAAATATTTTTATGCACTTTTTTATAATAGCCTTAGCTCATTTTCTCATCCATCTTTTAGTTCCACTGAACAAGCACGAATGATGAATCTTGCACCTCTAGGACAGAACTTTATTGCTTTTTCTCTTTTATTTGCACCTGATGTGCCACCAAGTGCCAGTATGTGCCTCGTCCTGAAGCAACTGCTTGTGCATCACTGCCAGTCTCGTGTGTCACAGGTGTCAGGGGACGATGGCCAGAGGTGTGAGAGCTGGGGAGTCTGTCACCTCCGTGCTGCTAAGAGGTGCCGAGGGAACAGCATCCAGCAGAGCTGAGCAGCGTTGTTTTCTCCAGGGGAAAGGGAAGGTGATGAGCAGTGTGAGCAGGGCAGAGCTGTGCTTTGTGTTAGCACTATGTGAAACAGGACTGCTTATTTTTCTAAAGAGAAGGTGTAATTGTGTTATTGCTGGCTTCCCTCACTGTTTGTGGGGCAGCCTGGCATTACCCTGCTGCTGGGATGGGTGCTTGGTGTCTTTTGATGTTTTGATGTGAGCACAAAGCAGCATTTGGGGTGCGCTGCTGTGGCTGCCACCAGCTCTGTCTTCCCTCCAGTTTCCTTTATTTCACTCTTCGTGTCAGTCACATCTGCCTGGAGGTGACAGCACGGCTGTATCACTCTGGAAGTCCCCACTTTGGCACCTTGGGCTGTTCTGCAGCCACATGAGACTCTTCATTTTGGGGAAGTGCAGTTTGGGGGCATCTTTGTTGTCAGAATTTGGATAGAGCATGGGGGGGGGGTTGTATGGATGTGAAGGAGATCGCCATCTCCCCCTTCTTAGCAATGCAGCTGTGGACATCATGGTGCATCCAGCAAATGGGAAGCACCACACAGGAGCAGGGTGGGAAGCAAATTAAGTAGTTTTCCCTGTCTTCATTAGCCTAAGATACATCTCTAGAATTAAGATTTGACTGGAAAGAAAAGAAAGCTTCATCTCAGCGAAAAGCAATTATTGAAGTAGCTAAATCTGTATTTATGACAAGACTGCAAAACTGTGTGATTGCGCTGGAGAAGGCAATCAAGTTTTCGTTTAAATAAGCACATGATTGTAAGGAAGATGTTTCTTCTTGCCATGTTCAGGATAGCTATCAAATGGGGGTGAGGGGAAGGGCAAAACAAATAAACAAGACTGATAGCAGCTGAGTCGCAGAGGAGCCCTGTCCTTCCTGTGCTCTCCTCTAGAAGGGTCTGAGTTCAGGATGGGAAGTGAGCCTGGCTGTGTGGTTATTGCTGGCAAAGCAGCACAGTGCTGAGCCCAGTGGCAGGTGCATGTCCAGCCCTTCTGTCCCCTTCCACCTTCTCAAGTCGCAATGTTTTGGAAGTTAGAGGCAATGAATAGGAAAGGGAAAAAAAAACCTTGCCAGTAGAGGGATTTGCTATCAGAGAAATGCCTCCCACCTGGGATTTTAATTGGGTCCAAAAGTGATACAGCTCAGCAATCAAAGGACAGGAAGGCTGGTGGTCAGTATGACAAACTCCTGTTATTTTTCAGAGGATTAATGTTTGAAGTCTGTGGGGAACTGATCTGTAAGAACATTGTCCCTTAAAGAGTGGAGAGACCCCTCAGATTTAGTCCAGCATGAGAGATGAAACAGAATTGTTTCAAAACTGCCAATGCAGAGAATAGAGATGCAGAGAAGAGGGCATCTAGCAGAAGCAGTGGGCATTGCTGTACTTTACACTAAAGCAAACAGGTTTGCACCAACAGGAAAGTGACCACACTTCGTTCTGCTAAGCTTTGCCCAGACAGCAGTAGAACAGAAAAGGGCAATAGAGCTTTTGGTGCTCTGGGCACAAGGGTCAGCTTCCTCCCTAGGAGGATGCCTTTAAATCAGAGCGGGGCGCTGCTCAGAGCATTGCTGGCAGCCATCAGCACAGCGGGAGCTTTTCAGGGTCGCAAAGGTTCAGTCTCATTGCTCCAGCCAGGCTGGTGTCACTTCAGAGTGAGCAGCTTGAGGGCTTCTCACTGATCATGACGTTTTTCCCCAGTCAGGGGCTGAGGGAGGTGGCTGTGGCAGCATGAAGTGTCACTGCAGGCAGCAGGCTGCTCTTTGCTATCCTCCCCCACCAGCCTGGCACCTCGTGCTGTGTCTGAGGCTTCTTCTTCCTCTAACACCTTGAGAGTGAGATGTACTTGCTGTCCCTGTGGGCTTCATGCCTCTACCCCAAAAGGGTTAGTCCCTTGTGTTGCATGGGGTAACACTGGAGTGTTTGTGTTCACGGAGCTATCTCTGACCAGCTTCCTGTGATTTATTTTTCACACTGTGATCACTAGACAGATAATATTTAGACAGATGTGGAGCAAATTTGATATGGGTGGGGATCATGAAACTAAGTATGGGAGTCTGTTAGTGAAGCCCTATAATGTGCAAGGCAACGTATTGGAGACAGCCCTGACAGCAGGGCTTGGCCAAACTGTCAGCTCCTACAAAGGATGACCGCTGCAGGAGCTGCAAAGCACAGCCTGGCATGATGCCACATGTGCAGACAGCCCGGCTTAGGCTGTGCCTTATTTATCATTGCTTCAGAGTCCCTTAAAGGATCCCCGTGCAGTAACGCAGCCCTTCCTCCCTCTCTTCCAGGTGACTCATGCACCATGGCCAGCTACAGGCAGCTGAAGAGCGTCCTGTTGGAGCTGCAGGCGCAGCGCTCAGCCCCACCGCGCCGCCCATCTGCCGACAGGGCCGCTCAGAAACGTGCTTTGGTGGAGGAACTCTTCCAGCACCTGGATGCAAACAGGGATGGGCAGCTCAGCAGCTCGGAGCTGGCACAGGTGGGTGCTGCATTGGGTGCAAATGGAGTGGCAGAGCAGGTTATGTTTCTCATTGAAAAGGAGAGGTTGGTTGTACAGTGATGCTGCAGCCCCCACACCTACCTCTGCATCTCTGCTGTGGTATCCAACACTTGGTGATCCTCCACAACAACAGTATGGCAGTTTTCCAGCATCATCCTTGCTCCTGAGAACAGCTGATAATCCTCACTGCTAGCAGACACCTCAAACATTTCCAGGTAGCTTTTGATTCTGTGTGAGTTCAGAAGAAATCCCTTCCTTCTTCCTCCTCTCCTCTGGTCCATACAGTGACAAGACAGTAAAGTCAGAATGCTTTTGAGAGTTTTATTTTGCCAGGGTGTGGCAGATAGTGAAATCTTGATTAGTTGATCCTAATAACATTTGAAAAGGTGAGAGCCTGAAGAATCTGTTATTTCTAATTATGGGCCTGCTGTGCTGTTGGAATTAAACTAATTGGTAAAGTGAACCAGTGCAGGCACTTGTGCTGATTACGTTGTGTCCTAAACTTGTTTTCTTAGTGTGAAAATTTGACAAAACAGACTCATAAATATGAGCAGCAGCGCCGTACCAGATGTGGGGGAGTGTCCCCATGTTGACATTGTGGTTCTCTATGTTCTTTGAGCAAGCAGGACAGAACAAGCTGGTTGTTCCCCAAGCAGGACCACTTGCAATGGATTTGCTCTGAATTTTAATCCTAAAGCTGTTGACATGATGCACAGTCCTGCCTGCACAATGCAAAGTGTCAGCATAAATTCCCTTAGATCTGAGCTATGAATATATACAATAATTCATCTGAATTCAGCGATTTCTTATAAAGTCATGGGTAGGGATAAGAAAGCACTTCTCTCTGAATTCAAAGCCAGCTTTTGCACAGTTACATCTGAGTGTCTGTTAGTGTCTGTTCTACTCTCCATTTCTCTCCCTTTTTACAAGAAATTTACTTTGTCAGGGTACTAAACTCAGCTTGCTTTATGGAAATAAATGTTTGGCATCCTGCAAGCCATCGCCATTAGGAAGAAGGAATGACCTGCATTTTAAAAGAGCCAGATTCAGTTCTTCAAGGTCTGCTCTGAAGTTACTGTGGGCTTCACCTGCTGATGTGAGAGAGCACAGAGAGGGCTCCAGGCACAACAGCAAGCAGAGGAATTGGCTGCTCCTCTTTTTTTAATTCTTCTCTTTTAACTATATCATCAAACTCAATAAAGGTGTTTGCTTTCTGCAATGTAATGAACTGGCGCAGTCCAGCCCTCAGCTGGGAGCCCATTCAGCCACACGTCCTCTACAGACACACAAAGGCTGACAAAGTATCAGCACCTCTTGAAAGACAAAGCAACGCCAGGTAATGCTGAGTGCAGAGAGGCTGGGGATGCCTTTAAGCCTGAACTGAGTTGCTGTGCTGTGGGCCCCACTGGGGCAGTTGGGCAGATGGGGCTGTGTTGGGCACCACCTGATCCCTGGGGCGCTCACACCATCTTTATTTCTTCTTGTTAACTCCAAGCCAGGATGAATTCCATCTGCCTTCAGCTGTCTGGTTTATTCACTCCATTTCCAAGGGATTATTTTAAGCAACGAGCAATTTTTAATTTTCAATATTATAGTTTTAAGAGAAACTTCCTTGCCTTGTGAGGCAGATCTGTGACTGATTTGTGTCAGCTCTTTGAATCTGAAGCTCACCACAACTTTAAAGTTCCTTCGAAGACTGGAGTTTTATTGCCCATGGGTAGAGGTAGATAAAATGAGCGTAGTGCACAGGGAGGCATGTGATCTCATTCTCTCTGGCCGCTGGATGAGCTGTTGTTGTGCATTTTCTTTGTTTTATTTAAAAGAAAAATAGTCTCTCGAGCACCATAACCTTGTCTGCAAGAAAAAACCCAAGGCAGGTAACACACACTGCTGCAGGAAAGAAAAAGCAAAAAACAAGAAACAAAACAGTGTCATTTTTAAAGCCTGGAAGGGGTCTTTAGGAGGCTCAGTGCAGAAGGATTTGTCCCAAAGGAGAAACTGGAAGTAGAGTCCCTGTGGCAAGGACAGTTCAGTGCCTGGGCAGCCTTCAGCACTGGGATGCAGTGGGGGTCTTTGCTTATTTGTTTGATATCCCTTTACACAATTGCTTTGAGCAAAAGAGTGACAGCAGATGATCCATCCCTTCTGTGCAGAGTCCTCTTTGTGTCCTCACTGCCAGCAGACTACATTGAACTGTTTCCTTCTGGGCCCAGCAGTGTGAAGCACCCACGCAGTCCTGCAGCCATGGGTGTACAAAGCTACTAACAAAGGTAGTAATTGGAATAGTATTTCCATTTAAAACCTGAATGTATTTTCCAGTCAGATTCATAAATCTACTGAACACATTGCAGCTGAAGTGTCTCGTGTTGGTTTTTTTTTGTCTCCTGACATTAAATCAAAAGGACTAGTAAAAAAGTTGTAGTCTGATGAAAAGCTGATCAATTTTCAATACAGAGATAGACAGAGGGAAATTTCCATCTTTAGAAGATTGATCTTGAATGCTATGGTTGATCTCGCTTTTATTGAACATTTTTACTGGCTAGGTGAAGGGTCATTTTTTTAGCATTATTACTTTAAATTGCTTCAATATAATGGGCCAAGACTAGAGGAGTAAATAAGAGTCTCTGGGCTGCAGCAAAAGCCTTCCTGCACGGGAGATGCAATATTTCAGGAGTTTTCTTAATGTTCCACAATAAATTGAGAGAAGCCATTGTTTTCATTATGTTTAGGTCTGAGTTTAGCTGTTGGCTAACTTGGATGTATGACTTTCAAAGCTCTCTTCATTTTTTTTGTGTGGAAGGTGTGAAATCCTTAGCATACAGAAGAAACAAACTGTTGAGAACTGAGAAAACATATTCATTTTGAATATACCATCATCCCTTGCCTGTTCTAGTCCTAAAGGGAAAGGTAAAAGCGCTTGTGGAATGTTGTTTTTTTTTCTCTTTGCCCTTCAAACCTGGTCCCAATCTGCTGGCTTACGAAAGCGGCTGTTCTCCAAAGCCTTTGCTGCTTGGAGGCATTCAGAGGATTCTTATGCACCAGTGCCAGCAGCTGGCACCCCAAGCCGAGTTTGTGCCAAGTCAGAGCTCCAGCTTGGAGGGTTTCATGGTGCTGGAGACCAAGTTGTTACCATCCTCCGTGCCTCTCTGTGGAGGGGGATGGGGGTACATACCCGAGGGTTATTAGATGGCAAATCTGAGTGACACAGAGCCACCGTAGCTTTACATCGAGGTTGAGTGTTTTCTTTGCTGCAGGTAATGAAGAAAGAGGATCTGGAAGATGATTTATTGGATTGTACACTGGAAGACCTCCTCCGGTTTGATGATTATAACAACGATGGGCACTTAACCCTGCAAGAGCTCTACACGGCCTTCCGTAAGTCCTGATGCTTCTGCCCATCTTCAGTGTTGAAAGCAAGTGAATATCTGAGATGGCAGCACTGTCTGCCCAGATGTGGTCAGCAAAGATGTTCCCTTTTTGTATTTAATGTTGCACCAATCACTATGAAAGGCTTGTTTCTAAAGATGGCTGTGCTCCAAGGGATGGGCAAGAGCCAGGAGGTTGGTTAAAGTGTGTAGGACTCAGTGTTCTGGTAGGTTTTCTCGTACTTTGGGCTGATGGCGTCTCGTTGGTGGCTGTGGAGAGGTGTTGGGGTAGTGGCCATGTATGTAGCTATGTGGCTCTGAATACCTCTGAGGAAACAAGTCCTCTTTTCTAATGAGAAGGTTTTTCTGTTTTCTTGAAAAAAAGCAACTTTGGATAATAACATTTAATGTGCATTAAGACTAGCCCCAGTAATCATCATGCAGCTATTTGAACCACATCTATATTTAATTCAGCACAGCACATTCAAAGCAGCAGATATGCAGTAAAACATAAAACTTCATCCGTTAAGAAGGTGATAAAGTGAGTTACCCCAGCTATAAAGGTTTGACATGCAGTTATTTGGGAGCGTGTTTGGATCAACGCGTTCTCAAAGTCACAGGAACTTGCAGCTGAATTCCACAAGTCATCTGTATGAGTTCTTGGTTCAGTGAATTTTAAGCAGGCCATTGAAGATAGGACAGGTACAAAATATTAGCCAAGGAACAGAGGAAATAATCGATAACCTGCAAGAAGTATTATCGCAAAAAAAGCGTGGCATACTGAGTATTTATCAAAAGGATTTTGAATATTAAAAGAAACTAAAGTTCAGATTCTCTATTTTCAATTTCCCAGAATCCCTGCGTTTATCAAGAGCATTTATTGGCCATTGGTTTTTAATTCAGAAACAAAGCACGTTGCGTGCAGCTTTAGAAACCTTACAGGATTCTAACTTAACTTCAGTGCCTGGTTAAAGTCTGTCTTCTTCTACTTTATTTCATTGTCTGGGAACAACTTCACAACAATATGTTTATGAGCTTTGGTGCTTCATTATGAGGCAGACCCGGCCCCTAACAGTAGTTTTGTAGTACATTTTTTTTGCTTTCATTTGCTTAGAATTCAGCCAAGTTGCTTATTGCTGTGTGCCAGCAGCAGGGATGGCTGCTTTGCAAATTGAGGAACCAAACATTCGGAGTGACATCAGGAAGTCTCAATCTGATTTATACTCTCAAAACCTCTCTTAGGTTTGTGTCAGTGTGCCACACTCCGTCGTGATGTTGCAGTTTGGAAAGGTTTGAAGATGACCTTGACAAAGCAGAGAGCTTTGCAATTTGTCATTCTTGCCATACTTTTGAAATCACAATTCATTGTCTTGACTCTCATGGCCTTCCTGCAGCTTACAGAGCCACAGAATTGTACCTTCTCGCTCCATGGTTCACTCTTGCCTTTTCTTGACCCATCTTCTCCCTCTGGGGCCCACAGAGATCCAAAGGGTATCTTTGATCCCATGCCCTGCTGGTCTGCTGAGAGTGAATGAAAACTGTGTGGGTGGGTGAGAAGAAATGCAACACCTCGCCTTATTGAAGCCTGCTTTTACCATTACAACTCCTACATGCAGTGGGTGCTTCTTTTAATAATCATTTCTAATCACGATAATCAATTATGTACATATCTCAATGCAGAATATCAGATTGCGGCTGGAAATAGCAGCCCTCCTGCTGACCCTCTCTAATGTATCATCTTTAATCTGTTCATTTTTTTTTTCTGAAAGTTCTTTTATCCCTGAATACCAAGAACACAATTTTGAGAAATCTGCTTTTGTGTATGAGGATGAATGGAAAGATCTATTAGCAGAGGATTAAAGTATCACTTTCCAAATCATCCTAATCATACACACACGATGAGTAACATCTGAGACAGTTTAAATGTTCTCCTGACAGCTCTGGAAAGGACAAATTTTAGGCGTCTTCTAATTTCTTATCAGTAAGTTTTATTAGATAAGCAGGATTAGGGCCCTAATGAAAAGAAATTCATTTTTAAGATATTGAACTGAAATATTTTCACATTCTTGAAAAAGAACATGTACTACTAAGTATACCTGCCTAATTTCTTATTGATATTTTCAAAAAGGATTCAATAGATGGGTAATAAATAAGAAGCTTAGCGTATATCAGTACTACAGCAGAGCATGCACCTAATTAATCAGCATGGAGATGGTGTAGGAAATTGGCAAGCACGTCACCCAGCTGAGTCGAGCTTTAAATACACTCAGATGAGTGATTTTTGGATGTAACTTCTGGAACAGCGTCTGACTGGAGGTCATTAGAATTAGGCATGTCACTTTTGGCTTTCCCGTTGTCTTCCCTAATGGGAAAGTAGCGGGTTGGCAGATGTGAAAGCCTAGCTGAGAAAATCATTGTAATCTTCTGGATCTATATTAGCATCAATGTGGACAGGTCCATTTGTAACACAAATATGTCGAAGAGAGGGAAAACATGCGTTCCATCAAAATGGCTTTATCTTGTCAACATTGTTTAGCTAATAAGAAGCTATTAACCCTATGATAAAATCCCCTTAACTTCTAGCTCCCTGCCAACTAGGGCACTCTCCTAAGCAGCACACCCTTCTGACAGCTTGCCTGTGTGTTTTGCACTATCTCAGGAAGCACAAAAAGGCCTTTTGTGAGCATCCTTCCTACCCCATGGCTGTTGTTCTGACAGCAGGGAAATGCTGCTGGCTGTGAGATGTGCTGTTATCTGAAGAACACAAACACAGTTTAAACGGAGCGCGTTTAGTGCAGGAATGAGTGCAGAAGAGACTGCGGGGTCAGTGTGCTCTTTTCACCCTAAACGTGCTGGTGTTGGCCCTGACAGTGCTGTTGTGCCCTTTGTAAGAAGCTTGTGCTGTTCTCCTGTTTTGCTTTAATTCACATTTCCCCTGTGTTTAACTGCCCTTAATGCTTAGTGAACAACGTACTGTGGGTGAATTTGGGCAAAAAAAGGCATTAGGAGACAGGGCTAGGCATGGCTATTGGATAAATCGGTGCCAGTGCAGCGGAGCAGCAGTGGGTTGGGCTCCAGTCTTCCTTCAGAGGTCTTAAAACTCATGCAGCTCCGTTTCCTATCAGGCTGTAAGTAAATCGCATGGGGCTGTTCTTCCCTGACTCCTCCAGGCGTCCTCCTGAGCCCCATCTGCAGAGCAGACTATAAAGCAGATTTATTTTTGAGGGGTGATTCAGTGGAAATGACTTGAAGTTGGAGCTTTGTAGCTGTCAGCCAAGCCCTGAGGCTTCATGCCTGACAGGACAGACAGAGATGCACTTGGGGAGAGGAGCAGAGACTGAGCAGGGGCTGCGGGGCACGTGGGGACAGCTTCTATTCTCAGGATATAAGGAAAGATAGAAATAACTTGTATTTGAGGAGAATGGACACGTGTATTTGGAAATGTCTGCAATCAATGTATTCCATGTGTGCCTGGCAGCCCAGGTATCCAGCAGGAGTTGCAGCTGTGAGCGAGTTCCAGTCCAGGTCTGTGCATTGCAGCCCTGTCCTCCCCATTGGTGTGGTACATAGGGCTGGACATGTGTTGCTGCTATCTCCCAGCCAGATTGGTCAAGCCTGGTTAATCATATCGGACAACTATATTGCGAGATAAAATGTTTTGCTTGAGGTGTTCTCTTTAGCAATGTTGTAGCATCGGTTATCTACAGGATCAAATCATAGCCCTGAAATATTGACGGTTTGCACACCGTGCTCAGCCTCTTCGGCTGCAATCTCCTTTGTATGTGATTTTTCTTTCATGTTGCTGCAGATATTGCTACGGAGTTGGAAATAATTCATTAGCTTACCAACATTGATTTGTTTCTCCTGTGAGCGATGTGATATCCAGACTTCAAACACGCCTCAGCAAGCAGAGCAGCGCGGCGGTGTTTTGGGTTGGCAGCAGTGTTTGGGGTGATGCACAGTGCTTGGGAACAAAATGAGCTTTCCTTTGCTGGCCAATGTGAGCGGCTCCAGGCTGCCTTAAAGGATCCCACGCAGCCCGTGTTGCTGAGGATAAAGGCAATTCTGGGGGGAGAGGGGGATTTCTGGAATAATGCATGTAATAGTGCATTCTTACAGCAAAAATAAGCAGAATTATAAAGCCATTTAGCTGGATTTCTGCACCTCATTGTCCAAAGTGGAAACTTCTGGCGAGGGTAGACATAGTTGGAATGATTCTGTGTTATTTGGTCAGGAATTGCTGTTCGGTTAAGGCAGAGTGTGTCCATCCTGGTGGTGCCCAAAGTGGGAATTGCTGATCTCCGGTATTTTTTCAAATACCTCTCATTTCAAAAGATACCATCTGGAAAATGCCAACGGGCTTAATATATAGTGACTGAATAAGAAAAAATGAACTAATTACAAGTTGTTATTGGATATCCATTCTCTACGAATAGCAAAGAAAACTCAGAGGAATACAGCGTACCGGTGGTTTTAAACTGCTCCTCGGGGTGCATCGATTTGTTAATCTTGGTTTTAAATGCAAGAGTTTGCAGTGTGGAGTTGTGCTTCGGAGGTGATGTCGTGCAAACTGTATCAAATGTCTACACACACCCTTGCAGGAGCAGAATATCTACATATTTATAAGTGCTTATGAGTGATTTGGTGGTGCATAAAACCAGGCAAATGCCATTTCTCAAGGAATGATTTGATCCGTACCAGCAGTGTTCACTGAAGCAATCTCATACACACAAAATAACACCGTTCTCAGCTGCTTGCAGACACGAAATTACGTCAGTGAACAGCAAATACAAATGTTGGTGAGCTCATGAAATGACTGACAACCCTTCAGAGTGGCATCCACACCTTCAGATCCCACTGGTGGAGATCTATATGTGATGATTTGCATTTTCAATGGGCTGGGGATGTGGAACTGCAGGCTCTCCTGTAGCTTTATTCCATTCCTACGGAAGCAGAACTGGTTTCTGCAATCAGACATAGACTTCCCATGCTGCTAAAAATGAAGGAAATGATGGTCAGCAAGTGCTAGAGTTGTGTTTGCCTTGTGAAATGTGCATTCATCTGAGGAATGCTGCCGTGTGCTCTGTTCGCCCTTTCAGGCATCTCATGGCTGCTTTGCATAACTTCTCCATCTACATGCTCTCCCTATTTTTTTTCCTCAACTGCTTCAGCAGTTCCATTAATTTGAAGGCCAAAACTGTTCCTTAACATACCATGAGGTTACCCAATGTCTCCCTCAGATACGTTGGCTGCCACTACATCTCCTTGGTTAGTGTTGTATTTGTTTTCTGGAGTTGATGATGCCTTTTAGGTTCAGCTCCACCACTGAAACAGCCCCATTATAGTGGTCCCCGGTGGGAACTGCTCCCTGATATCTGTCCATCAGCCGGTTCCTGCTTCATTTAGCACATGCTTCATTGATACTGCATAGCACTACAGAGCTGCAGTGCTAATTTTATAATCAAAATGCCAGAGCAGCCATCAGAAAATTACTGAGTACAGTCCGTATCCCCAGTGCAGTGATACGATTTATGTAGAGCCACAGCTGAGATGTTATTATTCCGTGTTCTTCATAGGAGAAAATCTCCTTGACAAATCCAGAATGTCCTGATAGGAACTGAAAAGAAAAGAAAAAAAAGCAGTTGGAAATTGAATAGGATGAATTGAAAGGATGGTTCTGACCATCGTGCTTTATGCCGTGCTCAGACCCTGTGCCTTCACTAGGGCATCCCAGCAGCGCTGTTGGAAGCTTGCTGCCTGCAGAAGGGATCTATGGCTGTGATTTCCAGGAAGCAAAAAGACACGTGCTAAGTATGTGCCAGTCTGTGGCTTTTCTTTTTGGTTGACATTCTGTTCGCCATGCAAAGCTGACGACAGAAAAGCTGGCAGGTGCCCACTGATGCTGACCCAGCTGAAACACCACAGCACTTTTTATCACAGCCACAAAGAACTGCTGGAGAGGCTGTGGAATCATAGAATCATTAAAGTTGGAAAAGACCTCTAAGATCATCAAGCCCAACCATCCGCCCACCACCAATACTGCCCTCTAACCAGGTCCCTTCGTACCACATCTGCCCTTCCCTTCATTGCATCCAGGGATGGGGACTCTCCCACTCCCTGGGCTGTCTGTGCTTCTCTGCTCCTTCTCAGAAGAAACTCTTTCCAATATCCAACCTGAGCCTCCCCTGGTGTATGGAGGGGGGGACAGGTGGGAGCATATAAGGGAGTGGGAATAACATTAATTCCAAAGCAAAGCACCAAAAAAAGGAGCAGGGTGAAAAGGGAGAGGAAAAATATCCTCACGCTGTGATCATAGAAGCTATAGGTGCTTTTGAAATGCGAAATTAAATGGAACATTACGGAGCTTGAAAGACACTGGTAACTTTCAAAACATGCTTTCAGGGTGTGCTTCAACACGAGCTGCATCTCACGGGGCTTTCCTGGATTTTGTGTGGTTTCATTGCAGGGCTCCGCTCTGATGGAGCTGCTGCTCAGATTGCATTCAGGCAGAGACTGGTTTTGAAGTTGCAGGATGCAAGATGCTGCCCAACCTGCCTTCCTTTGGCTGTCTCTTCTCCTGTCTGGCTCTGTGACCTGATTCTCCATGTCTTGCATGCTTCATTTGAACTGTGTAGAAAAAACAGCTTTGTGCAGTGCTCTGTCGTACCACAAGGTTATCCATCAAACCCCACTTGGCCAAAATTAAATCTGCAGTCCCAGCCTGGATTTCCTTGCTGCTGTTCACATAGGTAAGGAAAAAAGAAAAGAAAATAAGGAGAGGTGTGGTCTAGGGGGAAGCATATTAGTTTGTCCCTGGGCTGTGAGGGCCCAGGATCTATTACCAGTCATGCCGTGTATCAGCTGGACTCAGGCAGTGCCATCCCCACCCCCACGTTCCTCTTTACAACAAAAGCTGTCATCTGCATATGTTGAATATCCAGTCACACGGCTGCTGTTTGATAGCTCTCGTAGGTAGAATCCTAAAAAATTTTGCTGCACGAATGTCTCCCTTTTATATTCCACTCACCTCCCTAAGGCTATTGATCTAAGGAGCCCTTTGCCTGGGGAGAAACAAATCATTTCTGCCGTGAAATTTCGGGAGCTGTATTCTGAGCCTGTAGCAGTCTGATGAACGAAAGCGCAGCGCTACTGCTGCCTGTCCAGGCTTAATGTTGTTCTGGTTGTCTAATCTATCTCCATTAGCACGGTCCTCTTGAATACTCTTAATAAAATTGAGGGCTGGAAGGAATACTTTGGCTAATGCTCGTATGATGAAGCAGGAGAATGCCGTGCTGTGTCCCTTGCTAGAAAGCAGCTTCCCAGAAAGCTCAGGGGAGGGCTCCTCTTGAGGGCAGTCTTCTCATTTGTGGATGTTAGTCCACATGTAAAATCATCATTTCCTGCTCTTTATAACAATTAAGTTAGAAATGAGCCATCCGTGGGGCCTGATTGCTTGGAAGAAAGCAGCGTTCTAGGCTGATGGCTGCCAACTCTTCTTCCCTTTCCAACTTACACCGGGAAGTTCTGCTGCATCAGAAAGAACACATCTCATTTCTAAGGCATTCTGTAGTGATTCAGGGAAAGCTGGCATGTTCTTTAGCATGCAAGTCCTGCACAGGATGACTATCCTGGACTGTGACTCCATGCTTGGTTGGGGATGCGTGGACTTTCCCATTGGTAGATGATACGCATGCATCCCTAAATTGGGTTTATACTCCTCTGGAACAAAAAAGCAAAGCAGTTTCAGTAGTAGTGACAGTATCTGGTTGCATTTGGTCATCACTGGTATCAGAGGCTGTTGCACTTCATTATATTAAGAAATAGAGCTTTGTGCCAGAGTCTGCTGTTGCAGGAGTCTGCACCTTCTGTCTCCAGCCCCAGACATAAACCTTGATGGAGATTTATGGGCTTCAGAAGGTATAAAATAGGCATGAGTACTGAATGTTGGAGTGAGCACATCTCCACTTGTTTTGGCACTAATTGCTGTTGGTTTTATTTCACTGTAGCCGGTGCAAGTGCATTATGAACTACCAAACATACGTGTGTTTCACTCAGGTGGATTGGTTTGGAGCCTGTTGGGAAGCATAATGCATCTTCTGGCAGAGCTAATAGACTTGTTTTGCTTTTAAATGCAATTTACCAACCAGTCATCAGCTAAAATATAGCGTGCCCAGGTCTAAATTTGTTACAGAATTGTTGTTTTCCTCCTTATTTGGTTTTAAGATGTGTTTTTATGAATCCATTCACTCCAAGTCAGGCAAGATGTGTTTGTGGAAAGGCTCCAATATGTTAATTGGTGTTTATTGAATACTTCAGTGTAATGTGATGAACAGACATTGTGGATTGTAATTAATGCATTGACATCCAGCTTCTATAGCTGAATGGAAGATGAAAGCAACTTATAATGGCCATAACACTCATTCATCTTGTGGTGATGCATGGACACCTACTGTGTCAAATAGCTTTCGGAGAGAACAGAAATGCATTTTCGTTGTCAGACACAGGGGTTTGTGGCCATGGCTGGAGCAGGCTGCTGATGTACTGCCTCTTCCAGCAAGCAGCACTTCCCTTCGGTGTCATCGAGCTCCCAGGATGCAGACAGGCACTTAGGCAATGAGAAAACAAAGTGGGCTGCTGGCATCCAGGTGAGCACTGTTGGTGCTGCTGGTATCCCCTCCTCTTTGTATGCCCCCTGCAGCTCCCAGTCTTTCCCCTTCCCCAGTTCCCTTCCTCTGTTCCCTCACAGACCCGAATTTGGTGAGAGCTGAGTGCATCAACAGGAGGGATTTGGCTCAGAAAGTAGGTTTTTTCCTTTCTTAAATGCAGTGAGAGAGTAACCCGCTTACTCCTTTGCTGCATTAGCACGGGTGGCCTCTCGAACGCAGTGCATTAAACAAATTATAAGAACTGCAAATAACATGCTTTGTATTCTGGTACACAAACAGGACTCCCACAAATAAATAAACTGATGGCAAAAAGCTGTTTTTCAGCTTTCCCTTTTCAAGCCCTGCAACTGGGCACTAATACAATTATGTCAAAAGTATGTTGAGCAGATAGAAGTAATGAACTGTTGGATTCCTTTTCTGTAAAAGCTCTTTAACAGAGGACATTGGGGAATAAAAGATTTTCCCTGTAATAGGCATCACGCATACAATAGCTTTAAAAAATAAAGAAGAGTGGCAGGCTAGCTTCCTTCTTTTGACTCATGGGAGAAGACCAGCAGCTCCAAGCACTCATTGATTAGCTTTCCCTTCGTTAAATGTGAGGCAGGGGAGGACTTGACAGGTGCAATTTCCTTTAAGGGGGGAACTCAGCGGCTTTGTGCTGTCTTGTACTGAACCATCGCTGCAATGCTCCCGTGTGGCAGCTGAGTTGCAGATCTTGCATCAGGCTTTCAGAGAATCACTTTAGGATCCCCAAGTCCAGCCCCAACCCACCCCACCATGCTCACTGACCACGTCCCCAGGTGCTACATCTGTACGTTCTGGGACACCTCCAGGTACAGTGATGTCCCCCACTCCATGGGCAGCTGTGCCTGCACATCACTGCTCTTCTGGAGAATGCATTTTTCAACTTGCCCCTCCCCTGGTGCAGCTTAAGGCTGTTGCCTCTCATCCTGCTGCTTTGCAAGCATTCTTGTGCCCACAAAATAAAAAATGCATCAATAATTGCTAATTGACCCACAATTTCCTGTAACAAAAGAAACTTTAGAAGAAACAATAGGGCCTGCAGCAAAGCAATTTCATTGTTTTTCTCTCAGTGTTCTGGATAATTTACCTTGAGGACTACATACAAGTCTCATAGGAAAGGTTAAAATATCTGGTGAAGTAGTTGTGCTTCTTGTAGGGATTTTTGGCTTCCTTCAGTTAATGTAACAGTTGTTGTAGTCATTAGTTTTTGTGGATGACGCCCCATAGGAGTTGAGTGGAGACGCTCAACCAATGTCACGTTGGCTTCGCAAGATGTCAGATGACAACCATTTTTAGTCACTTGGAATAACAGATTTGGTTCATTTGTTTTGTGAATCTGTCACTGGTACCAAGTTTGTACATGAAATGCAAATTCTGCATACGCCAAATTGCTTTGTCACCTCCACGTTTAAGCTGGTAGGACCTCTGGCTGTCTAATTCCACTGGCACAAGCCTATAACTACTTTGTAGTGAATAAATAAACTAATGACAGCCTAAAGGGACAGAAGCAGAAAAAGCAACAGAAACTGCTTTCATCTTATTCTTACCTTTTTCATCAATGCATCTATTGCATTATTTTGTTAGCAGCATTACTGCTGCCTCCAGCAGCTCAGTACAGCTCAGCAGAGCACAAACCAGGTGCAGCATCCTCGCACACCATGCTTTATTGCCATCTCCCTGCCTTTCCCTGGCCTCACCTGGCTGCCTGTCTTTCCTCAATTATATTTTTTCATACCTGTCTCTTTCTGTTGTGGATATGGAGAACAGGGTGTTCAAATAATGGCACAAGAGGAACATGAGCAATGCCCATTAAAGGATTTCTAAGCCTCCTCCTCGCATATCTCTTGATGAATATTGACCATTAATATCTTAGAGATGTTTTGAAAACGTTCCTACTTGGAAACGATCCTGTGTCGATAGAAGATGGGCGTCAGCTGTCAAGGGCTACAGCATCTCTCTACAGTTCACAGACAATGAAGGTCTGGAAGGTTCTGGGGTAATCTCTGTCTCTTGTTTCACAGATCTTTTCCTAATCAGAGTGAGAATGAAATTGTTTCACCATTGAAATAAATCCCCTATAGCCACACCTGCTGCAGGACTTGTCATGGACTCCTCTGGTTGTGGGCAGTCTCCACTGTCCCTTCCTTGTCCAGAGCAGAAAGGAATATGCTGGTACTTCAATAAGAAAGGCAGCAAGATTCCTATGGTGCAAGCTTTACCTAGGTGGTTCCATGTCAGCATTAGCTCCTTGTGCCACAGCAGGTGAGGATATGGAAATAACATTTCACTTCTTCTCTCATTACGATGGGCAGGAAATTGAGAGCTGTGCACAGAAATCACATCATGTAATTTTCTTATAACTGCTTTTTTGTAGCTTCACTTTGAATTGTGGTGTGTCCAGCACTGGCTGGAGACTGTTGGTGGTCCCATGGAAATGCCAGCTGCCAAGGAATGTGTCTTTGTGATAGTGTGTTAATTTGGGTTGGCTGTGCTGTGGGAGAGGCGTTTCTTGGCAGAGAACGAGGCACTGGGGAGAGTCATCCTTAATGGAGGAAGAATATTCACCATTTCATATGCTCGAACAAAACTACAGTGTCAGCATCCCAATCTGGTCACATTGCAGGTTTTAGTTAAATGGAAGTGACAGGAAATTTCCTCGGATTTTACCCATCAACTTGGCTGGAGCCTGAGTTTGTAGAGCAAAGCACATCAAGCTGAGTTTGAAGAATGGCTGAAAGTAGTAAGACAGAAGTAGCTTTCCTGCTGCCTCTTCTTCATACTAATTCCTAAAGCTGTTATTACTGGGATCTTATTGCACTGCTCAACAAATCTGCTGATCCTTGTCCTTTTGTTAATATAAAAAGGAAATACAAAATGAAGGTGATTGATAAAACAGGAGGAAATTGGTGGATTCTGGAGCACAGGAGCACAGACCTGGAATCATAGAATAGAATCATAGAATTGCTCGGGTTGGAAAAGACCTTAAAGATCATCAAGTCCAACTGCATCCTAACCGTACTATCCTAACAGCCCTCTGCTAAGTCATGGCCCTGAGCACCACATCCAACTGAGCTTTTCTTCTGCACTCTCACTCTGCTTTTGCTTTCAGTTGCGGGGTAGCTGCTGTCTGAAGGAAAGGCTTCTGTGCTGAGTTACGCTGTCATTTTTCAGAAAGACATTCCTTTTTTTTAAAATATTATTTACCTTCTTTTTGCATTTTCCACCCCTCAGTGGCTCTTGGCTCTTGGCAGTTATGCTGAGAGAAACCACCTGCAGCATTGGCTTTGGGTTTAAAGATCCACAGTGTCATCCTTTGTCCTTCAGAGAAGTGCTTGTCATGCAGTCAGCACCGCAGGGCTCTCCAGGGCTCTCCCATCAGTGCTGTAGCATTGTCTGGGTGCTGCTTTTGCAGTGACAGATCCTGCAAGTGTCTGTAATAACAGGGAGTGACTTACAGAGAGGCTGAGGGAAAGTGCTGACAAGTTTTCAACCCTCTTTGGCCACCAAGAAACCATAGGACCAAGGTGCCAAAACTTGCTGTGATTGAAATGTCGTTGTTTTATTGCTGTATGTAGACGTAACTAAGTGTGACTGTAAAAGTTAGAGGCTTTTACCCTGCACCACGAGGGAAAGGTTTGCCAAAAGAATGCATCATTTCATTGCTGTAGAAAGGTGCTGTGTTAGGCTCTTCTGTAGCCTATGGTGGCAAAAGATGAAGAAATCAGATGGAAAAGATTCTTCAGCAAGAGTTTCTGAGGCAGCATTCAGCCTGTGGGCCCTGCAGCATATGGGGCAGCCTGCCTGCCTGCCTGCCTGCCACGGACTGTAATGTACCTTGTAGGAAACAATCAGCAAGGGAGTGAGGTGCTGTCTGTGCTCCAGGGCTGTGTCCTTAAATCAGTGAACCTGAATCTATCGGAGCGAACCACCTGTCAGTTCCCTTGGAGGGGATTTTTTAAAAAGCAGCAATGGTCCCTTAAATCACCAACCTTGTCATGGGAGGAAAAAGAACAGCTCTTTTCACATCGTATTGCCTGGATGGAAACGGTAAATAAGAACAACAAAAAGATGTTTTTTGTGTGCAAGTGTTCCTGCAGGAAGGCAGGGAGGGTCCCACATCTCAGTGTAGCTCTGCATCAACACAGCATCCCTGAGAGCTCACATCTCCTTGGGCACCAATGCTGACCCAGCAGTGCTGGTGCTGACAGATCTGTGCTACCCCAGTGCTGTGGAGATGCTCCTTTGTGAGTGTAAGCAGATGCTCCGGTGTTCCTTGTTAAGTTGCTGCCTTGTTACCTTCCTTCATAATAACAGTAACAGCTTTGAGTGAGCTGTGAAGGATGCTTTGCTTTCCCTGGTAGAACATCCTGGTTAATCACAGAACAGACGCTGCTCATCTGCTTTTATTTTGTGAAAGATTTTAAAGAGTAATAGTCCAAGCAGTTCACCCAGTGCAGATTCAGCATTTCTCACTGTCACTGTTCCATACCTTTTGTCCCTGCTTTGCTTGTCATTAAGTTCAGTCAGTCCATGAGATGAGGAGCGGCTGAGTTGATCCACCTTTAAGCTGTCTGTTCCCTCACAGAAGCCAAAAGAGCCTCCTCAGCTTCCTCCTGACCAAACCCAGAGAAAGTGCCACTTCATTTGTTCGCCCTCCTTATATCCAGACATCATAATGTAAGCTAATTAATCCTGATGCAGCTCACATGGCAGGATGCAGCCCTGGT
Organism: Coturnix japonica; assembly: GCF_054131305.1. Taxonomy (NCBI): domain Eukaryota; kingdom Metazoa; phylum Chordata; class Aves; order Galliformes; family Phasianidae; genus Coturnix; species Coturnix japonica. The sequence continues at coordinate 3,283,908 of NC_140680.1, read as the reverse complement.
TGGGATTGCTCTGTCGCTCCAAGCAGAAGGAACTTGCACGGATGCTTAACAAATTGGCTGCTCAGCTTTGTGTGGAGTACTCATTTTTCTTTCAGACTTTCTTTCTTGGAGGGATGAAAAGCTTTCAATTGGCTCCTTCTTATTGCATCTGTGGACAAGTGGAAATATATTAAGAGACTAGACAGAATTTATCTTTACTTTATTTGCATAAAAATACAATTCAAATCAGTTTCTTTCTCCGGAGAGGTTTTCTGTATTTTAGCCCTCCTCAGGGGCAGCAGTGCAGTTACCAAACCAAGCAGAGCTGCATTAAACCAATGCATCTCATTGCATGGCAGGGGCTTTTCCCTCCATGTGTTCTGTTGGTCTCTGCTGACATGTTGGTAAAAAAATGCACACAGTGGACGTGGGAGGTGCAGGAAGTTCTGTCCTGAACTGAAATAGGAAAGCATTTGCTGTATTCCTTAATTATGTCACTTACAGGAGTACCCACCAGGAGTAGGCTTTAAATTTATGTTTCCTCTCTTGCACACTTGCCTTTGCTCATTATCCCTTTCAAAGATGTATTTGCTTTCCTGTCTTTAATCTGTGCTGCTTACTCATTACGTAAGAAGTACGTAAATCTGCAGTTTTTTATGGGAGTTTTGATTCTTTAATTAGTTTCTGTTGGTGCTTCTGTCAGACAGCAGATCTACCAGAGATCTGGCTAGAGACCAGGGAGAATAAACACACCCAGCTGTTCTAACAGGCAGACTGAGAATCCTGCAAGGCATTTGTGCCATTGTTACCGCTTTATGTTTACTTACTTTGTGTCTATCGGCTCTTTCGAAAGGCTCAGTTCTTCACGGCTTCATTAAGTCCTGCCATCTCCTCCCAGCCCCCTCCCATCTCTTTTTAGATAGATTGGGCAGATCTTGTTAGCTTTCTCATGGTGATGATGGGGACCAAAAAGTCATTTAAACACATTTGGCAGGCCATACATCTTAATGCTATCTAGTAATAATTCAGCAGAAAAGGAAGTCTCGTGCCTGTGAGCTAAATGAAATGAATTTTGGGCTCCGTGCTCCCTGCGGGCCAGGCTCCCCTTATCTCACTTCCCGTAAATGAGGTGTGCAGTTGAGCTGTGTAACCAAGATGGAGAAATGATGTTCAGGACTTGTTGCTGGGGAGCCATGGGATGCCCTTAGGAGCGCATGGGCTGCTCAGTGACTCCATGGGGATGTGCTGCCTGCTTTCATGGGCTTCTTCACATGTGTTGAAAATGCAAAGTGAGCACTGCGCACCAGAACTGAACCCAAACAGCCCCACAGCTCCTGCAGAGGGATCATCCGAGGGTCAGTGCCTGCAGAGCATTCCTTGCTTGGTCCTTTGCTCTTCTCTCTCTGTGCTGGGATTCTCCTCCTGATGTGGTGAACCAAGAGCAGAGCTAAGATGTGGGGTCTCACCCTTGACCATCCAGGGGTTGAATTTGCCTTTTTAACCCTATACTTTGTTGTTTCACAGTGCTGCCTGCGTGCTGAGGTTGAATTACTAGTCCCAGGTCCTTGGCTACAGTGTGGCTCTGATCTCTTCTGTGTTATTTGCTGTCAGTGCAAGAGGAAAGGTTCCATGCCAATCAAACTGGTTTTCCAATGGCTTTGACCTTTTGAGACAGAGTTCTGTTGGAAAGGGGGTAACATCCCTCATTGTGACAGCATCCTTCCTCATCTTTCTCTGTGTCTGAAGATCTGGCACTGAGATACCTACATGAGTTTGAATCCTGAATTTCTGGCTTTTCCAGGGTTATTGATACTCAAAAGGATTGGGGGGAAAAAATCACATCATTATGATGTTCTCTTCAAAACAGCTGTCCAATCCCCTCTTAAATGGCCAAGAATATCCATTGCACGTGTGTCAGGAAATGTATTTGTTTATGATGTAATGTTGAGCTGGTGTCCAAATTGATCTGTTCCAGGGGGCGAAAAAAAAAAAGCCAAAACTAACAGCAAAAGTTGCCATCATGATTGGATCAGCCACGTTACAATGAGGTTTGTTCCCAATGGAGCTAATGTGGCTGAACACTAATAGTCATCATCAGCCATTGCTTTCGTGGCAGAGATGAGCCGGTGCAGCTCAGTGTTATCTGTTGTGCAGACCCTCTGGAAGATGCTGCTGTACCCAAATCTGATTTTCCAATGAAAGAAAGTAATAAACAGGAGGCGAGCAGCCGTGAGCCGGCAGGGATGGCAGCCAGGGTGCTTCTGTGCTCAGAGAGTCTGACGCGCTGTTCATCACCGCTGCTGCAGGAACAGGAGCTGAGGTATAAACAGGGCACAGACATTTTTATTACTGCGCCATCAAACCCTGCCCAGGGAGATTTAAGGCATTATTGCTGGAAGTAGCACTTGGTGTAGTCAAGGAAGCGCGTAACCTCGGCGAGGAAATTATCGGAGCTTCTTGTTACAATGAAATTTATTTTCCCAGCATTAAATAAGAAGGGAGGACGATGGTGTGGGGTGGGAGATGTGCCACTCCCAGCACACAGTGTGCTGCTCCCTGCTGTCTCGCAGCTTTTGTTCCAGCTGTAGACTCCTCATGCACTGATGTTGTTGCATGGGGCTGCGGCTCTTTCTGGGTTGCACTTGTTGACATGAGACACACAAAATACTGGAGTTTATGAATGCCATGGGCAGTGCAAGAAGTGAAAAAAAAAAACATGCCAAAACCTACACACAAGAAAAACCCTGAAATTAAAATTGTTAAATAAAAGAAAAGATGTGCAAGAGAAAGGATCTTGGCTCTACTCTCCTTTTGGGAACTTCATTATCAAGTTATGGGGCTTTGATATTGCTATTGATTTCACATAGAAGATACTCAGATACTACAGTGCTGCCAATCATATTAAACCTTAGGATGGATGACTGCAAAAATGTAATAAGGTGATGGTTATGGCTTACATTTCTAATGAAAACTTCCACTAATACGTAGAAATCCATAATGAAATTGCTTCTTAAATGAATTGTTATTCAGGAATTTTCTGATTAGTATAAATCCTCTGTTATGTCATTCCCCGATTAAATTAGACAGGATATTATTTTATGTAAGATTGTAATTAACTAAGCTGGGATTTGGCCAAGTAGCCACGGTTTATACCTGGACTGCCAAGAGATAGATGAGACTTTTAATGTTCACAGTCAGTTGAGAGCCGCCTGAGTTTTCCATTCATCTGGAAGATGATATATTAGCTCTGCTTTCATTCCATCTGATGGACTGGGAACATTGTCACCACTCAGTAAAAACTGAAGTCAGTGGGAAAAACCTGAATCAATACCTCTGAGAGGATCCGTGGCCAACACAAGGTCAGTGTCATCGTCTGTGCTCTTCATTAATATGGGAGAGCCAACTATGGGCTTCTTGGCTGAGTGCTGCTCTGGCTGTGAAACACCACCTACACTTCTATGATGTTTTGTCCAGGTTTAGGGGTTGCTTTTTTTCTGGTTGTAAAAGGAAAAAGGTGATGGTGAGATGTGGGGCATGTGAGCTCCTTCCGTGCACCTTTGTGTAGGCTGGGGCGGTGCTGCAACCCAGGAGGGCTGGGAGTCAGGAAGATAAAAAGATATCCGGAATCAATACTTTCTGAATTAGATTTCTTTTTTAATAGGATTAAAAATGTCTCATGAGTGACCCAGAGGAAAAATGTAGACTGGAGGCAAAGTAGAAATGATTACTGTATCTAATAACTTCCAGGTGTCCGGCGATGTTTGCAGTGGAAGGAGAAAGCTCCAGTGCCTGAACATTGTGCATTATTAGCTTCAGTGCTGTGGTTTTATCTTTGGTTGGTTTGTTTCCTTTATCATCAGTGCAAAAGCAATTTTTGCTGGAGAACTGTTGTATTTTTTAGAGAATAACTTTATAAACGTCATGATTTTTAATGGTTGTGGAACAGCAAAGAGGTGCCGCGTTTTGTAATGCAGCTGTAAGTCTTTCTAGTTGTGGACGTCACACTGAAAGGAATCAAATCATTTATACAGCAGTGTAAATGAGCACAGTGGGTAGTTGGGCCACCGTGTGGGATGGCAAGCCTGGTGTGGATCTCTGCAGAGTTTAATAGATTGGTCACGGAGTTACATTGATACCAACATCTTCTATCTCAGTGCTGCCAAATATCACATTGTTTCATTCCATCGTTCAGCATTAAATCTGACAGGTCTGTGTCCTACCCTGTACCCAAAGTCACCAGACCTGTTGTGTACAGCAGCTCATGGCTGTCAATGGCAGAGATGTTTTATAACCTTGCAAAAGTTGGACTCACATGTTATCAATACCACCCAAAATGTTGAACTTGTCAGTGTGTATTTGCTTAGAACCCTGTGAATACAAACCTTTTGGTCTTGCGCTGTCTTTAATAAAACCAAATCCCCTTTCTCACCTGGCAGCTGTCAGCAACAGGGAACTTTACCCTTCAGATTATCGCTTATTGAATCTTCAAGAAATGGAATTGTTCATTATATGTGTCAGCTGTAGTTTACCAGAACGTTTCTGTCCCTCCAGGAAAGAGCTGATTGCTCTAATCATATAAAGCCGTCTACAATTTTGGAAATCCATACGCAGCCCTACAGCACATCTATGCCTTTTCATGTTATTGTAGGAAATGTATTGAGTGTACATCACTGCCCATCACCCATAAAATGCAGGCCCAATTTAGAAGCTGAAAACATATTTTTAATGAGAAGGATCACCGTCTCTTTATGAATGCCTTGTTTTAACCTTTGCCTTTTCTCTCCTGATGTCCATCTCTCGTAATCTAGGTTTACAATTAATGCGCCCTCATCTGTATGCCAAACAACCAACCTTCCATTAATCTCAATTTGCTGGATCTGACTCTCTCTTCCACATGACTTTTGGAAGCTCACATGAAGACCGTCCCCTTGATTGTGTGAGCAGGGTATGCCATCAGCAGCCAGTGCTCACAGCGTGCCCTGCTTTATTCCCAGCCCAGGCTGGATGATGCTTGTTTTCCCAGTGAGTGCAAAGACTCTCCCAGCTCAGGTTAGACTCCAGACCATCAAAGAAAGCACTGCAGTACTTAACTGGTAATATTTCAAAACAAATTACCTGATTTGCAGCGGGATTGTTAGTTCTTGCTGTGCACGGCATCAGTGGAAACTATTTCAGAGTTGAGTGATCGCATACACAGCACAATACACACCGCTTGGCTTATTATAATGCCTTGATTCAGTGGAAATAGTATTTTGTGAGCGGTGTGTGGGTTCTTTAGCAAATATTTTATATGAAAGAGTATAACTGTGGAGCTACAGAAAAGGAAACTTAGAAGGACTCGTATATCAGGCCTGAAAATCAGATAAAGATTCAAATCTGAGCTCATTCAACATGACAAAATCCCTTTTTTTTTATTTTACTCTTTAATGATTGTGGAAAATAAATGTCGTGGCAGTAGCTGCCACAGCAAGAGAAGCCTTGTAAGAATAGAAAAGGTGGTTAGCAGGGGTCCCAGCGGGAGCATATTCTTCACAAATTGAAGAGGGATTTACGAGAACGAGGGGAAGGAGCGAAGGGAAAAGCTCTGTGCATCAATTAAAGGACTCAGCAGTCTGCCTGCGTGCATTGCTGGGGTCTGCAAAGGGAGCCAGGTAGCGCTTCGCTGTGCATTTGCAGAACACTTCTTTGCTGGGAAATGAGGATATTAGTTTGGCAGCACTTTGTTTTTGGAGGACTTTGAGCTTTTTGCTAGTGGGAAAGTATGGGAAGTGTGTCGGCAGGTAGGCTGCATGTGAGCCTGTGCTTGCCAGTGTTAGCATTGCAGATAACCAGCACCAGTGGCACTGGGTAATGAAGATGTTCCCACTCTGAGGGGACTAGCAGAATCCCAGCTCTTCTGAGATTTCATTTTCCGCATCCCAGCCTTGTTTTCCTTCCTGACCTGCTTTGGACACCAAAAATAGTTGCTGTGATGGAAGGAAAAAAATAGAGTGGTTTAAGGCTCTTTTCTGTTGAATCAGCAAACAGATTGAGGGCATTGCGTTGAGAGCTCAGCAACAGAAGCGGAAAGTGATGGGTTCCCACAGGCCAGAAGTAACACTTAGGACTCTTTATATCCAGCTGCAGCAAAATGGTCAGAGCCTCATACACGTATCTGTCTATGTGTATGGATGTGCTTTTTGAAACATTCATAATGCTAACACAGTGATCTCCCGTGTTCTTTTGAGATATTCTCTCGAAACCTTCTGCACCACTGTGGATGTGTTCATTTTTCAACTCTCTGTGTAATATGGAGTTGGTTAAAAACGGTGCTTTAGAAGCTGTGTGGGAGAAACCGCTGCTCTGAACGGCTCTCCGGCTCTTTGGAGGCATCATCAGCTGCTAAATCCAGAGCTGAAGAACTCGTAATAAAACTTCTTGTATTACTTGATGGGAATTAGTGCCTGATGTGGACTTTGAGCTCTGATGGTGAAGTCCTACGCCATATAACCCATGGCTGTTTTCTCACTCCTAATTCATTCTAGGCTGGTAGAACTGCTGTAGGACTCTGTGTATTTTTCTTATCTCTTGAGAAACGTCACCATTTGGAGTAAATATTATTCTGTTTCTAATGGGCTTGAAATTCATTTCAAGTTTTCCAATTACGTATTTCATTTATTTCATGAATGTGAAATGACACTGCGGAGAGCAGAGTTGTGAGCTGCCCTGCGCCAAGCTGGAAGAGATTTCACTTCTCCACTCTGAATTTAAACACAAATTAATTAATGAAATGGAAGTCGATCGCCATAAGATGTCACGTATTTCTCTGGCTAAGAACCAGAAGCACCAGGAGAAAACAAAAAGAGAGATGGTCTGCAATGACTTAGCATGTGCCGTGCTGACCTGAGGCAGTGACTGGTGGGGTGCTTGGTACGGTGCTGCCCTGTGCAGGCAGGAGGAGCTGATTTGTGCTGCTCACTGCTGTGCAGTCAGCGTGAGAGTCCAACCCAATAAATATTTTAGGATTGAAATAATTACTGATGGAGCATATGGAGCTCTGTGAGGCCTGAGACAGTTTGTAGACTCCTACAGTTTATATTGTAATACATATGTTAGGCCTGTGATGTTCAAAACAAGCTTTTCACAGATTAGCCTATATTGTTGCTTCTCTGCTTGAATTGGACTCAGCACTGCTTGTACTGTGCAGATCAGTTCAAGAAGAGGATTAAGGAGTGCTCTTGCACTCAGTACAGAAACAGTTGCATTGTTCCTAATGTACTTCATCCTCAATCCTGACTTTCCAGGATGTTTGGGTTTGATTTTGGGGTCTCTTCTCTCTGTTTCTGATATCTTCATGGTTCTGCCTGTCAAGCTTATCTTGAGTGCAGTTATTATTGAGCTAATTATGCACATGGTTTTGAAAAAGGAAATGACTTGCTGATCCCATCTTTGCTCCAGGGAGTGGTACAGGAGAACACCAGGTGATGCCAGCCATGCTGTCACCTGCATTTCATGTCCCAAAAGCACAGGGAGATGGGGTGGGAGGTCAGAAGCATGAGCGGATGTTCTGTGGCTGAGGATATCACACCGTGCTGATGTCAGTGCTGGGCATTGCCTGGCATCCCTGACATTCATGCAAAGTGTTAATCCAGATCCTTAAAAATCTCTGTGAGGGAACAAATAACCGAACCTACAACAGCAGAAAGGTTGGTTTGGGCTGGTTTGATACTCTGAATGGAAGCACATGAGCATGTTCCACCAGCTGCACTGCACGTCTCTGTGCAGGTAGGGGCTCTATGACAACATTCACCATCTGCTGCTCCATGCCCGTTGCAGGCGGACCTGCAGGTGTGGGTGTACAAGTGCTGCTCGCTGCCTGAATTTGCAAATCCAACACAGATGTGAAGAGGATGAGCCTGGAGATGGGCTGCAGCAGTCCCAGCACACAATAAGGAGCGGCGCTGCCTTTGAACGCAGAACCCGAGTGTTTGGAGGGTCTTTTCTGCAGAATGAAAAGAGAAATTAGAGCTCTTTGTTCGGTGATCACAAAGGAAAAATGCCCACATCAGAAAAATGCATTCACATCTTTGTTTTTCATTTGTGCCTGAAAAAGATCAAGGAAAACAAAGATATCTCTTTCACAAAGCACAGAAAGCAGTAGAGTAAGACCCAGCAGCCAACTGCCCCAGTGGTTCAGGTGCTAATAAAATCTTAAACCCATGGTCCTTCCCCAGTCTCACATGCACAGAAAGAAAGATAATTTATTTCATCTCAAGCTGAGAATTTTCTCTCTTAAAACGTGGCTAACTGATTTACAGGGTTTCTTCTGTAAGTCCCTTACAGTAAATTACCTGTCACAAGGGTCGTGGATCCCTGTCTGCATGTTTGAATAAAATGTATAACAGATTTACAGCATTAATAATGGGACTGTCTTTGGAAAGCTCTCAATTTGCAACAGTGAGAGTGGAAAGATGGCAGCCGGGTTATTTAGCATCCTGCCTATCCTCCTGATGCTGTGAGCGGAATATGGCTGCTGATCGCTGAAGGTGCTCAGGTGCATCGATCTTGACTGGAAAACCTAAAAATCCTCTTATCTGAAGGGAGTGTCAGTGCTGGGAAAGCCTGGGGATGGCTGGAAATGCAGAAGCTTTGGCTGGGAGAGGAGGGCAGCATGCGGCAAAGGGAATGAGCCCATAAAGCTGTTCCCCATTGTTATTTATTTTAGTTACTCTGCAACCAGAGGAGATGTGCTGGTGAAGCCCACCTTGTGCCAGTCATCCCTATTGACTGAACAGAACCATTTTAACTAAAGAGCACAGGAGGAACCGTATTTTGACATCCCCTACTTTCCCCACTGAAAGGAGAAACCACCTGCCAGCGCAGAGGTTAAATCTCTGACAGTCCCTACACAGGAGTGGTGAACGTGCCATAAATTAGCCAGATATTATGAGAGCATAGGAGCGGTCTTGTCATCACCCCCAGTTCACTAAGAGGGTGGTGACGCACTGGAACAGGTTGCCCAAGGAGGCTGTGGATGCCCCATCCCTGCAGGCATTCAAGGCCAGGCTGGATGTGGCTCCAGGCAGCCTGGGCTGGTGACTGGCAACCCTGCACATAGCAGGGGGTTGGAGATGGATGAGCATCGTGGTCCTTCTCAAGCCAGGCCATTCTATAACTTCTCTTAATTCAGAGCATCTTCTTCATCCCAGTGATGTCACAGCCTCAGAACTGCCAGCCCTGCCTGCCCATCACACAGCCCAGTGTGGAGCAGCAGCTGCGATGCCCAACACACCATGAGCCCACGAGCCACATTCTCATTTTTTTCACCCAATTCTTCAGGTGACAGAAAGCCCCGAATCAACCGACTGATCCCAGCCAAGTAGATAAAATTTGTAACCGATCCTGCAGAAATGGAAATAATGAAATTGCTATTTTAGAGCCTCTCTTTAATAAAATACACTATCATCAGGCTAACGTTCTATCTCTGCAGAAATTCATAGACTCATGTGTACATCTCTGAAATTAGACTGGTGCACTTGAAATAAAATCCTGCTCTTTATGAACAATTCCAGCTGGGACCTGCTGTAATGATACTTTTATATCAGGCAGGGATAAGTGTCACTGCCAAATAGAAATAGCTGCTCTTCCATGCATATGCAGGCCATTGTTTTATATAAATGTGTGCTGCGGAGCCCCAGTGACACGGCCTGTATATCTTACTCATCTGAAGGGAGTTTACGTTTCATTCTCATTTATCTATAAACAATCTACACAGCTCCACGGCAAGTGAAAGATGGATAGAGTCACTGATGGGAAATTTAATGCACATCTGAAATGCGAGCCAACATTCAGATGTATGTCCTGGTTTTTGCCAAATCAGCTTGCTAGAGGTTTGGGTAAAGCTTGGTTCCTCAAGCGGAGCGGTGGCTTTTGCAGGGTGCCTGAAGGAAGGGGCATGGGGGTCCAGGGCTGTGCATGGCTGCCTCTACCTGTCGCTACATCGTTCCTTCTTCAGAGCATCTATAGATCATGCACTGCATGCCTGGGGGAGCTGGACCTTTCCATCCTTGCAGGAACGAGCATCTGTCTGCCAACCTGGGGTATTTCTCTCTGTTGAGCTGCATGGAGTTCCTGTTAACCCACTTCTGCACCCCATCGAGATCCCTTTATGAGGTTCATAGAAACTCTTCTGATCCCCTTGCTGGGTAACTGGGCAAAACAAGGCTGGTAGCAGCTGAGCTCATTAGGTTACATCTTGACTTTTTATTTATTTGATTTTTTTTCCTCTTGTTGTGCCCTCATGTACCTCTGGGATGCCCAGCAGTCTGTCCTGTCCTATCCTCGTCTGTCCTCCCTCTTGGCTGTGTGTAGCAGGTGTCTCTGGGAAGGAGAAACCCATGGGAAGCCTTGAGGCTTCCCTTGGATCTTTCCCTGGTCCTTCACTGATATTGCTTCTCAGTACCAGTAGTATTTGGGGCATAAGTATGAAATGTTTAACAACAGTGAAATAGAATAGGAGCCGTTGGCTGAAATTGCTGTTAATCTACGATGCACTGATTGGGGAAGCTTTCCTGTGTTCCTGTGAGGTGGGATGGGAGGTGCTAGAAATGCCTCCAACATAACAAACAGGGAAGAAAATTCTTGGGATACAGTGAAGGAACTGAAACTTCTTTCTCAGGTCAATGAATTCACTTTATCATAGGCACACACACAAACAAGAATGAGGGAAGGAAGGCGGAAGAGACCTGCATTATGAACAAAAGGAAAAGATGTCTGAATAGTTGCTTTAATGACTTCAGAATTAGTGATCTTGGAAGGCTGTTTTTGATGGAGAGCACAGCAGATTTCCTTATTTCACCAGGATCTGACCACATCCATCATTGTTTTACAAAACTACAAAAGCAGCAGTGGGGGAACTGCAGCTGGAGCTTCCCATGCTAGGTGCCATTAATTGCTGGAGAGTGGGGCCAGTGGCAAGTAAAGCAACATAAGCATCTTTGCAAAGCAGGGTGGTTGTATAGCATTCACTGCTTGCATTTTGTTGTGTGATTTGAGTATAGGAATATTGGCACCTGGCTTGGAGATACTTTCTTGGAGGTGTATGTAGCTGTGTGCCTAGTACAGGGGGAAGGACAAGAGGAGCAGGATGGGAGGGACATAGGTGCCTAAAATAGACACCTGTAGGGAAACCACTGCAGACATAGGCAGGGTGACCTTTCCAGCATCTCTTGGCTGCATCAGGGCTGGAGCCATCCCTGCATGGCTGCTCCTGCAAAGAAAGGGAATGGCTGCACGAGCCAGAGAGCAGAGTGCCCTCCTGTGCTCAGCACTGCGTGCTCCAGCAGTGCTTCTCTGGGTGGGGGTGACCTTCTCTGACAGGTCACTGACAGGGGGTTGCACAAAGGGTTTGTGTTTCACACTTCTGAACAGAGAGAAAATAAAGGAGATCCTGATTTTGCCTACAGATAGAACTCAGGTACTTTGCACCTTGTTTGTGTGTGCTGGAAGGTTTTGCAGCTTTCTATGTCTGGGCATATTTGAAGTGAATGATGTAGTTACACTGGGATAGAAGAATCATATTGATGTGAGTTAGTGAGGTTTGAGACAAAGGAAGTTGGAGCAGTATCAATCATCCTTAAACCAGGATAGACAGTATGAACATGAGAGAGCTTCTGCCAGGATAGGGGTCTGCATAACAAATCACCACCGTTCTGAGTAAGTCCCCAGCAGTCTCAGGCTGCCCCTGTGCCCTCCCACTGCTTCATGGGGCAGCTCAGTCCTGAACGACCTCTGCAATGTCTGCCCACACTCAGCATCAATGTCACAGACTCGTGGGTGTGCTGTCTGCCTTGTGACAGAGCTGCAGATAACGACAAAGGAAGAGAAACCCACAGACAACCTTGAAGTTGTTGATGCAATCCCCCCAATTTTAATGGAATACCAACATGAATGCGGTTGTTTCAGTGCTGTTAGCAGTCCCAAAGTGGTCTTTCTGTATCGTTCTGGCTGATGAAATACCCACACTGAGTGTTTTGGCTTATTTACAAACCTCCTGCCACCTGGATCTGAATCAAAATGACTCTGCTTTTAGTGGAGTAAGGAATAAGGCATGCCTAAAATATTACATTTCCCCAACAATTTATATTGCATTATTTTTAATTACATTAGAGTTCCTGCTATGTAATTACCCTGCCAATGTGTTGCTGAGTTAAAGATGTGCAGATTAGTTTTGCACTGCTTTCTTCCATTCCCAAAGTCAAACACTACTTTTTGGTAGGTTTTACATGTGCATAATTTAGCTGGGAAATTGGTTAGAGCTGGTTTGATTCTTGCATGCACAATGTGACGCTGACATTGGTGCGTGCCCCAGTGAGGCAGTGCTTTCCCCTGGAGCCTTTGCATTGCTTGGTTTGCAGCGAGTACTGTGGGATTTGGGGGGCTTGGAGCATAACCATGGGGGAAGCACTGCTTTTATTTCCCCAGGAAAGAAGGAAATGGGCCTTCAGCAAGAGTGTGTTGGAAAGGTCACCTCCATGGCTGTCACTAAGGTGGAAACACAGCAGTGGGGAACGATGATGTGCCACAATTGAAAATAGAAAAGCACAGAGGGAGGTAGAGCTGGTTTGGCTGAGGGCAGGATCCATCCCTTGGTTTATTTTCATGGCCACACCAAGTTCCAGTTTGTACTGTTGCTCCACTGTATTGCTGTCCACATTATGTGTAGCACCCAGGCAGCAGCTCTCTGTGCTACCTTGAAGAAGATAAAGTGGTGCCTATAAAATGTGATGTTTGCTTGCTTGGTTGTCTTCTAGATTAAATGATCGTAACTTAAAATTAGGCTATTCCAATCTATTACACGCAGAGCTGTTAATTTAATTTCATTATGTTATTGCTTGTCCATTCAAGTAGCGTGTATGGTCCTTTCCGAGAAGCTTGACACTAATAACGTAACTACAGTGAGAAAGGAAATTAACATTAAGATGTTATGTGATTTTTCTATTGATCCTTCATTAGAGCTTCTCAGGGGTCTGCTGCTGACACAGGGGGATGTCATGAGCACGGGAAATGAGCTGCTCGACGTCTTAGGAAGCAAAATTGCATTCAGCATTTGCAGAGGCTGAGGAGATTCTGAGCAAGTTTCCCTCTGCTCCCAGTGGTCTGAGGCATGGCAGGGAAGGAGGTAAATTGCTCCCTTGGCACTCAGGGGCGATTTAATGATTTTGCTAGAAATGTGAGCATTCAGGACGATTCAGTGTGAGGGTCTGACCTGGGGTTGTCACATGGGGAGAGGTGTTGGACTCCCACAAGGGTGGCACTGCCCAAAGTTAGAGGCAAAGTTTTGCTTTAATAGCTCAGTGTTACTCTCAAATGCTATGGATTGCGGATCCCTTTTTGTTCCTAAAACCATTTTGTTTAATGCTGTGCGATTAGAAAAAAACCTTTCATTTACCTACTATGAAATGTGCCCTTCATTCCTGGATTTGGGGTTTCCCTGCACTCCTGCAAATTTAATGAAAACAAAGTGGTAGCATCCAGCAGAGCATTCGTGCTGAATTGCTGCTTCCATACATTGCTGGGATTTAAACACTCTGCAAGAGCCATAACCAGAAAGTTACACAGGTGCTTTGCTTGAGCAGCAGTCTGCTAATGAGATCTGCAGGCCTTGAAGTAACCTTGTCTGGGGTGTATATGGGTTTCTACCAGGAAATGCTTTACAACCTTCCTTCATACTCTCAGTCTGGAATTTGCTTTAAAGGGCTTTGACACAGCAGTGAGAACCACGCTGTAATATTTGTAACATTTAATGTGCTGTGCGCAATGGCATTTATCACTGTCACAGTGATTATCTGCCTCTAATTAGGAAAGAGCAGATGAATCTATCAGTGCAGTGGGGGGGGTCCTTTAACCTCAAGTCCAAACCCCCCCAGCAGAAACAATCCGTGATCAATCCATGCTGCTCTCTCTTGACACCTGCAAGATGCAGGTACAGAGGAACTCATTAAAATGCATTCTTTAAATTTCTGAAGCAAACTGCCATGCAGTGTGCTCCAGCAGTTAAGGATGGCGCAGGCATTTATCTGGGCTTGCACCCAGGCTGCCAGCATGGCTCTCCTGCACCCATCCCTTCTGGCTGCGGACACAGAGCACAGCAGCGTGATGGAGTGGAGCACTGAGCAATGCTCTGATGGCACAGAGTCACAGGAGCACGTGTGGTTTTAAAGATTTCCAGAGGTTTGTGGAGCGGGGTTAGATTTGTGTGTTGATTTATTGCAGTCTGAATAACCACAGATAAACAAAGCACCCACGACTGCGCTTGAATAAACTGAACCTGAGATGCAGTGAAGGGCCCAGTGGGGTGGGAGCTGAGCCAGGAGGGTTCTCTGCTTGATCCCATTTGCTGCTTGAGGGTGAAAAGTGAGCAAAACTACATTTTTCGGGACTGGGGTTGAAGTTAACCCCTGTGGTAGCCCAATGCGGGTGCGGTGGGTTGGCACATCTCTGCTTTGCTGGGACAGGTATTTCAGTGTGGGTTCCATAGGCTGTGCAGCAAAACTCGTTTCCTTCCCCATAAATGGCAAATGGAGTCTGTGTGGGTCCAGACCAGCAGGAGTCAGCCTTCAGGTTGGATTCTGTCTGAGCCCTGCACATAGCCAGAATAGCGTGCTGTAGGCACTGCTTGCAAGCATTTAGTATTTAAATACCTTTTAATCATCCTCATATCCTTATTATCGCCTACACATGCTGCCGGTCTTTATGGATGCAGGGAGACCGAGAGTGGCTCAGCAGCAAACCGCTGCTCCTGTGCTAATGTGGGCAGTGGGAGCATCACCTGACACAGCGACACCGACAGGAACAGAGCAGTGCTTGCAGCCAGGGCAGAGAATATGCAAAGCAAGACCTTTGCAAAAGCAGGTCTTCCACTGGCTGATAAGGGGTAAAATATAATTTGATTTTTTCTAAAGTAGTGCAGTGAGTTGCATTACTGTCTGAAAAAGCCAATGAGGCTACAGTGTTCCATTAATAACAAGCAAGGAATAAATTACCTGCAGATGACATTTTGTAATTGAATCACAATCTAATATCCCGGTAATATATTACAATAATAAGAATATTAAGATGATTAAAAGATATTTAAAACTTCAGCCAACTGAAATGCTAAGACTCAGTGCTGGGTAAGAGACAGATGCTGTGTGTGTTTCGCTGATTCTCAAAACCAGGTAATGTGATGGGTTTTGGCTCCGTGGTGTCATAAAGTTCCTCTCTGATGTGTGCTTGAAGTGTGTTTGTTGTCAGTTCTAAATGTTTCTACACAACAACAGCGGTGCTGGGGGCAGCCTTAAGTGCAAGCATAAGGTCTAATATATTTTGCATACATCTAGCACAGTATGTGAGAAATGTCCATGTGGGAAACCACTGTTCATTCCCCAGCTCTTCTGGGAGAAGGTTGAGTGCTCAGCACCAGAGCCAGAATCATTGGAACGAGTGAGGGGGGTTCTGCTGGTGTCAGTGAGTTCATTGAGCTTGCTAATCCTTTGCACTGCTGACTGCCCTGCAGAGCAACCAGCACACATGGCCACATGTCTATAACACCAAGCTGAGATCCATGGAGCCCAGCATGGGTGTGTAGTTGGGGAGCTCTCATGCTCACACAGTGTGATGAAAACATCTTCTATTTGCCCTGGAGATTTGGTGAGTCAGTGAAACAGAGCCATCCTACGCTTCCGTCTGTCTCACATGCTTCCATCACCTGTCATGTTAATGAATGGCAGGTAATTGTGTGAGGGTTGTGGGTAGGAATAGGAAACCCTCCTGAGTGCTGCTTGGTGTTAGGAAGCTCGGCAGTTCACTTACTAGCAGAAATGCAGCAAAAAGGCACAACAATCTTCTATTGCCACAATCTGTTCTAAAATTTATTATCCTTTAATTGATCTTTAATCAACCCGGCTTGGTTAGTGCTTATATATTACTGAGTAACACATACTCCAGAACCCACTGAAATAAAAACCCATTCCAGGAAGGAAACTGCTGACTGAAGGCTCCAGCTACCAGAGGAAACTAGTACAGACAGAATCCCATTAGATGAATGCCTATAAAGAAAAAGCCAGCCTTCTGTGAGCGGGAAGATAAAGTACAGCCATAATTTAAACTGTTTGATATAGTAAACAGTTAGAATATGTTTTGCAGATTCCTTACTGTAGGGGTGAATCACTCCCAATTCACTCACCACACAAATATCAGGCTTGTCAAAGAAAAAGTATTTCCTATGCATTTCTGTTTGGAAATTAAATGTGTTTGGGGTTGTCTATAGAAGTGCGTATACTGAAGCCTGCTGGGGGTGTATAGCTGTGTGCATATGGATCTGCACACGTTCTTACATTCACACGTTTGGACATCTGAAAGACTCCAGTGGAGGCTGCTAATTTAAGCTGAAAACCACCAGGTGTCAGTTAGGAAGCAGCACTCCCAGAACACAGCCTGCCCCAGTCCCTGGGTGGACATTCATTCCTCTCCCCCTTCTTCCCAGGGTCTGATAGATAGATGCTGCTATTCTCAAGGTGCACATGCATTGCAGTACGAGGACTCTTCTAGGTGCTGCCGGATAGAGGTAGATTCACTGAGTTATTTCACCACATTTGAGTCAGTAACTTCGCTCTCCCAAAGTGTTTTTTGGTACAGAAATCCACGGGTGGTGGCTGGGTTTAGTGAGAGCCAAAGTGAGTCCTTGAATCTCAAAAGCTGGGAGTGTCTGATGGCCTCGTACTGTCGTACTGTTCGTACTGTCGAAGTGCCACCTTCTCCTCTCTAGGAAATTGTTATCAGTTGTTAGCTCCACTCAGAGTCTCTGGTAGGTCCATAAACAGTAGGAGAAGTCCTTGACATCGTGCATGGGAAGTGTCTGCCTGGTGGTGATTTCAGGGGATTTAACTCAGTTTATAATCTCCGTTCAGTTTGAAGCTCAAGGGTTAGAACTCAGCTGAAGGGAACTGCTGTTGTGCTGTTCTCCATAACGAAGTGCCCTAGGTCCGCATTGCATGAACGCTCAGACAAACCCTGCCAAATGGAGAAGCAGAGCCCCCGACCTCTCAGGGTTCCAATTAACTCCCCTGCCACCGTCAGTTGTATTTCAGCCTCTCTGGTGGGCACAAACTTTCAACGCTATAATTTGCAGAGAGCCTGGGAGCCACGGAATGCAGCAGAGAAGAAAAGAAGCAATCATAGCTTTGTCATCTGAGGAGGAGGCTGACCCTTGTGTCCTATCAAATTTAGTCCTAAATACCTTTTGCCATTGCTGTGGAATGTCCTTCAGCTGGCACCGGCATCCCTCGCACGCTGAGCTAATGCATTCAACAGCACAGACTCTTCAAAGTGAGAATTGAATCTTGTTGCCCCTTGACAAAGATGGAATAATAGTGTAATGCAACAGAACATTTTTGAAATGCTAATACTTGCCACCTGCAACTTAATTTTATTTTTTTTCTTATTGCCTCTTTTATGACATTTCACAGTCCCATAGTCTCAATGGATGGATCTGCATCATAAAAGTGACACGCTGATGATTTAGGAAGGATAGTCAGTCTGAGTGAAACGGATGGAGTGCTTTAAGAGTGTCAGTTTAGCACCTATTACATAGGGTCAATGTTCATTTTCAATACATCATTAAAGCATCCTGCTAAATCACTCAGAAAATGTTCATGTTCTCCTCTTTGAGCCACCATGTTAGATTACAGGGATAATGAAGTGTAACTGCACATAAATGGCAGTTTTACACAAGCATATTTTATTGTTTTCAGGGCCACTGTTTGAGGTTATTGTGAATATGAAACATTAAAATATCCCCAGTGAAATACCGAGTACCTCTTTAGGTGATGGTTCCCATACTTAGGTTGGCAGTCAGCTACCAGCTCCATCAAATTTGATATCTACCGAAGTCAT
This sequence comes from Coturnix japonica, assembly GCF_054131305.1. Taxonomy (NCBI): domain Eukaryota; kingdom Metazoa; phylum Chordata; class Aves; order Galliformes; family Phasianidae; genus Coturnix; species Coturnix japonica. The sequence continues at coordinate 3,266,016 of NC_140680.1, read as the reverse complement.
TTTCCCACTCTATCAGTTTTACAATATGCGGTGTTCACTAAACTAATATCAATAAAATCAAAACTGCCCTCAGCCCAGTAGCTACTTCTGAAATTGCATTACAGGAGATGTATTTCTATTGTTTTGAGCAGAACCTTGGAAACTCGGTTATGTCAATAGAAGTCCCTTAGCCAAGGTCAGTTCAAGTGCAGGATGGTTTTTGCTGGCGTCAGGTGTTATTAACAGTGCAGAGTCTCAGAGACACCTCTGTCATGCTTACAGTTTCTATTGCCAAGGTAATGTTAAGAATCGGAACTTAGAAAACAGGAATCAAGAGTTACAAACATGAAATGTTAAATATTAAACAAGTCCTTGTAGTCTAGCCCTAAAATTGACTATTCCCACAGTACACGTGGTGCTGCGAGACACTTGGCATGAAATTGGATTTATGGATAGCGCATAATACTGAAAATATTAACTTCTCTTGTACTGAAACAGAGAGCTAATGCTGCTTTCACCCTACCAAGGAGGGAAAAAACTATCAGGTTCCCTCAGGCTTATAAAATATTTATCTGCTTTTATTGCATTTTGTAATGGGAAACGTGGCTTTTAGTTACAGAAAGGTGATGAAAGTGTGTCACAGTGGACACCCAACCCTCCTGTTCTTCATCCCACCCCATGCAGGACTTCTCATTAACTTCGTGCTCAGTTACTTTTGGTTTTTACTGCATTGACTAACCAGGTGCAGACAGGCATCCTGACCTTCTGTCTGTTCTTTCAGAAAGAGCTCTCTATTAACTGTGATGGGACTCTCCAGGTTCAAGGTTCGGATGTTTAGATCACATCTGTTGCAATGAGGAGGTAAACATACTTGCTTTAAGACTGCTTATGTTATACTGCTAGTGTTACAGAGTTTGATTCTGCACATCACTATCAGGAGCCAGCTGCTCTCTTTGGTTGGGCTGTGTCATTTTGGTTTGTTATAAACAACATTATATGAAGGCAGAACAGTCTGAGATGTGGGAGCAGAGAGCCTCTAGGAAACCATTACCATTCTCTTTGCAGTGCAGGAAGAAGGGACCAGGACGTGGCAGAGCCATGACAGGCTTTGCAGAGAGCAGGAAATACTGGGGAGAGGCTGCAGGGTGCAGGTAGCACAGCATGGAGCAGAACTTGGCCCTGGCACTGTGAAGTGGGGCTGGAATAGCGGAGAAGCTTTCTGAGGCAGCTAATGATGCAGGGCACTGCAGATTTTTTTAATGCTTCAGTTGGGAGATTCCTGCCATTAACAAGAAGTTTGTCTTAATGACAGGCTTGTTTTAGGAAGCGTTCGAAGCTAATAACTATACTCAATAATGATGGTGAACATTATAGAGTTTTCCCTGTTCACCTGTAAAGGATTGTAAAAGGCTTCTGCTCTACTGCCAATACCACCTTCTGGCTGCGTGCTCTGCAGCTCAGCTGCTACAGACCCAGCTTCTTCTAGGGGCTGTCAGGGAAGTGCTGCTGGAGAAGGTTCACAAAATCAGGAGGAGTTATGGAAAGAAAGGATAGTGAATAAAGGTATTTCCCATTACAAATAAAACAGACCTATCCTTAATGGGAAACTGTTATGTGAAGAGCAGAGGGTCACATTCCTCTTTTCTCTTCCAAAGAGCAGTGGGTGTCTATGCATACAGTATCCCTTCTCCAGGACAGATCTAGAAGGTGTTGAGCGTCCTCCCAGGGAGAAGAGCTGAATTCTGCTGTCTTTGTTCCTAGGATGAGCTCCCAGCCTTGGGTCAGGGTTGGCACGAGTGCTACATTTGCCTTAATGTATCTGATCTGTTCAACAAATGGTGTGAAGCCTTAACAGATAACACATAGCATGCTTTGAGATGCATCACATGAGTGAAACTATCATCATTTATTACAGACAGGTGAGTTTTGTGAATCATAACCTGGACGTGGATATGCAGCAGTGGTTTGTTTAGCACAAAATCCTCTGGTTTTAAATTCTGAATGTATTTCATGTGCCTGGACCCACCAGTCCCCTGCCCTGCTCCAGGGATGCATTCAGTGACCTTTGTATTGTTAGAGCACCGTCAATGGAAATGATGCTAGGAGCTATGGGATTTAGCCCTGATTCCTCCAGAGAAAATAATTTCCTTGTCATTTCAACCTGTTTTCTAGCTTTCCCTTCAGGAACCAGCCAGTGCTCCCTCCACATTCTTGACTTCACTTAATTGCCAGAAAAAATATATTTTGGAAGATCTGCTTGTTTTATTTTATGAAGTTATTCTGAGTTCTCCACTCTGCTCGTATTTCCTTATTACAGCGCTCTCTACTCTTCCTGAGTGTGGCAATAAATCAGTGTTATCTGGTCTCCAATCCTTCAACATCTTGAGAGCTTCCATGGGCAATGCTGGTACTGTCCTCTCATGTGACTGAGGCTTTATTTGTGCCTTGCCCTCAGTCTCAGTCCAGTTCTGAGGCTGCAGCATTGGTCTCATGGGGCAGTGACACTTTGCTCCTCACTAGATCCATCTAGGTACAGTGAGCAAGAAGAGAAGGCACAATGGTTTTGCTTGTTTCCTCATGCCATAATAGCTTTGGCTTGATTTTCTTGCTGCAAACGATGGTCTGAAAGGTTTCTGGTCAACATGAATAAATTAATAAATCCACGCTCACGTCCCATTAAGTGTTGTACATGGCTGCAGCAATTAGCAGCTGCTCCCTCTGTAGATTCTCTGTGTGTGGGATAATTATTTCATATTTATCTGCACTGTTCAACGGCTCATTTCTGCAGCTGCAGTTTCTTGTGTCATGCAGAACTTCTGGAAGATAGTTCTAGCTGTCCTCATGGCTTGCTTTGCTTCTGAACCTGGGGAAGCCTTCTGTCCTTTGTGGTTTTCTGTTGCATGGAGCAGAATCTGAATATTACCTTGAGGATAACCGTCCCATCTGATTTATTCTCCTGGCATTTTAGTGACAGGTCAAAGACAAAAGCGTTCCGTGTACTTGCAGAGCAATGCTGCAGCTGAAGCTTTTTAAAGGGTCATTATTGAATCTGTCGTATGCAGAGCTGTGCAGCCATGCTGTCCTCCTGCAGCTGACCTTCAAAAACCTGCTCCAGAACTTTGAGCCAGTGATTTGTGTGACGTGTCATGTTATTTCTATGGCAAACCTAATTCTACAGATGACCTTAGTGCAAATTAGTCAGAAGAAAGCATTGTTCCTTGGTTAGTACCGAGGTGATTCTGAGCACGGGCACAGCTGGGTTGTGTGGACTTGGACGGGGTCTGATGGGTCATAAAAAAATGATGGTGCTTGTGTCTGTGGATCAGCATAACTCCTCCTGCAGTGAAACCCAAATGAAGGGAACCACTTTGGCCTGATTCATATACATCCCTGCATCTGAATGTTATGCCACTGTAAAACAAGATACTAGGGGATAAAACTTTAAAGGTTGGTAATAAAAAGGTAATAAATGGGATATACAATAGACTGATGGGAAACTTCATTTATTTCCCTGAGTTACGGATGACCTCATAACTCATGTGTGGTGGAGCAAAGTGGAGTTATGAAAGTCATGAAAGGTCATCAATAACAAGTGGAAATAAATGAGTTAGTCCATTGTGTTTTCTGCTTGCATACATCTCTGGTGATAGATATGACAGCAGTGTTTGGGCTGATGAGGCTCAGGAGGAGTGGAGCTGGGAGCATCCTGCCTACAACTCGCTTCTTCTTCTCTATCACAACTGGGGGACAAGGAGAAGTTCCTCTGAAATGGAAAAGAGGCCAGAAAGGTGCCAGCAAAGTGTGTGTGGGTGAGTTGTTGCCCTTTTCTCTTAGGCATCTGTAGTGCAAATGCTAAAGTCATGGCTTGAAGCCATGATGGAGCACCTGGTGGGAAGGCAGGGCCAGTACAGGGGAGCTCAGGTGTATGCAATGCAGCTGAGTGACCAGAAGGACTGAAGGATCCACCCCTGTCCAGACGTTACTTAAGGACTGACAGTGGAGCTGAGGTATCTTGCTGGATGTTCCTGCTTATCTGAGGTCATAAACCAATTGTTGCACTTGGGTTTATGCTCATTTGCTTCAGCCTAGGGCTTTGCCACCCTGCTACCATTGCTGTACTTTCCATCATACTATAGCGTTACAGGACTGTTCTCACAGGGCGGTACACTGTTTTGGAACATGTAGCTGTAAAGGGCTTTGTGGCACATGGAAAGGCCAAGCAAGAACCAAAAGACTGCAGCAATGCAGACTCAGATGACTTATAGTGCAGTATAACAGCAGGAGAATGCAGCAGGTCTTGTGATGACGTTTCCTCTGGTGCCAGGCTGTTAGTTCCACAGTTGTATATTTTACTTCAGCCCCCAGTTGCTTCTGAGACTGTTTTTCCAGGTGTGATGGTAACTGTCCCTTCTCTGCCCTTGTGCAAACTTTAGCATAAGCCAAGGTCAAAGCAGAACATCTCAGTCACTGATAGCTCAGACCCTGCTCACATTTTAAGAGCTCTCCAAGAAGGCAGCTGTGTGTACGTAGCAATTCCACCCATAATGGGATTATAAAGTAATCTCAGAGAGGCTGCGAGAGTAACCTTGGGAAATAAGGCATGTGTCTGGTTCTGGTTCAGATACGCTGTGTAACTGCAGCTAAATAACGTCTGTCTCTGCTTTAGCTCGCCATCTGTAAAGCAAAGGGTTTTACGTTCTTTCCATAAAGGAATACTGCTGGGAGGGGGGAAAAAAAAAAAACCAAAAACATAAATATATGAATTGTGCAGATATTCTTGTCCTGGAGAACCAGCAACAGAGCAGTACTTGAATGGAAAGTCACCAGAGGAAACTAAGAGAACATTGTTTTGATGAGTCAGTTAAAGAGCCAACACTCTTCCTGCTGACAGAGGATTGAACTTCAGAATTTGGTTAGAAGGCACTGTTTTGCTGACAGTACTGTCTTTCAAAGGACATACAAAATCAACACCTGACCATCTGTAGTCATTTAAGATTCACCCAGAACACTTTGCAGCAGAAGAGCTGTTGTCAACCTTGACATCTGGACAAATGCCAATGTCTCCTACTCTGTATTAGTCACCCTGCGTAAACCAATGCATCCTCTTCAGTCCTGTAGTACCCTCTTGAGTTCTTGGGCATTTGCTGCATTTCATGCTTCAGATGTGGGTCTCCCACTGCAGCCTGCAGCAAACTTAGCCTCAGTAACGTGGTCCTCCTGGAGCTTCAGACATAGAGTCTTCTCAGGACTGTTAACCAGCGACCAGCCCACATGTGGATTTTCCCCTGGTGCTTTGGCAGAGGTGGCACCAAGAGCCTCCTTGGGTCAGTGCTCAGGGACACACAAGGACGAGGGCATGCAGTGCTGCTGGGCAGAGCCCTCGTGCTGTATATGAGCAGGGCTATGGAGTTCTGCCTCCTGACCTTTGTTGATAAGCATGCATTTTCCTTCAACGTGTCCCAAATTTGGATGAACATTTCATACCTTCAGCCATTGCTAAGTGAAAAATCTAGAATCACATAGAAAAATAGCTTAAGCCATTTTCCACAGAGCAGTAGTCAGTAGAATGTATTAGAGATGATATTTCTGTGCTGCCTTGCTTGACAGTATTGGGGAGCAGTGATTTACCTGGTTTGGTGTCCTTGGCTTTTCTCCTTCCTTCAATCACTGTTATCTGTAGCGTGGGAATAAAGGCTCAGTTCAGTTTGAAAGGAGCAGTTCTGCAGTGGTTTATGAATGCTTTGTTTGCTCGAACATCTGACATATATTACTCTGAATCATTAGGAGCCTTTTTTCACAATATGTCCCTGACTTCAGTACTTCATCCTTGACAATACTTATATGAGCATTGTTCTTGATTTATGTTGAGTGTTAATGATTTGAAGTGCGTGAAGTACAACAAAATCACCCTAGTTTTGGGGGTGGGGGTGTAAAATTATGAGGATAGCAGTGCTTTAATTTGGGGCTAAGAGCAGAGGTTCCTGTGCAAGGCAGCCCTTGGTGTGTGGTTTGGGACAACGCTGCTGTGCTTTGAGGTCAGATGCACTCAGTGGCTTAGTGAAAAGGGGTGAACAACTGCAGCCCTCCGTCTGACCTAGACCTGGACTGAAGGAGCAATATCTGACCAGCAGTGCTGGTGTTTTGCTGTGCTGCTCAATGAAGACGTAGTGAAGGGAAGGACAGAGAAACTGGAGGTTTGGAAAAAGGTGAAACATGACTGTAAGACAAATGACAGAGTATTCTTGTCACTTGGTTCCAATAGCATAATTTCAGTAATTATTATCGAATCTCTTCCACTTAGAATTAATAACTGCTAGAAACAGTCAGTCTTCAGGCTGTTTTCAGTGTGTTTGAACAAAGCTTTGCACCAAGAATCCCTGGTCATGGTTGGGCCTTTTTGGCGTGCTGTCTCACCAGACCTTGTCAGGCACTGTCTGCTGTTGGATGTGAGATGGCTTTGAAGGGATACAAGCCACAAAGGACTGTACATCAATTAAAGTACAGCAGAACGCCGTTCACCAAATGCCCTGCAGGTATGTGTTATATCTTAGTGGCTGAATGTCATGTTACATTTGTGAAAATCAGTCCATTATCAAAGCAGTGATTTACACAACGGATTATACTTACTGGCAAAACACAAACCAGGCACTGATCTTGTTAATACTCAGATTGGCTGTAGGTTTTATGTTGGAAATCTTTAATTTTTGCTTTATCATCGTGAGCCATAGCTACACTTTAATGCTGTGTTCTGAGGTTTTCCTATCTCAGAGCTGTTATTTAGATAAGATACTAGCAAAAGCAATCGAGGCAGCAGTATTTGAGATAGTGGCTGTTTATGGTGCACTTATTTGTATCCAACCTTTGGTGAGTGAATGAATGCATTCTGTTTGTGTGGCTCTGCACAGCTGTATACAACAGAGGGGAGAGAAGCTCTGCTGCAGCAGGTGAGGAGGGCTGCTCAGGTAAGAGCCAGCCCTGTGGAAGGGACACTGCTTTGATCACTCCTGTGATGATGCTGCCTCACTCCCACATGGAGATCTCATTCCTTGTAAGTGCTTTAAGGATGTAATATTGCAGCGCAGTGGCTGTACCTGGGGGTTGAGGTCTGTGTGTGCCTGTGTGTACAGTGCAATGGGAAAGATGTTTTGTAAATGCCAGCATGTGGGTTTGCAATCTGGGCACAATGGTGAGCCCTGACCAGACAGGTGCAAACAAACCTTCCCAAGTCAGCTGATAGCTCTGCATTAATAGTTGGTCAGGAGTTGGTCAGGTGTGTTAGGAGAGATGAGTCCCACCCAGCCTTTCCTTCCCCCCCGGGGCTGAGCCCAGCATGTTCTCACTGCCTTTTTCAGGGGCAATACACCCACCGAATGTTTGTACTTAGAAGTGAATTGTTTCTTGGAAAAACAGAGCATCTGGTTGGCAATATTTGTGATGAGTTCTGTGCCAAAGATCTTAAAGGAAGTATCCCCAGACTCTTGATGTGATGAATGTTGTTGTTTGTGGCACTCAGCATATGGTCGCTTTGCTAGCAAATAATTTAGCATTAAACAAGCTTTCATTTGGTTCACTCAGTTTCTTCTGGGCTGCTGTAAATCAAATATTTATTTAAGGACTGTATTTGTATTTATGTTACAGACTTAACCAGGAGTAGATCATGGTATATAAAGCAATGTGTGCTCCTCAAATTTTGTGTTTATTGAGCTAATTCCAATTTGTGATGGTTAAATGTCAGTAAGGTGTGGACCTATTGCAAGGGACCTGGAGAGTCAGTATTTAACACCAGATAGCAAAATGAGAGAAGTGTCAGTGCAGTGGGCCCACCTGCAGAGGGTGGTTGGAAGCACAGAGCTGATGAGATGCAGTTGATTGGGTCCGAGAAGGGAATAATTTGACACCCCATCCCTGGATACTTTCAGGGCAAGGCTGGATCGAGCCCTGGGCAACCTGATTGAGCTGGGATGTCCCTTTTTGTTGCAGGGAGTTGGACTAGATGACCTTCAGCAGTCCCTTCCAACTCATAAGGATTCTTGGATAATTTGGAAGGAGCAGTGGAAATGGCTGAGGCCCTGGGCAGCCTGATATGGTGGGTAGCAGCTCTGCCCATGACAGGGCTTGGGACTGGATGAAACGTAAGGTTCCTTCCAGCCCAACCGTTCTATGATCCTATTAAATATTCCCATTGTTTACATGCTGTTGGATTGGAACAGGTGACTGAAGCACTCTTTGCATCCAGTTGGCGTGATGAGGTGGGGCTGGGAGTACCATGGATCGGCAGCCTGAGTTCATCTGAGCTTCAAGGAATGAAGCAATGGGGAAGGGAGACCAGGATGGGGTGAAGGAAGCTGGGTGCCAGCAGGAGGACTGGGATGGTGTCAGCTGGGGCTCATCAGGACTGAGAGGTGTTGGTGCTGTGATCCCACTGTGAGGTTGCACAGCCTCTGAGAGCAAATGTTAAAGGTGATTCTGAAGGGGATTTAACAGCAAAGGATATTAGGGAATGAACATGAAGAAATGCATCATTTCAGCTGTCAGAGCCAAATATGAATAGTTTAAAATAAAGTCGAGGATATAAGATAGGAAAACCAAAGTGCTGACATAGCTGCTCTGTAAACAAGTGGTCTGCTCTATTCTGCAGGAAAGAGAAGGGACTGCAGCCTTGTACTGCCTATGTCCCACAGCTGCTGCCCTGCAGCTTGGCCCTGCTGGTGCTTGAGGTTACATGCTGTGGCATTTGTAAGAAAGAACTGCTCCTATAAATCATTTTGCTCTGAAGATTTCAAAGGTTCAAGAAGCTGATGTTGTTGGTCGGTACACAGAGAGTACTGGTCTCACTGGGCTTTGCTGCCATATCATGCTTTTCAGAATGCCTTTTCGTATGATAGCACAGATGATTTGTTTTCCCTGTTACTTCCAGCGATGCAGCATTTATCATTCTTGTATTACTGGAATTTAAGTTGCAGCAGTCGCTGCGAATCTCTGCTTCAAAGTACTTTCGTATAATTAAATTTCAGTTTTATATGTGGATTTTATCTGTAAACCTCTGAGGGATTTTAATGAGAAATCCACAGACATGACATGCCTCTGGCTATTTGCATGGCTCCTATTGCCTTGGATGCTGAGAAATCTTTCCAGATGGATTAATTCTTCCTCAGGCTGTACTGCAGGGAAACTGAGGCATCCCCAACTCTGACCCTCTCTGTAGAGCCTCTTCTCAGCCCTTTATTGTCCATCATGCAATTCCCTGCAGAGACAAAACCCAGGGGAATGCCGGGCTTTGAAATGCTGCTTCAGTATTGTGCAGCGGATCCACACTGCCAGCCTGGCCCCTTCTGCAGGTTCTTAAAAGCCCCTGAACTGCGCGGGATTGGGCTGTCAAAGGTTTAACTGGGACAAAAGATGTGCTGAGAGCATGAAGCGAGGGATTTTCTTCAGGGGCTGCTCTTTGTGCTTTGGTTCCATTCACCCTCCTCACCAGAAGGAAATGTTATTTTTAATTATCTGTTTCTTGCCAAATTTCTTCTGTAATTTCCAACTTTCCTCTACCCTTTGTGTTTGCAAGATATGAAGGGCATGCACGAGAGTGCTGATGCAAAACTTCATATCAACTGATGTTTTTAAAACAGGAGATGCTATCTGGGGTGCTGCTGCAGCACAGCCTTGCTGTGCCTTAGCCTTGGCAGAAGGTGAATGGCTTTGCCCCATTCCTGGAGGCACCCAAGGCTGTGGATGGGCCCTGGGCAGCCTGACTTGGTGCAGGGCAGTCAGCCTGGAGCAGGGAGATCAGGGAGAGCTGTGAGGTCCCTTCCAGCCCTACCATGCTGCGATTCTGTGAGTTTAAGTACCGTACAGTTCTCCCAGGCAAATCTTCGTTTCCAGAGCTGCGTATTGCTGCAGCATACATCAGATTGGGCTGAGGCCTGCCCTTCCAGATGCTTCCTCTGGGCATGCTGAGCTCAGCCTGGGGTAGCCAGGCCCTCCCATCAGCCATCCTACTCCACAGCCTAGAGGAGGCATTTCCATACACCACACTGTGAGCCTGGAGCATGTGGCAGAAATAGCTGTGTGTGCCTTTGAGTTGTTGATTTTTCCCCCAGTTACATAACAGCAATTTACAAATGAAATGTGCTCTGATTTTACACTGCTGGCTTGAGAGCAAGGTTGCTGTTGGTATGGAAAAGCACCAAAGAAGCCTTCTGGGGAGGCTGAACTCTCACTTGAATGAGGCAAAACCCAAGTGAGCAATGGCTGGAAGATGAAGGAGAGGGATGGAATAGCTCCAGTTGGATGGAGCAATCCTGGAATAGCTGAGTCCTTGTGTTTTGTTAAGTGTCCTGAGCATGGCCACAGTCAGAAAAGATGCCAGATCTGTGTAATCACCACAGCTAAGTTTGCAGTCATCCATACAAAGAGCAATGAAAGCTCCGTGAATATTATTACGAATGCTTATTTACAACTTGAGAGTGTGGTATCATTGATTCGAGGGTTTATGAATGCAGTATATGAGAGAGTATGAAGGAAATAAATAGATCCCATTTGAAATGCTTGGGGTTTTTTTAGAAACCCTTAATCTGGGCTTTAAAAGCAGTGTGAGCCCTTTTTCTCAGCTCCTTGTTTCCCAGTTCATGCATTTTTCAGTTTATCACATTCATTGCATATTGCTGGCCCAGACCCTGAAGTGAAATGACTGGGGAGGATAAGATTGCAGCCATTCAGTGAGGCCATTTCAGGGGTCTCAATGCTGTTGCACTGCATGGGAATCCTTCCTGAACCCACATACCCTGCAGCCCGACTCTGCTCTATTTGCTAAGTAATTTACGTACACATTACAGTGGTTCCCACAAGTCATGCTGTACTTAATGATCTGACAGCATTTCCATGATAAACCCTAGGGGTTTATAGAGCAACCATAAAAATTCACTCCAGGGAGAAACCTGGCATGCCACATCCCATACCAGAAGCTCTTTTTTTTCTGCCTTAAATCAGGTATAAATCAGTTCAGCTACTGTGGCTTATTGAAGTTCAAAAATAAAAAAGTCCAGTAGTTTCATGTTTTTTGGACCTCTGAATTTCTGAAATACCTCATTTTAAATACAGGTAATGACTGCTCTTGAAAGTTCCATGCCTTTAGAGGAACCATTCTAAAGAGTTCCCATTTTGAAGCTAGGGAATTGCTGATGGAAAGGCAAAATCTGCCATGCTCCCAGTAATGCTGATCCTTGGAATAGGACTTTTGCTCGAGGCAGCTCTCGCTTTTGGGGTGGTGAAACTGCAGTTGCTACCAATGGTATCTTTCAATTCCAATTGGATGTAGTAAAGTGCAGAGCTACAGAGAGCAGGTGAAGCTTCACACCTGTCCCAGACCATCATGTTCTTTTTTTCCTGTGTGCTCAGTGGAAAACTTTGGTATTTCTGTTCTTTGGTTCTTGGGAGGATGCTTTTGACTCTTAAAAGAGAGAAATCTTTGGAGCCAAGTGTTAGAACGATCACAACTACCAGAAGTAGTGATAAGACCGTTATCAGGCCATTAGCAATTCTACCTTTCAAATTAATAAATTGACTGGGAAAGTGCATGGCTGTTACAGGACACTGTTGACACAACATGGGAATAATTTATCAAAAATTAATCATATCAACACTGCTCTCAATATGTGGGAAATAAGAATTCAAAATAAAAACAAATGCATTTATGTAAACTAGTCTCTAAAATAGACTACTTGTGCCTATTTACATAATGAATCCATCACTTATCACCCCCAGGAGATTAGATAATTAAGCACTGAGCAACTTATATTTATTCATGTACTTTCAAGAATGAATGAATTATCCCTTTCTGCACAAAGTGAATGTTCTCTGATTAATAACAGGAGGACAGGGATGGGATTTTACAATGGGAAGTGTACTGCTCGTTTTCTTAAAGAGAAAAGAAATTGATCTTTAGAATACAGTGCATCAAGATGCTGTTTTTGATTGAAAGTCAATATAAATGGTTTTAGCAAGCTTGTTAGCAGTGTGAACACTCTTGACACAACTTCATGTGGCAAAGCTGGGCTGAAGAATACAAGAAGGCATTGCAATATTTCCTTATTATCTGCTTCTCTCTTGTGTTGAATCTTGGATTCCTTGTCACAAAGGTGTTAGAAGGGTGTCCAGACTTGACAGGAATGTGAGACAGGGTCTCGTCCTGCAGCACGGTGCTGGATATCAATGAAGATTTGCATGTATTTATACCAGATTCTGCAACAAGACAAGCTGCAGGCTTCCTGTGCCATGCTGGGACCTGCCTGGGGAGCCCTCACCCCTGGCCTTTGTGAGTAATGACAGAAGAAGGCTTGAAGTGCTGAATTCTCTCATACTGCTAGAAATATAATTATGCCTTTTTATGACTTAGGAAACAGCATTACTAATTTAGTGGAGAATTTACAATAAGATACTTCCTGAAGTAGCATGCCCAAGGTCCCGAGGATTTATAAATTACATTAAGAACTTGAATTATTACAGCTACAAAATATAGCTGGAGTATGAGCATTCCTACTTAGCATTAGAAATCATTTTGTTATTCACATTAATTAAGCCTCTAAGCCTTAGAGGAAGGCTGTGAAGTGGTCGCTCTTTTCCTGGGAAACCAAACTCTCTGAGCATCCCATGGAGGGCTGTGGGGTCACCCGGAGTCCTGGTGATGTTCTTTGCAGGTTGTAAGGCCAGAATCCCGATCCCATCCCTTGCTCTGAACCCAGGTGGGAGCTGTTGGAATTCTCCGGATTAATTAATTGTGAACAACTTGAATCGAGTTCATTAACAGCTCTAATGTGGTTAATTAATAACACAAACATTCCCGGTAGCGTGATTGGCTTTCCCATAATTCAGGGTTGGTGTTTGGAAAATGGAGTTTTCATCTCGGGTTGAGTGATGGATAATCCTTCACCGCCAGCAGGCAGGTGAGGGGATGTAAATACTGCTGGAGAGGGCGGGCTTGTCGAGCCTTAATCTCCAGCAAACTGTGTTAACATGGCAACATTTCTTCCTGAGCTGGTCCTGGAGGCAGCCACTGTGACAGCTTTGCATGAGCGCACAGACCCGGGGTGATTTGTTCAGCAGTGGTGTTATTAATTCATTTATTTGCTCTAGGAGTAGGGTAGAAACTAAATCATGGGGTGTTTGGAAAATACTCTATTGCTAATCTGAGTATTTTATGTGTGTGAAGCGCTGTTTTGCACATTCAGGCCCACTGTGAACTGCCCTTAATATTTGCAGTGAGTACATCCCATCCCAGACAGTAACAGCTCATGTTGGGGTCATTCTTTGGCTGGTCAGACCTCATGGTCAGTTGTGTTGTACCTCACCTACAGCATTTTAAAATGCACCTACACTCATTTTAAAATCCATTTAGTCAGTCTCAACTTGTCCCACTGCTGGGAAAGCGTGATATGTTTGGGGCTGCATTACGCAATGCTCCATTTCCCAAGCTAAACGTCCGTGTGAGCTAATTTGGAGGTGAGGATCTATGCATGAGACTTCTGTAGCAGTGAGTTCTCCCATCCCTCGCTTCCAGCAGTGCTGTGTTTTGGTATGTTGTGTACTGTCCAAGTGCCAGTTATAAGACTAAAGAATTATTTCCTTGTCCCTTCAGCATAATTTAAGCAATAAAGTCCTTTGCTCCCTATTCTGGTCCTCCTAAAACAGATACCCATGAACAAATGTAGCAATGATTAAAGGTGGTAACAATGTATTAAAAATATTTTTTTTCTTTAGGTTTAAGTGAAAAGATCTAATTAATGATATGAAGCACTTTAAAAAGACATGAAATCTTTTTCTGCATAGTGTAGCATGAGCAAAGGCACGCAGGGAAACGACATTTACTATGTAAATTATCTCTACGCCGTGCTAAATCAATGAGTTTTCCTCCATAGATGCTCATTCCAGGTTGCTCCCTATAATGACCTCAATTATACATGTCTTCATTGTGAAATTATGATTGCCTTTGGCGGGCTGCAAATGACAGCAGAGGAAAGATTTCCGTGATAAAACAGCACAACAAGTAATACCTGCGTGCATTAGTATGCAGAGCGTGCCGAGGTGCAGCGCAACTCCTGCTTCAGAGCCTTAAGAAATAAAATTGGAGAGGAGGAGGGGTGTAGGAAAACATTTGGCAGTATCTTCCTTTTCTTAACAAGAAAAGGAATTAGTGAGCCTTCACCACGTCAAACTTGTCAGCATTGCATCTGGGGTTGCAAGACATTTAAATGGCGGCACGGCTGCGAGGTTGGCCTAATGGTCTTCACTGCTCTGCAGCTCCTCTGAGTGGGGTGTAGCAGCAGAGAGAAGAGCTGTGAGGAGCAGGGTTTCCCTGAACCGCCCTCCTGCCCTGACCATGGGGGGCCATCCTGGCCTCTTTTTAGTGACCGTGATTTAATTTGGAATTAAAATGTCTTAGGCAAACATGGTTGCATCTGTTCCTTCCTGAAGCTGATTGTTACTGAGGCGGTACCCCTGTCTTGAGCTACCTAAAGTTGAGTCGCAAGTGTTGGGATCTCATTCCCCTGTTGGTGGCAGATGGGTTACAAGAACCACTTTTTCCTCTCCATGCTATTTCGCTTCAGATGAAATATCAATGAGGAAAACAAGGTTTGACATGGCTTAATAAATGCAGTAAGCTAGGACTGATACTTAGAGAATCCATGGAATGTATACAGAGCTACTGTGCTTACAGTGCCTGCAGAATTTCCCAGTGAACTTGAAATTGTCCCATTTTAGGACCAGATTCCATTCCAGCCTGCGTTCTGCATGTGAGCGTGTTTTGAATATTACCCATTCATTCTGTTTGGTTTTTATGTGTGTGGTAAAAAATCCTTTTATCTCGTAAAGATTCTTAAAATAAAATGAGAAGCTCAATACTTAATCTAGACATTTCTACCCAAAATCATTATGGTGACTTGAATAACTTGTAGGACCAGTGTCAGACTGTTTGAGGTCTGCAGCTTAAGTACAAGAGTCTGATTTTTCTAAGAAGATGTGTGTTCTTACACCAAGGAGCACAACTTTCATCTCCTCTCAGGGCTTCTCTCTTTCCATCGCAAGGCACCTGGTTAAGTACATTTTTTTATACTGATGCCAAGAAAGCTGTAACTAAAACCAGACAACATAATCCTCTATTAATGGAAAGACTTTTAAAAGTCAGTGTGGTCATGATAGGATGCCTTCAAATATATTCCATAGAAGTATTCGAGGGGAGAATGTGATTATTTAAGTGATCTATATTACATACATGCTGTAGTCTAAGTCCCATCTTGCCCTTATTCAGTTCCTTTACAAGTGTGTAAGGGAAACTGTTGATCACAGCCTGAACCTTTGGTTAACCATCTGAGGCAAGTGATGGGTCAGCTGAGGGAGCACAGGTGAAGGTAATTCAGCTGTGCTCCTGGAAGGGGTGGAGCTTGACTCCATCTCCTCTAGACTTCATTTAAGGGCTGACCACCACTAAGGCAGAATCTCTTTCTGGAGATTGCTCCTTTGTTTTTGTGGTGAGCTTCAATATTGGTGAGTATCCATCTCAACTGAAAGCCTCAGCACTGTTGAGTCTTTTCTTAGATACCCTCTGGCTATCCGTTCACTTTGTAATTACAACTACATGCTTATATTATTCCAACTATACACAAGTGGCAGCCACCCAAGTTGTCTTCTTTAGGGACTACTGGAGCTCAGGGACTGGGCAGTGTGAGAAACAGTGCGTGGAGTTAAGTAGAACAGCAGTAAGAAATATAAATAATTCTCATAACTGAATAACCCTTTATTTCATTTTCATCAAGAAAAGATGGTCCTCATTAGCCCTACTTTGTGCTACAAATTATTGTAATTATTGATTCTTTATCCTGTCAAGCATGCTCCAAATATTTTTATTAATAAAAAGGGAGCTCTTTTTAATGCAGAAAGTGACTGTTATCTGTACCTCTATGGGGTTTACGTGCTTCAGGCATGTGGGTGAAGGCAGAGGGCTGGGGCACTGCATTATACACTGACCCCAGCATGAGATCTCCTCT